>NC_143436.1:171607328-171948162 GCF_987193195.1 Phasianus colchicus | reverse complement strand
TGTAGCTAAGCATCCAAAGTCCACTGAAGTCTGTTACCCTCTGATCACTTTTCAGCTGCATTTCATATTTTGTGAGGTTGTCAGAGATAGTATTCTGAACCTACTTATATAACTTGCAGAAGTTTTGTAACTGATTCCTCTTTACCAAGGAAGATTAACCTCCTGGTGAGCAAGCAATGGTCAATTGATTTCCAGAGCAATCCAGTTGGCACTTAAGACAGAAATGATCAGATTGCTTGTTATCAAAGTCCCAAGGTCAAGTCATCAAATAGGACTGATTACATTTTCTAATGGCTTTTCTATGCTCATTAAAGTGCATTCAGATATTCAAAATCACCTCTGATCATGACATTAAAAACATGCTCCAATGGCTCCTGACAAGCAGGAATGTATTCTCTAATATTTAGCCACATAAACAATAGATAACCACTTGTAATTGAGTTCAAATTGATTTCAGGTGGCTTCAGAGAAAAGCAATTTCTACAACAGATTAACCTTTTAATTACTGTTTATTAAGAATATTACCAGGTTCTGAAATCCTACTATAGCAGAAAATTACAGTTCATTGGCATTCATTTATGATAAAATAGCTGATCCATTCCCAGGTCATTAGTCACATATTTATCATCATTTCTTGCTCCTCATGAAAATGTCATAAACTCTAATTAGCTATTATAACAATGTATGTGTTAAATACATTGCTCTGTCTTGAATAGAGGAAGGGTATATGAAGATCAAGACATCCTTTGGTACAGGCTTTAGAGAAGGAGCCAGTCTTCTTTATCAAATGACACCATGGGCAGGATGGATATTCAGCTGTAGCATCAGCCTTCACTAAATGCTCATGAGATACCTCATTCATAAAGGGAACGCAGCTGCATGGAGAATTCTGCCAGAGTTCACACACCGTAAAAGACTTCATCCACAGAAGAAAGATATCTTGAGATAAACACACAACTGGGCTTCAGATAAATTTATTTTACCATGCTCATGGTATACTAATGCCTCAGTGTTTGAGTGTTTGAATCTAGATTGTAAGGGAAAATATGTCTTCTCAGAAATTTCCAACTACTACTGAAATTTATTTACCTGAAGATGATTTTGATACGTTTATAATGTTCAATAAAAAAATTTAAAAGTTATGTTCTGTATACATCTATAATAGTAACTCAAGAAAAGGGCCCATATTGTTCAGCTGTCATCTCTTTCCCTGGCTCTGTTCCATGCAGTTTCAGCTAGCTCTTCCCAAGACTGATCTCCTATGGTAAGGTCTGACTCCAACTCGTGTGGATGTGGACCAGTGTGCACCACCTGACTTTGGGGTCAGGATCAGTCCATGATCCATTTTCCCATGGCAGCGTAGATACAGACCCTGTGCTTATTGACAATTTTCTCCTGCCAGAAAAGAGCTTCCTATGGCATCAGGCCACTCTTCTGATGAGCAAACTGACAAACCTTATGTTCTCTGGGGACTGCTGTATTTTTTTTTGGTTGCAGTTCTGGAAAGAGTCACTCCCAAGCATTCAACATTACTTCCTTCTATATTCATGTCTTCAGCTCAGCATGCTACACATGCATACTCATTATCAGTTTCAGGTTCCAAGTAAAAAAATGTCTTGCATATTTCTCATTGTTCCACAGTATGTTTCCCATGCAGTAAAATTATGCCAACTAAAAAAAAAGCCTTTTTGGAAACAAATAAATAAATGGCTAGATACAGAAGTCCTTCAGTTCTCTTTAACTCTAAGGGCTGAGATTCTCATTGGAAAACATTTTTCAGGTACTGGTAGTGTATGATTTAGAATCACAGAATCATTAAGGTCAGACAAGACCACTAAGATCATCCAGTCCAACCTTCAACCCACCCAAGCATCAGCTTCCAGTGTTCTTTCATATACTTACAGTTGCAACTGATACTAATACTACAATACTATAGTAATATTATAATATTATAGGAAGGTATATATTATAGGAAGATAATAAAATCTTCCTTCAAAAACTAAAAGAAGATTAATATTGGACAGGGGAGAAATCCAGGAGACATAGGTGGGGATTTTTGCCCACAAACAGGAGAACTCATTCAGCCTATGGCTAGAGTATCTCTTCAAGAATGCAAGGGCTCAGCCCACTGGAGGCTCAAGCTGACTTTGAAATATCAGAGGTCAAACAAGAAAATGGTTGCAAAGGGTGACAATATTGTTCACATCTCTTTGTGACTGATAAATAGCTGGACAACCTTCAAACTACTGTCATCTTTATTTCATTACCTTATACAGTGGTACCCCATAAGCTCCACCACAGACGCGTTACTGGATGCATATTTAACATATAGGCAGGCTGATCCCAAGTGACTGCAGTTCAAAGAACCTTTGAGGGATCTCCTAGAAGTATCTAAAAAGTTTGGTTGGAGAAGATTCTCCTTAAGCAGTTGCCTAAAATATTTGTGTGTGTATATACATTTTAGTACCTAGATTTATCTGTTTGCTAGACGAAAGCTGTAAGGGACTTCAGCAATGCATCTGTATTTACTTAAAATGCATAGGTTTCCTGATGCTATGAAACTCTATCAACTTCCTGAAGAGTCCTACTTTCAGTCAGTTTAAAATGAAATTTCAATCATCATTTCAGTTTAGTTTGTTTGATTTACTGAAATTTAAATTTTATTAGATATCCCAGAGGATATCTAGTTTTACCTTCTGAAATACAAAGAAGAGTTATTTTTCTCTTCATTAGGCTTATGTGAGATACAAAAGAGAAAAGTGTACTCCTCTGCAAGACTTATATAAGAGCACTTAAGCAGCATAAAGGAAAAAAAAAGCCTATGAAGTTGTATTGCTATGCTCTTCTTAACAATACGCTGCTTCCTGATTGCTCTCATTCAACTGTAATGAATGAATAAATTGTAATTTCAGTGATTGCAAGTATGCACAATCACATCAAAACCAAAATGAGACACTTAGAAAATCATCGATTTCTTTTTTTTCTTTTTCTTTTCTTTTTTCTTTCTTACTCTACATCTCTTTTTGTTCTTACAAGGAGATTTGCAAGCCACAGACTTTTTCTATGATTCTCCATAAAAGCAGAGCTGGTTACAAGGCAGAACACTGACAAAGCAGGAGATATAAGCATAGATGCAACCAGCTTTGTGGACAATTAAAAGCATGTCCAGAAAAAAAGAGAAAGAAAATATAAAATATTATTGTTAAGGCACCAGCTGAGGACACACAAGAGCCATATTTAAGTTCCTCCTGAGCAACAAAATTCCTGAGTCACCATATGCATGCTTTCTGCATCAGTTTTTGAGATACCAACCAGAAGGAGAACTGAAATAACACATCTAGACTTCGAGGATGTGTAGACTAGGTTGCCAGTCTTTGCAAGATCCTGTCTTTCTCACAGTGTCCTGGAAATGAGTTTATGGTCCATCCATCCATCCCTACTCTTGTCCCAAAGAATCAGTTTGGACCCCAGAGTCTCATGGAGCTGCAGGTACCAGAACAGGGGCTTGGTGCAGAGCTGATGGACAGACACCAGAGGCACATTCATTGCCCTGTGGTCACTGAGCCAGTTAGGCTAAGTGGGGATATATTTAGGAGGGCTTCCTACCTCAGACCCAGTTCCTGAGTATCTGAGGTGTTCCTTTTCTTTATCTTTTTCTTAGCCAACTGAAATTCATCTGTGGCAGCTTGTCTATCTAAAGCATACCCCTGGCCCTGACTCTAAAAGGTAGACAGGACTGTCCCTTGTCTGTCTCTTTCCTGCTGTCCTCTTAGCCAACCTTTCTATCTCTCCTAAGTGCCATGTGACTATCTATTGATTTTCCCACACTTCTTGCAACTATGCGGAAGAAAGGGTGCTTGTACATTTATATTAGTATTTCTTCAGTGAGGGAGGACATAAAACAACGGTAGAGACCAGTCAACTAATGGAAGCTTCCAGTGTCATTATGTTTTATTCAAGCACAGGATCAGTAGTTCTCAGTAAAACATACTGATTGTATGAAAAACAAATCACCTGAATTGATTATATGTAACTTTTGGAACAGAAGAAATTGTCTCATTGTCCATTAAATTGTTGTGGACGCACCAAAAAAAACATGAAGGTTATGGGTAGGTTATCATCAAAGGCAACAGTGCCTACTACAGAAAAAAAATTGAAGAAAATAGGTAGCATAAAAAGTTTGGTCATATTGAAGATATTGCAGCTGAAGGAGTTGCTAATATAGGACATCAGTTTGGGAAAAAGTGGCTTTAATTTAGTTAAATATCATTAAAGTTTTTGTGATTGTTACAGCAAATGATCCCTTTGTTTGTATATTACATCTTGTGGTCTTCTAGGCACTCAGCTTTAGACATGGTATCATTATAGGAGAACCACAAAAATGTTTTAGATTCTTTGGAAAACTGGAGGGGGACAGTAACCACAAGAGATCCAAGAATTAAAAAAAGAAGAAGAAGAAGTAGAGAATAGAGGGTTTGTTATCCGTCCTGTTCTTGGAAACAGAACCAATGGGGATAAGACAACAAGGGCACATATTTATAAAGCACAATAAAAGGCCTCTGTGTGGTCATGTCTGCACGAAGCAGATGAGCAGTGGAGTTCTGGGAAGAATTACATAAGACGGCTTGTATACACGTGCCTGCGAACACAGAAACACACATTTGCACACATATACACAGCACGTCCCCAGATGACACCCCTCTTCACATACAAAACCTCTCAGTCTCGGTCAAGAACCTCCAGAAATGCCTCAGATGCAACACATGAGAAGTCCTGCTTCCTGTACTGCCAAATTACCCAAGTCATAAGCAGCCTAAGAGGAGGACTGTGAGTAACTTTTCTCAGAAATAAGGCTATTTAGTCTGGCTTCAGCTCAGCAAATCCATAAGCAATTATCCACATCCTTTGAATGGATGTCATGTATTTGACAGACTGGAGGAAAGGCAACTTATGGGCACAGCTATTCAACAACAGTGTAAATTACAGAATCTACTACAAAATGCTTTCAGATGGATTTGTTGTATGTGTCCACAGCAGCTTGCCATGTATCCCATCTGCAGTTCACAAAGTTTCCAAAACCTTTGTGCAAGCCTGGTGTTCAAGAAATATCAAGGATATATCTTCCTTGGGAATTAAATGTTAATAATTCAATTTGGATACTCCAGAGTTCTTGCGTTCTCCTTCCCATCTAGATCTCTGCTCAAATTCTTCCATTGTATTAGCTACTGAATATCTAGCACTGTATTTATTTTATCTGCAACTTCAACCTTACTCCTCACTACCGAGTGAATGTTGTCCGATTGCATATCATCCCAAATATTCACTGCTACAAGTCCATTTTCATATTCCTCCCTTATGTAAGCTTCCATGTCTTTATCTATTTCCTTGAAAGACCTAGTAGCCTGTCCTAACATTATCCTTGATTTTCCAGACAGCTTCTACCAAATTAACTCTTTTCCCCCTCATTTTTACAGAAATATTTGATCTGTGATTTGTGATGAGGTGATGTTAAAGAATCCCTCTCTCTGGTCACAACCCAATAGTTTTCTATTCCACCATCTTCTCTTTAGATGTCTGTAACTGCTGACTTCCTCTGCCCTGCTGGATTCAGTTCCAGCTCATCTCTCTGCTAACATCTCTCCAGGAACAAAAGTTAAGTCTCCATCCACACCAAACTCCCTTCAGATGCATAACATCCCATCCAGGTTGCAGAAGGGAATGGGAATGGCGTGAGTCACTTCTTGGTTAGTCTCTGTTGGCACTCTAGAGATCGCTGACATCTCTCAGCATAATTAGGTTGCCATGAATTTCAGTTCCTTCCAACTAGTAGCAATGCCTAGCATGATTAGATATTTAGATTAGATGTCAGGAAGAAAATTTTTACTATGGCAGTGGTGAGGTCCTCGCACAGCTGCCCAGAGAAGTCGTGGGTGCCCCATCCCTGGAGGTGCTCAAGGCCAGGTTGGATGGGATCCTGGGCAGCCTGTGGGTTAAAAAAAAAAAAAAAAGAAAAGTCCACGGCAGAGGGGCTTTAAGGTCCCTTCAGACTTGAGTCATTGTAGGATTGTTTGATTCCTCCTTTCTCCAGAAGTTAATTGATTTTTGTACTTGTTAGCTAGACTTAGATTTAGAGAATTATTTATGTTGCAGCTGACCACTATTTATGAGTTGTATAATGCCACGGTCCTGCAGGCCCTACAAGTGTCTCTGTATTGTAGCCCTTCACCTCTTTTACAGAACAAAAATAAACCTTCAGCTCAGAAATGTGAAGGTATTAGATAGGACTGATTGTAAGTGTCCAGTATTAGTTTCTCTGAAAAAGACAGTGAATTCACAAAGCTACTCCAAATCACCACTGGAAGATTTAAGTGTTTAGCACAGCTTATACCATCAAAGTATCTCAGCAACATTTGAAAAGAAAATCAGTAACCTACAAAATAGAACTCGCTCAGCCCAATGCAGACATCTAAATCAAAACAGGCTTTCTTTATAGACAGTAGAGGACAGTATGCACTTTTAGGGTGCAAAACATCAGATATTCATTAGCACAAGACAAATTTTGTCTTATAAGAGTCTATTTATCTCAGTGGAACATAAGAGGAATGACAAGGTGATCTATTCAGACACAAAACACACTCTGTATACTCCCTGCAAATCTGGGCAAGGTAAAACATAACTTAATGGCAGGCTGATTCTTTGGTTACCTATGCTGACATTTAATTTAGATTATCCGTGCTCCTTTTCTTTACTGTGTGCGAGGTGGCATGATTGACTGACGTTTGGGGAAGGACAGCACAGCCCATGGGGAACGTGTCATTAGATATGGAAACTTCTGAGCACAGAGATCAAGAATTTTTCTACTTGTGCTAAGTAGAGGAGTTAAAGAAGATGCTGATGTGGCACAGGAGATTGCTGGGTAGTAGAGTATGTTTTGTTATTAAATTGGGCTGTGAGTAATCACCCTGGATATTTTCCCAGGTGCTTGCTCTGGGTGGTCTTTCTCCGTGGGGTGTGTGGCAGATCAAGATGTCCCTCAAGCAGCTGTGATAGGTCCAGGAGGTCTCAGGGTGGGAGTGAAAGCCCAGCCCTTGTATAAGTGTTCTGGGCTGTGTCTTTCATAGTTGGGTTCTAGGGCAGAATGTGGAAGGGTCAATATCCCTCACTGTGGGGACTAATTCACATAAATTCTCCTTAATGCCAGATTTTAAATTTGCATATGCTGCAATCTGCTCTGGGCACCTTCTGTCTTCCATTACTTCCTTCTTGGAAGGATGTTCTAAGACAACAGAATAGACAAAGCATCACCAGTGAAGACCACTTTTGCACAAGAAGCACAGTGCATGGACCTGATACCCAGATGCTCAGGTCCTTTATACTCACTGACTGCAGCCAACACAAATCCCACATGCTGTTCTGACATTTTTTTTTTTACACACAGTCTCAGAAAAAGATTTTAATCACTTTGCCTGGAGCCTGACTCTAAGCAGCAGCTGCAGGAAGAATAAAGCAACGGTGCCATTTAAAAACACAGTATTTCCATATTACATACCCATAAGCCTTCTGTGGCTGACTTAACCAAGCAATGAAGGGTCTCAGCAAGGATGCTGTGCCAGGCTCACCAAGGGAGTTAGGGAGAGCAAGAAGCAGCTCTGGGTGTGTGGTAAGGCTTTATAAAGTGCCTCAACAAATGTGCTGGGAGTTCAGGCTTGGACATAAATTTTAACAGCGTTAATGTTGTGTATGTCCATTCTTAGTAGGAATTTGCTAATTAGGGCTGAGTAACCTACGGAAAAGGCTACTTGCAGACACAGTCCAAGAATGACCAACCTCAGAAAGCAGCTGCAAGTGGTTTTGCAATATGATTTTATCTGGGCAGAATGAGTTCATAACTGGAAAATACCCAATCTTTCAGTCAGTTGAGTTCTTACTTCTCTTGACCAGATCTCTGTCATGTAAAAAATTCCTTTGGGTTAGGGCATGCAAACGCCTCTGAAGATATCCTTCTTTAATAGGGGGACATGAGAGTGAGAGGAGTGGAAGATGGAAGGGCTTTATCCAAGTTTCAGTAATCCAACCATTTGACAAACCAGAGCTGGTATTCTCTGGCCTGTCCAGCACCTCAGCTCAGGCTACAAATGTTGACCCATAAGCCTCAGTGGCCTATCATGCACCAACTGCAAGAAATCAAATGACAGGATATGGGTACAGTTCTTGGAAATTCTAACCAAGGAAAAACAAGTAATTGAAAAGCCAAACACAGCAATAGATCAATAGAAACAGTAGTTCTTACCTTGATCACTTCCCTAATAAGCACCACAGTTATTTCAGTCGATTTCTCTTCTATATGTCCTGCATCCTAAGTCAAGCAGGCCTAAGAGCGCTTGGTTAGGCAGGAATGATTAACCAGGTGACTTCAGCTGCAAGAGCTAACATCTGACAGTAGAAAAAACAGATGTGGAAGAAAGAGCCCAGTGTTCTCAATCTAAAATACGGGCTCTGTTCTTCCTGGGGCTAGCAAAAAAATGCATGCAAAAACTAATTTAATGGCTCAGAAGGGCTAGAAAGCACGACCTCAATACTAAGCAGAAGTGTGTCGTTCCCACCCCTCCTCCCCCCACCAAAGAAAAAATTCTGGTAGGCAGAGACCCACCATTTAATTTCCACCTCTTCTGGCTTCCTCTCTCTATCAAAGGGTCTGAGACATGAGCAGTGCTCGTGTCTGACTGCATCAAAGGTCTACAAGGCTTATGGTGAAATCACCAGTTGGAAACATACAAACGCTTTCCTCTGAGGAAGAGAGGAAAGAGATCAGGCTGAAATGTAGGTGTCTCAAAGGCAAGTGTCCCTGTGCAGCTCCCAGACTCAGACGTTTGCAATAAATGCCAAAGAGTTTTCAGTTTTCTACAAATATGTGATCAGGACTTCACGATCAGAACTATTTTTTCAGCGATAAAACATATGTAATCAGGCCAGAATAAGGGCTTTCTATCTCTAAGTGATTAAGCTGTAGACAACATTGGCTTCACGATGAAAACGGTTGTACCAACAAATTTCATATGCAGTCGTGTTACTGCAAAGAATATTTAGATGTATATTCAAATCACTGTTGAAGTCAGCTTTTAGTTTCACGTAAATGTTTGGGGGCTAACTGAATATCCATATTTATAATAAACAAGAGACTTTTCCAGTTCAGAGGAATTACAACTATTCAGTACTCATTCTCATGCTATGAATCTTACCCAACTAGGAAAAGAAATGATTTCAAGTGACATAAATGTCAGATAAACACGAAAGTCCAGATGTTAAATTTGCTCAGAACAGGTTTTAATTATTTTATTCTGGTGTTCTATTAGTTAGACCAAAGAATATCTGCTTTTTATTTACTCCTTACTTTTCTTTAAATTACCCACTGCTTTTGACTCTTTCTCCTAAGCCCTGCTGAGTCTGCCTGAGCATTCGGGCCTCTGCTATCTCTTACTGGTTGTTTTGCACTTGACTACAACTGAAACAAAAAAAATCTCAAGGTTTTTCCCATGGGAATAGATAACATGCTAAAAACAACTGTGCAGATGAATTCCTGATGCTACTCCAAGTCATTAGGCCCAGAAAGTGTGAACAAAAAAATTTCTGTTCCTCACACGCTCTTTGTTACAGAGAGCACTAGGATTTCCTAAATCAGATATATTTCTAAAGCATATTCTAACCCACGGTTGAGAGTTGGCATATTTTAGACTAGATAAAGAAGCTGATAAAATGTGTGATATACAGAAGGTGAAGGTAAATGTAGGTGTTGTTCCTTTTTTATTTAAAGACAACACTTTTTCCTTCAGTCTGCCTTTCTTCTTCATGACTCACAGAATCACAGAATATCTTGTATCCTTAAAGCCCATCCAGTCCCAACCCTGTGCTGTGGGCAGTGCCACACAGCAGCTCAGGCTGCCCAGGGCCCCATCTAGCTTGGCTTTGAGTGCCTCCAGGGATGGGGCATCCACAGCTTTTCTGGGCAGCTGTGCCAGGGCCCTACCGTCTTCTGAGTAAAGAATTTATTCCTAACATCTAACCTAAACTTCCCTTATTTTAGTTTAAAGCCATTCACCCTTGTCCTATCACTGTTAAACCACATAAAAAGTGAGTCCCCCACCTGCTTATAAGTTCCCTTCAAATAATGGAAGGCTGCAGTGAGGTCTCCCCAAAGCCTTCTCCAGGCTTAACAAGTCCTACTCCTTTCTTCATAAGAGAGGTGCTCCAGTCCTCTTTGTGGCCCTCCTCCACTTCAGCAGTTCCGCATTCTTCCTGTATTGGGAGCTCCAGCCTGGATACAGTACTCCAGATGGAGCCTTACAAGGGCAGAATGAAGAGGGACAATCCCCTGCCTCTCCCTGCTGGCTGCCCCTCTTCTGATGCAGTTCAGGATACTGTTGGCCTTTCAGGCTGCAAACACTGCTGGCTCATGGTAAGCCTTTCATCTACCAGCACCCCTAAGACTTTCTCAGAAGGGATACTCTCAAGGAATTCTTCTCCCAGCCTGTATACAGATTGCCCCAACCCAAGTGCAACACCTTGTACTTTGTCTTGTTAAACCTCATTAGGTTCTTGTGTGCCCACTTTTCAAGCCCTTTTCAGGTCCCTTTGAATGACATCCCTCACTTCTATTGTGTCAACTGCACCACTCAGCTTGGTCTGAGGGTGAACTCAATCTCATAATCTATGTAATTGATAAAAATGTTAAAGAATCAGTTCCAAGACAGAACCCTGGCAGACACCACTCATCACTAGGCTCTACCTGGACGTAGAGCCATTGACAATAATCCTCTGGCTATGATCATTCAACCAATTATTTATCCACCCTTTGAACATATATATTCCAACTTAGAGATAAGGATGTGATGCAGGACCACGTTAAAGGCCTTGCAGAAGTCCAAGTAGATGACAACAGTTGCCCCTCCTTTGTCCACCAGATTGGCGAGGCACAGTCTGCTGTTGGTGAAGTCATGCTGGCTGTCTCAGATCACCTCCTTGTCTCACATGTGTCTTAACATCTTTTCCTGGAGGAAGTTCTCCATGATATTCCCAGGCAAGGTGAGGCTCACCAGCCTGTAGTCCTCATGATCTTATTGTCTCCCTTTCTTAAAAATGGGAGCAATGTTTCCCCTTTTCTGGTCACTGGGAACTCCAACTGACAGCAACAGTTTTTCAAATATGATGGAGAGTGACTTGGCAACTACATCATCCAGTTCCTTCAGAACCTGGAACGCATATCATCCAGTCCCACAGACTTGTACACATTCAGTTTCATGAGTCTCAGACCTGCTCTGCTCTTACAGTGGGAGGAATTTGCTTAGGGATACAAAAGGAATGGGAATCTTAACTTGCATTGAAGACTGAAGCAAATAATTCATTGAGTACCTCGACCTTCTCCATGTCTAAGGAGGCCAGCTCTTCCTTTCAATTTATCAGACAGGGTACACTCTCCCTTGTTTGTCTTTTCCGTCCAGTGTATCTAAACAAACCCTTCTTGTTGTTTTTCACATCCCTCACCAAATTAATTCCATGTGTATTTAGGCTTTTAGGCTTTCCTGATCCTATCTCTGCACATCTGGACAGTATCCCTATATTCTTCCCAGGACACCCATTCCTTCTTCCAGTGCCTGTACTCTTCCTTCTTTTCTCTCAACCTGACAAGCAGATCCTTGCTCAGACGTTCCAGTTTCCTGCTTCCTCTGCTTGATTTTTTATGCTGGGGGATGGAGAGACCTTGTGCTTTCAGAAAAGTGTCTTTAAAGAGCCACCAGCTCTGTTCCATTCGTAACATGTAGCTTTTCTTAATTTTTGCATGTTTTTACCCTCAGTAAAAGTTGAGAATATTTATCAATTAACATTTTCTGAGATTAAGGACTAGGACATGGACACGAGAATCTTGGCCAACATTTACATGAATGTGAACTTTTAGCAAACCGTGGTACCAAAGGGATCTACTTCTATCTTTGGGTATATAAGCTGAGAAGAATCATGAGGTAGAGAAGCAACACTAGGATATTTTTATAGTAATAGAGACAATTACTACAAATTCTGTGCAGCTTTGGTGCACTTATTTCAAAAAGGATCATAGCAGTAGAGAGAGAGTTAATATTTTGGATAACAACAATGGTAAGAGTCATCTCACCTAATTTCAGCCACCAAACACCTAGGTACCCAGTCCAAAAGAGAAAGGTAGCCCATGGAGGCAGATAGGTGTTCCCAAAGAATGATTCATCTCATCCTGAAAGAAGTGTCTAAAATGAACTGGATGAGTAATCTGAATGAATCATATTTATTTCCCCATTGACTTCAAGTGGACTGTAGAAATCTATCTTCAACTGGATGCTTCTCATGTTTTTGTAGCAGAAGATATATCTGATCCCAAGCAACTATGCTGTCTTACATGAATTTAATTTAACCAAAAGAAGCCTTCAGTTGATTCCATTACACATATCTCCCTGAGGAGACACGAGGGTTTGGAATAAACCTAATGAAGGACATGGTAGGTTCTTCATCACATGAAAACCCCAGACTAAGAAATCTGCCTTTACAGTAAAATTTGAGTATGGTATAGGAAATATTAGTGAAATCATATGCCCCATGTGCCCCAGCTTATGGTGTTCAGACAAGATGACTGAAGAATAATCCACCCTAGCTTTCATTTCTACCTCATATGTTACTCACTGTTTATACAGTGGTAACCCTCAGAGAGATGGGTATATGCAAAGCATGAGATAAACCACTGGGCACAGCAAAACTGAATTTGAGGGCTTCCCTTGACACAAAGATAAGTGTTTGCAGATTTGTGAAGGCTATTTAAAATAGCCTTGCTTACTGCATGGTTCTAGTCCTATGTCCTAAAGAAACTAGCCAGCTGTTTCCAGTGAGGAAAGCAGGATCTCCTGGGTTTAGACATGTTTCTGGATTGGCATTCCTGGTTTGATAATCAACACTGATTACTGCCTTTACAGATAACCAGCCTCTGGTGAAGCCTCACAAGTAATTATATGAGGACAGCTAATCACTATTCACAAATAATTACTGAGTTGTAAATTCACAGATGTCACGTCCCTCGACAAAAGTATTTTTAGTGGTGGAGCACACTGGCCTTTCTTGGCCCTGTCTGCTCAAAAATTACCATTAATCAACTTTTGGATCTATACATGTTGTATCCCCCCAAACAGGTAATTACAGTAAATTTCTAGAATAAAAGAAAAAAGTTTGATTGAAAATTCCTTGCTTCCAACCTTCAGTGGCTGGTCACTCATTTCTTTTGGTATTGCATCTATTACTCATTAGTCACACTGAAAGTCAAGGATATGTGTGCCTAGAAATGTGTCATTTTCCCAAGCACATGAATACATCAGTACAAGCTATTACCTCTCCCTACACACCTGGACTCTCATAAAAAGGATGAAACATAGGCTGCATGCAAAGTGCTCTGTGAGGCAGGAAAACCATCATAGAACTCTTCCATAAGCTGACATATTTTACAGTGGTGGCCTTCCTTGTATGTTCAAGAGAAAGGATATATTTAGCTGTTATACTACAAGCAAATTATATGGAGAAAAGCAATATTTCAAATTATTACCACTTAGAAACCATCAAAATAGTTACAAACAAACATAATCAAACCTACACATCTTGTTGCTCTCTCAAAGTTTAGAGAAATCGCTGGAACCTAAGTGCTAGAAGGCTTATTTAGCTGAAAAATGTGGATGTCAGAATTTCTGTGGAGCTACAGACTATGGCTGGTAAGTTTCAAATAAATTGTAAATGCTTGTTTTAGCAAAACAAACAGCATTTTTCTCTTCACTTCCCTACCTCCACCCCCCAAAAAAAGAATGGCCACACATGCATGGAAAATCTTGCTTCTCTCCCAGCTAACAACTTCATTTGAAGGATACTATTTGCCCATTGCTCAAGATATTCACTGCAATTTGGGGGGATTTTTTCCCCATTATCAATCAGTGAGAACAGGGCAAATTGATGTAAGGCGTAATTTTCCAGCTCTGAAGCTTCTGCAGCACATTTTAGTAGACAGTGGTAATGTGTAAAATGATGTTGCTCTTGTTGACATTTATATAAAGAGCATTTCCTAATCAGTGGAAGATAGTTTTTGTAGGGTCAGCCCTGAGGTAATCAATTTGCAGCATGGAGGACAACCTACATAACAAAGCCTACCTGCTATTTTTTTAGTATTTCTTACAAAGGCTTAAGATATGTGCCTCACTTCTCTGGCTGCTATACTGTTCTGAGTATTTCTTGAACTCTTGAGGTTATTCTTCTTTTTTGACATACATCTAATGGCACAGGACAAGAGTTGGAACAGTGTAGGCTACTTTTGATCGTAACTATTCCCTGCCTTTGCCATGTCTGTTGTCCCTATATCACTTTTACATCTCTGAAGTCCTCCCATGGCCCATATTTTCTGTCTTAAAAAGTCCTGAATCCTAATATGAGAAAAGGTAGCAGAACCCCTTATTCTAGGAGTAAAACTTGGTTTTGTGATGCTTGTCTGTAAGAAGCTCTCAGTCAGAGGTTCTCTGACTTGTACCACACTCCTCACTGCTGTCACCACAACCATGTTCACTCAGGAGTACCTTGCTTTGCAGGCAAATTACAAGTCAGCCCCAACAATGCACAACTTCACCTCCATGTCTCTGTCTTTCCGCAGCATGCACCACAGTGTCCCAAGAATAAAATCAATACCTGCAAATGCAGTCCAGCAGTGCCTAGAAATAAGGAGAGGAGCATTTATGCATTTTAACTATTAATATAACATTTGAGTTGATCCAAAAGTTCCAATGAATGCTGGTATTTGTGGTTTTCATACTTCAAATAATTTGCAAATAAATCAGTCAATAACAGGAAAAGCCTGAGTGCCAAGTCTCAGGAATAAAAACTCCCATTCTTAGACAGTGAAAATAAGTAAATGTTATGCTCACATTTCACAAAAACGCACTCAAGTTTTGCAACTTTGGGTCTTTTTTGTTTGGTTGGTTGATTGGTTTTGTTTTCAGTTGGAAGAATAGAAAGGACTTGAAAAATATTTCCATTAAGAAAAAAAATTCTGTTCATTCCCTAGTCTCAGCTTTCTGGGCTGCTCTGTTGATTTTGATTTTGGAGGTCTACAACAACTACGGATATGCCTATATCTACACAGGCACCAGCTTTCTTTTATAACTGGTGGCCCATAACAAGTGCTGAAACACAACTGACGTGAGATGCTTACTTTGCATCTTCAATTTGCTATTATTTTTCCTTTCAAAACTCTTGTGACAGTCCCCAATGGATTTTTTTTTTTCTCAGTCCTTCTGCCATGTCCTGTCCTCACATGTGTTTGTAAAAACTCTGGATTTCACATGGTAATTTTTTGTCATAGCAAATCACCGTATCAGAAGACAAAGAAGTTCATAGCCTCACCCACTCAGTGGGATGGGTGACTCAAACAGTGATAACTGATGAATCACCCAAAAGTCACTCAGAGTACTCCTGGCATGAGCATTCAGAGAGGGAAGGAAACCTTTTGGTAATAGGTAGTTCTTCACTTTCTGTGTCAGTCCTGAAAGTCAGTTAATGACACTGTGACACAGAAGGAAGAGAAAGGTTGGCTGTGAGGTTTTCAGGTTTGTTAGTCAACTGAGATCACAGTCATTACAGATCCAGGAGTTGTCACTCTATTACCTCTCTGAAGATTATTTTCAACATGACCTTTTAACTCCAACTTAGTCATAATGATTGTCTCCATACCACTTGAAAAGTCACCTGGCAGGAGACAATGTAGTTTCTCAGCTAAAACAGTAGAAATTCACTGGTATTGAGAAAACCGAATATTATACCAGACACAGGCAGGAAAAAATAAATGAATCTGAAAACTATTACTAAATTTTTTAAGATTTCCTTTTTACTAGCTCCTGTAATGGTTTGGTCGCTCTTTCTCCAGCACTCAAAAACATGACAGATATTTTATTAACAAAACTGATTTGGCCATTTATTGGAAAAGTCAGTCATTTGATTCATAAGGGGCTATGTTATCATTGGGCCTAGAGAAAATCTAGCAAAACTTTTAAATAATTTGTCCTATCTGGAAGCATATTCACAGGACCTTTCCATCAACACTTTTCGGGCCCTTCTTTGGCATAGAAAAGGATTTCAGCCCAACTACCCCATGAAATTATTACTCACCCTTCCTTCCCTTAACATCTTTAATTCCATCAACCTGTGCCTCAGATCTACAAATTATCTTGTTTTGCCACTGCCCTCCTTCAGCATAGATTTGGCAAACTTTCCCTTGTTGCTCATAGTCATCTTTTGAAAATGGCTTACCAGCCACTTTTCGCATTATCTAGTAAAGAGCGCCTATTTGTCATTTCCTAAAGTGACTGGAATCTCTATCCTCAAAAAGAGTGTTTTTGCCTCATTTTCCTGGATTGCCCTTCAGTTCATCTCCACCTAAATTACTCATTACTGACGATCCCTTACCTTGCCTGTACCTTATTGCAATGCATGTCATTCATTTCAGATCTAAATTTATCTCTCCTGCCCACAGACATAGTATTACCTGACTGCAAATTACTGAAATCAGAAAAGCTGAATCCCATGTCTGAGGTTATGGAAAAATTAGTACATGTTAAGAATAATCCCATATAATTAAAACCTTTCTGTTCTATTTTTGTCATGTTCCTCACGTAAAGTATCAGTTACAAACTTTACAGATCAGTGTCAAAAATATTAGATTTTGGCAGTTTCAGAAAGTAGGGTGGGCCACAAATTGTCCCAGACTGCATAGCTGAAATTAATGAGATTCAGAGCTTGTTTCTAGGTCAATCACCTCATATACACTCTGGGTTCCAGTTTCTGAAATTCATGACAATCTAAAGCTGGTCTGTGCACATCCAAAGGTAAATGATGTGGCCTGACTCTGCCTCAATTAATTCTTTAAGGTGTAATCAGTGTGCCAATGTCTGAATGATTGTGCAAATGGAAACTCAGTGTTGCTTCTGTAAGTGATACAGCTTTTTGAATAAGAAGAGTTTTTAGTAGCTCTGTGGGTATAATGTGATTTATGGAGACTGGAGGGTTTTGTAGCAAATGGTGAATCGTTTCTTTCTCTCGAAGCTGATAGAGAAACTCTTGTCAGCTTATTCCCCTTAGCACTCTTTCTTCATCCCTGTCTTTCTCTGGTGGTAAATCCATCCCTGGGTTGAAGACTTCCGTGGTTGCACTAACTTCCTTTGCCTGAGACAATTCGGGCCCATGCCTTAACAAGTGCAGTATGGCAGAACTGCAGCTTTTCTACATGAATGAAAGCACTGGAACAGGCACAACTGCATGTGCCAGAAAGCAAAATGGTGAGTGAAGCTACTATTTAATTAAAGACATAAAGGGGCCTGAAGGAGAAAAAATAACATATTATTAGTAGCTTGAATCCAGAGCTGGCCACAGGTCCGTGTAACAGGCCAGCTGCACTCTTGGTGTTAAAGGAAGCTGGCCAGTGGCTTTTACCCAACTCAGCCTTCCAAAACACACCCTTTCTCATGCCTCTCATCCTTGTGACACACCTAGCATTAAAAAAGCTTCCAGTAATGTTGTGCCTCTGGCCTATGTAAAATGAAATATATTCAAGTCTGAACTTGCCTTCTCTTGCTTTAGGAGGTAATAAATGCATTCTGCTGTGTTAATAGGAATTCTGCCGTATAACGAAGAGGAGAAAGTCTATCACTTTTGAGCAACATGCATTTCTTCCCTTCAGATGCCTATTACTCTTTTTTTTCTTTTTCCTGATTGTTACCAGGCTCAGAATCTACCAGCTTCTTTCACCAAGATGACCAGCTTTTGTCCTAACCACAGATATGCTAAAGGCTATAGGTATACGTTGAACCCTGAGGCAAAGTTAAAGGCACAAGCTGGAACCAGAAAACTCTGAACCAATGCTGCTGGAAAGCTACAGCATGTTAACCAATTTGCTTCAGTTCCAGAAAAGACAGTTGGTGAGAATCTACTCAATCTCTTCTGTATTCTCTGAATCAAGCAAATAGCACAGCCCAAGAGAAGACATTAAGAAAGAACAAAATTTGCACCCTAAAAAAGAGGCATGCAGATAGGATTCAGACAAAAAATGACTGTATTATCTAATGCATGTGTACTTTATTACAGACTAGAAATAGGGCTGGAAAGGGCACGCAGAACACATATTGTACAGGATCTATGTGTAGGTGTATAAATTAATCTTCTTACTACGTTCAAGGGTAATAGCGTGTCCTTTATACACATTACATAAAGAACATCCTCCTTGAGAGAAGCTTTCTGAAGAACCAGATGGTAATAGAAGTTGGATCACAAATCGGCTGGATCACAAATTTATCACTAATTGAAGAGTGATCAAAAAGAGGGCTATTGTGTGGTATTTCCAGCAAAAAGTTGGAGGTAAGGACCATGAGGATCATACGAAGCAAGCATCTAGATCAACCACCAAGGGAAATCATATTGCTCCATATTAAACTAATAGTTTAATAAGACAGAAATGTAGGACTCAAGTAGTTCTGTGCCCAGGAGGCAGTACAGACAAAGCCAGCATGTCCCTGGCTGGAAAGAAATGAGCTCATGTGGCGTGAGCTGTGTTGTGCCAACCGCTCTAGCCCTACTGCTCTGTAGTTTATTAGCACAGTCATAGCCAAGGATTTCAGATCAATTGTCCCGTGAAATTATTATTCACTCTTCTCTCTTTTAACACCTTTCATTCCATCCTGCAGTACCACACTTGTAGATCATTTTAAGCTAGACAGTACAGCCCATTTCTAGAGGAAGGACCATGCCTTTAGTTTTCACACAGGCCTAACACTATAACCTCCCTCCACACGCACGTATTTCTAGCCTTATCATCCATTTTTATTTTGTGATGACTTTCTTTGGACTCCAGTCATAATAATAGTACATGAGCTTTCCCCAAAAACTAAGCATCACTTCTCAGAAACAGAAAGTGAAGAACTGTGCATGCGTTACATGGATGTAGATAATCCACCTACAGCTATAGAGCTGGCGCACAGTAATGACTACAATTTGCAAACAGAAATCAGCTCATATCACCTTAATCCTAGTGTGTCCAAAGAGAATACAGATGAAATACAAAAGATGAGGGAATTGTGAGTTACCAGGGAAAGGAAATGCTGAGAAAAGAATAGAAAACTCATAACTATCAGAGACTGGGAGAGAAAAAAACAAAAGGTGATGCAGAGTAAAAAGTTCCCTGTGTCTAAATGAGTGCAGATTTTCCCACCAAATTGTTTCCTGTTTACTCATTGCTATGAGAATCAGTTAATGGGAGATACAATAAATGTCAGTTCAATAGCTGATGGAAAATAGATTTTGCCTAGTCTCTCAGATCACTAAAAACAAACAAACAAAAAAAGTAGGCATGAAAGAAAGTCTAAGGATTCATATTCTCATTGAATTGTTCGATTGATGAAGGTAACTGAGCACATAAGAGCATATAGAGCATATTGCATTTGACTTAGCACAACATACTCATTAAAGAGTAGTACGATACAATAGCTGGCTCTAACTTCAAAGCTGGTTCTGGTTTGAGTAGTGGTTAGATCTGATGAGCTCAAGAGATCTCTTCCATGCTAAATTATTTTATGGTCATATGAAAAGAGTAATGATAAATGGGCAAAGGAACAACGGAGGAAAAATCTGAAGAATTCAAGAAAGAAGATGAAAGCAGAACATTGAATAAAGGTCCCTACAGGGGAAGATGACAGGCAAAAAGTTTTAACAATGACTTAAGACACACACAAAACTACTACTGGAAAATTATTTACGTGATGGTGATGGGAGAAAGAGAGGATAACGATGAAGACAGGGATGTCAGTGGGATCCATCTAGCTTGTTTTTTAAAGCACTCTAATAAAGAACAAAATTATGCATGTAGCAACAGTGATGGCAGGCTGGGCCAGCAGAATGAGTGACCTTTACATAGACAGTGATAAGATTGGGAAGGACCTCAAGGCCAAATTGCGCAAGCGCTGCTGCAGAAACAGCCTTTGTCATTTTGTGAACAGAGGTCACACATCCTCAGATTGAAGAGATACTGCCTAAGGAAAAGAATAGCTGGGCTTTAACTTGCATTCTTAGGGACACTGAGAATGCAAATAGGTAATAACCATCTTATGGT
The DNA here is from genome assembly GCF_987193195.1 of Phasianus colchicus. Taxonomy (NCBI): domain Eukaryota; kingdom Metazoa; phylum Chordata; class Aves; order Galliformes; family Phasianidae; genus Phasianus; species Phasianus colchicus. The sequence goes on along the minus strand of NC_143436.1, from coordinate 171,927,968 downwards.
TATTTGAGTGATTTTTGCACACCACCACTCAAAATACATTTACAGGATCTCTAGTAAATAGGAAATGTTATAACATGCTTCATATGTTACACAGTTCAACTGGTCATAACTGAAAGTGTGTGCCCTACATTTTTGAAATCATAACCCACCTCTAGCAATTTCATCCCTCTTCTCTCTTTTTAGGAAATGAAATAAAAATAAAAGGAATAAACATTTTTCTCTGAATGTAAAGCAACAGCATTTAATTATAATTAGGGCTGTAATTCTACTCTGGTATTTCTTACAAGGTGTCAAGTCAAAAAGTCATGGAAATAGAAACATATAAACCAGAGTTTCATTTCCACTGCTTTTATCCCTAAATATCTCTATTTTATCTCTGTATAAACTGGAAGGACTAATTACATTTCTTCAACACCAAGCATCAGAAAGGATCGTTTTCATTGTCATACTTGATCCATATTTTGAAAACTATCATTCAAAATTCAAGGGAAACAATAATGAGATGCTTGATCTGGGATTTTAGAGCACTGGTGTTGGGAGGCAACTGGTATCTGATTTCTATGTTAGCATCCCTGACACTTCTCTGGATCATCTGGAAAAAAAATATTCTTCAGAAAGTAGTTAAAAACACATTGTGACATTTTCTAGAATCAAAGATGAGTTATGTGTATTGCCTCAACAAAATTTCAGCAGGGTTTTTTGACCTACTGTGTTAGGAAGTGTTTCAATTAATATGGATCAGAAGTGGACAGATTTTCAGAAAGTATTAAAATAATGGAATGGGTGGAAAATTAAAAACTATATTAGTTTACTTTTTGTAGTTCAGGATGCCTCTGCAATCTTTTATTTTAAGCAGGGGTCCAAAGTACATTAGATTAGAAGAAATATAGAAAAGTACATATGTGATATCTGAATTACAAATTATTGACATAAAAACTAAGTGGCTAAAATTTGTCACCATGAGTCTGGGGAGGTCACATTATTCACAAATGGTAAAACCACCAATGACTCATAGAAACTATCCCAGATAAGAACCAAGTTATGGGATAGTGGATGCAAATGTCAAAGTCTTTGCTCATGTTAGCAACCGGTTACTTCTCCCAATTGTTTCAGTGTGAATAAGAGCCTGTCAAATTAATCATTCCTACACAAAAGTGATCTTTAGGGTATAGCTACCTATAATCATAGCCATAGCATATTGTACTGCTCAAGAACTTTTGCATTAAAAAGGTTCTCAGGACAAACTCCAACTTGGTCTATAACTTCAGACAAAAAAACATGGGTCACAAAGCACCATATACTCCTTTGTCGCTTTGAAGATCTCATGTGCATTTTTTCAGCTTGCCTTTATCTCTTTAACCAGTATTTCATAGAATCAATAATAGAATAATATATTCCTTAGAGTTCATCCTTCATCCTACTGTTCCTTAAAATTTACCTGAGTCTTAGACTTGGATTGTGCAGAATACCTTTCACATTCCCACTTCACAAGCTGCACTCTCAAAAATTAATCTTGATATTTGAGGCCCACAAACACACCACTCCATGGCTCAGCTGGACCTCTTTCAGCAGATACTGAAGATGTTCCTTTCAAGAGACTTTATGACGTATCACGTAGACCAACCTGCAGGCATGTATCCCCACATAAGTTTGAAAATTCTGTATCAGAACAAGACAAAAAGGACATTTAGCAAATGTCTTCTGAGAGTAGCCAGTGGTGAACACCAAGAGAATGAGTAAACAGTTTCAGAACAGGGATCATTTCCACACCAGTTATTACATGGACTTTCTATAAGCCAAAATTCGCATCTGGATTGACTCTTAGCTGTTGAAATAAGAATGGAGAAATATACATTTTGAATAAGAAAATAGTCCAACACCTTTCTTCTTGCATTTTACCTCTGAATCTCATATGTGGCACATTCTTTTCATTCTCCTATTTAAAAAATATGCAATGACCTCTAGCACAACTCCAGGATGAAATGAATTCTGCTCTCACAAGCTATCCATTTATTTATCCAAAAAAAGCCCTCCTTTCTCCTGAGAAAAGAATCATATGATGATTTGGTTTTAAGATTATGAGTTTGATTATCTCAAATTCTTTTTCAATTGCTATTGGTTTGTCTGGTACTTGTTTTTAACATCAACATATGACAATGGAATCCTTTAGAGTAAGCCATAAACACACACATAAAAAGTTTTTCCTGGCCTAAATATGAAAACATACATACTTTCTTAACATTCTTCCTCACAATTATTTATTTTTCTATCAAGTGGATTGTCTTATTCAAGAATCAGGATCATTCTCCTTCCAGGCACTCAACCAATTTATTCATGCAACATCTGTATCCTCTAATATTTCCTGAGTCGCAGGGGTTATTTGAGGTTCTCTCCAATTTCATAGGGTATTCACAAGAGAAGTCGTTTGCTTTGAGGTTTTCCTTTCAAGAATTGTTACCAAATATGTCCATGATCTAACACTTCTATGGGATTTCCTAGTGGCCTTGCCACTAAGCCAAAAATTTATTTCCTGTAAATAACAATCAGACTGAGAGTTTTTGTTCCATTGCAAATTACTGTATCATATACATGTTTTTTTTCCTTCTGCTTTTCCCAAACTTCCTGAAAGTTTCCCTTTCCTAACCAAGAAAATGATAACTGCTATCCATTCCAGTGACTTGGGCATTCTCTCACAGGCATCTCCTGTTGCATAGTATATCATAGTAATCAGGAATAAGGTCTTGTAAATGAGGCTTGAGGTTTAATCCAGGAAGATATATTAATATTCAATGAAATGAAATAAAGCTTTAGTAGAGGTTCTTTTTTCAGGCTGGATGTTTAGGAAAAATTTCTTCTAAGAAAGAGCATTGAGACACTGGCAAAGGTACCCAGGGAGGTGGTGGAGTTACCATCCCTAGAGGTGTTCAAGAACCGTGTAGATGTGGCACTGAGGGACATGGTTAGTGGGCATTGTCAGGATGGGATGGAGGTTAGACTAGATGAGCTCAGTGGTCTTTTCCAACATTAACAATTCTATGATTCTATGACACCTAAACTGATGAATACATTCCTCTGAGATTTATTAGGAAGAAAAGATAAAACTACAATGAATGGAAGAAAAAGCATCAGTTGGCAAAAATAGCTGTGTATCAGCAGACAGAGTGCTGGAAAAGAATAGAAATTGCCAGTTTTCTAGATGATTTGAGTCAAGATGATCAGCAAAGGAAATTAAAACATTCTGGAAAAAATAACCAAACAACAAAAGACTTAATTCTGCTCTTCACTTGGGAGGCATTTTAGCTAGTCCAGATGTGACTAAAGAACCACCTCAACAACTTCCATTACTATGAGAAGACTATCACTATGACAGACTGGGAAAACAAAAGAGTTTGGCTCATCTAGCTTTAAGACAAATACAGGCAAGGTGTGGAACTGCTTTCAACAAATTCTGAAGGAAAAACATCTTAAGTTTATGACAGGAAAAGAACAACTGATTTATATATAAATGAAGAGAGGCTGGCGAGGCACACAGTGAAAATGTCACTTGGCAATGAAGTCTCAGATCATCAGTAGAATGAAGCTGCAAAACAATGCTTCTTTCAAAATACAAAAGTAATGAAATTCACTGTTTTTAAGATGGATGTGAAAGGGTTACTCTTTGATATAACTGACTAGGACGTGTAATACAACAGACCAGGAAATCTCTTACAGTTTTATGCTCTGAAATAAAAGAAAAAGTGAAGAACACGTGAAACAAAAGTGTCAGCTGAGATGTGCATCAAACCCCAGATTTTCAAAAACAGCAATTTGCAGCATTTTCTACACAGACTATGTACTCAAAAGAGCATACACGTGTTACAGAGCCTAATCCAAAGATTATTTCCTCTTTTACTCAAAGAGGAAATTGCTCTGATTGCTAAGGTAACTCTAGCTCTCCAGGAACCAATGTGTGTTAATAGATACCTTCCCATTCCTTCTGGCATGATGCAACTCATTCAACCATTTCCTAAACTTGCTTTTGCCAACCCCAGCCAGCAGTCTTTCTGAATTCAGACTGCACTCTTGCAGCTTTAGTGCACTATTGAGCTCGTACTGTGCCTAGCTGTATGTCGAAAATTTTATATGGCAGATGCTATGGAATTGCATCAGATGAAAATAGAATTGAAGAGTGTGCATAACTACCAAGGGGAAGAAAAAAAAAAAAAGAAAGAAAGAAAAAAAAAGGAAAAGAGGATTCATCAAGAACTTGAGTACCATTGAATTTCATTACTTGTTTGAAAAAATTCCCTAAACTTGAGGTACTGCAAGCTCCACACTTTCATCATAAATTCTAATATATTTCTAGCTCTACTCTCAATAACACAGACTGTATGGAATCTTAAGTTGCCTAATAGAAAAATCAGAAACAGGCACCACAATTTGCATTGCATTAGTTCCACCTCAAGAAAAAAACAGGGGAAAGGTAATGAAATGGAACAGCTCTCATATTAAGCAGCTAGCTATTAAAGCTAGAAGAGGAGTAGAAAATAAGCTGAGATGAGAGAAATTCATTAAATCAAAACTACTCATTCAATGGCTTAATATCTGAGCAGATTAATGTTATTGAAATGGCTGCAATTTTTGATCATGGGGCTGAAGATGGTAAAACATTTTAAAGATTTTTTTTTCACTCCAGCATTCATATTAAAAAATGAAAATAATGTGTTGGTATAGCCTTATGATGAAGCTACTCAGTTTGAATACCACTGATTCCGTGGTCATAGACAAGCTACTGTCCCCAGATTTCCAAAGACATCTTCCTGTTCTTCTTCTCAGTGCTACAGAATCTCAGGGCTGTTCCTGTTCTTCAACAGATGACTGAAAAAATGTAACCTAATGGGAATATTAAGTAGAATAACACAATATACTGAGTCAGAGCCAGGATGTAAGTGGCCTAATATTCCCAAGATGGTTAGCAGCAGACTTTTAATGAAGAGCATAGATAAAACATGTAGAGATATTTCTACCACACAATGACCTACATATGGTTCAGGTATTGTGCTCAGCTAAGAAGAAAGATTTTAGGCTGTATTGGTGTAGCAAGATTTTGGTGGTAAGGGGTGGTGGTGGGAAGACTGCCGTGAGCCAGTTCTCACTGATTCCATAGCAGTTCCCCAAAGGGACTGCAGCCCATGGAGGGCCCATACCAGAGCAAAGGAAATAAGAAGGAAGAAGAAAGAGGAAAAAAGAAAAAGAAGAAACAAGGAGTGGCGGAAAGAAACTGCTACACCCTGATCATATGTACTGCACCACCTACCACCTCACCAAACACTCTGAGTGATACCAGCTCTAGTGATAACACAGGCAGTGGGCACCAGGGAAGGGGGAGAAAAGGTGCTTTGCCCAGGTGTTTGACATCTTTCTTTACCAATACCCAGATTAGTAATTACATTTTTAATTAAACTAAATTCCCCACAAGAATTCTTTTTTCTTTCTTTTTTTTTTTTTTTTTTCTTTTATTATAGTAACTGATGAGGGATTTTCCTGTCCTTACTTAGACTCATAAACATTCTTGCTCATCTTCCTATTTTCTTCCCCAGGCATGATGGGGAAAATGAGTGAGTATCTGGGGTGGGTGCCTGGATATCAGACTGTGCCATCCAATGCAGATTCAATAACAGTTAAGTTTTTCAGGAGGAAATATAGCTTTCCAAATGTTTAAGTGTGGTTTTCTGATTATTCTTTAGCAGCCGAGTCTTCAGTATCTGCCCCACTTCCAGTACTATTTCAGAGCATATTATACCAGGATCTGCCCTTATCACAGATGAGTCTGACATTAACAGTCTGCAGAGCTGCAGAGCACACGGTCTGCACAGCACTGTCTTGACAAACTTGCAACCAACATCTAAAGCCAAATACATTAAGAGCTGATATGACCAAGTAATGCTGTAATGGTCAGATGAATCCCTAAAGCAGGTGCACTGCATGAGCTAGATCCATGTGTGGATCAAATGTTACTCCACCAGTACCTTCCATTTATCTACCAAGTGGGAACACAGATGCTCTGTGCTCACAGGCTCTCCACGTGAAACTAAGCTATTGTAATAAAACTGGTGCATGTGGAACTCTTCTCATTTGAAAGAGAGTTCTCCTTGCTGAAAAAGAAAGGCACACATTAAGGTAGGTGGGAAAATAGAGTTGTGTCTGCTCAGAATAGATTATGCATATGCTCACCCAGCTGCACAACAATCATTAAAAAGAAATGGTTTATTTTGGTAAAGTTAAGATTTTTTTTGTCATCATTCCAGGGACTGACTCTTTAGATCTTACTAGCACTGAACCAAAGTCTTGCAACCAAAAGTGACTTAGTGGACAGGACTTTCAGATGCTGGAAATTGGCATAGATCCATTGAAATTAAATGGAACTATGCCAATTTATGCCATCTGGAGACTCAGCCCAGCATGAATAAATGTTAAACAACTTGTTTTCAAACTAGGAAAATAATTCAGTTTCTGACTTGTCTTCCTTAATAAATTGCCTAAACGGATTACACAACCTAAAAGCAAAGTACCTGTCCAAGGAGAACTTTCTTTACCTGTTCTTTCTAATATTTTGAGGACTTTGTTCTTGCAAAAGACAGCTTCATTTATTTTCTCAGATTGTTCTGAACATCCTCAGAGAATCTGCCAAGTCAGGAACGTCTCCCCTCCTTGATCTCTGTCATGAAGACAACTAGCCAGGGTAAGACCGACAGAGATTAATAGGGGATAAATAGCAAGACTGTGAGAGTTAAGGGACTCCTTGGGCCCCACCTCTCTGAACTGAGAGTTCAGCTGAGTGTCGTTGTCACACTCTGCATGCAGATGCATCTGGGGCGTGCTTTGCGGGTAACGTTAAGTTATCTCAAGGGAATAAGATGGAATTTCAGAAGACTATAAAAGGAGATAAATTACAGCTGTACACAAATATACACTATAAACATACTGTTTAATTCTCTCCAGGGAAAGCATTAGATTGAAGTTGTTTAACAGTGGAATACTATACTTCTTGTCAATGTAAATTTTCCCCAGTTCCACTGACAAGGAGATACTGGGGGAGAAAAAAGTTATCCTACAAGGAATATAAAATTGAAGTAAAAGCTGTGAAATACAAGAAAGACAAGCTTACTCAAACGGCATGTCTTCCATAGTAAATGCTGATGGAAAATTAAATGCACCTTGGGGAGGAAAAGGAGAAAGAAGGCTTGAGGATACAGACCTCAACCGAATATTGCTTGTGGACAAAATATAATTTTAGATAACCACATAAACACTCTGGAAGTTGTCAGAAGGGGAAATGAAGGTGATGACTGGAACCAGTTGACTAATCTGCCACAGGCTTCATCATTTGTCATACCTGGTAATTTATTCATGAGCAATATTTTCTCCTAGTATTTGACTTATTCTTTTTATTATTTGGTAGTGCCAATCCTCAGCACACCTCACAATGGAAGATTCTAGGATCTTGCGAAAAGTTTTATCTAATGATTCTCAGTACAAAAGGCACAGGACTGCTAACCACACTAAAGCACTGTGCTGACAAACTGTTTAGTTTGTCCAGAAATATAGAAGCCTGACACTTGTCCTTTTGAGTGAGCAGGAAGCTGGTTGTCTTTTTTTTAATAGATACTTGAAAATGTGGGAAAATATGCAATTAGTTCAACAGTGTGGTGCATTAGTCTTTATGCTATTCTTATTTATGATTAAAGTCTATTTTGCTTGATACTGTTACATAATAAATGACAAACAGAAGATGACCTTGAGCAATAACTCAAGGGTGATAAGCTTGAGCATCTCCATAGGATGTATTTAGCACCTGACGTTGCCATTCCATGGCATGTAATACAGCTATGGTAACTAGGACAATATACTAACTAACAGGACATAACAAAGGCATTTGCTTTTATAAAATTGCTATCTTAGTAGAACTAGAAATTTGATTTCTCTGAAAATCAGAATACAAGCATAGATGCAAATAAAACTGACCTCTGTGTGACCAGAAACATGCGAAATTACATATTTCTGGCTCTCCTGGTCAATTTAGACCAATCTCAATGTCTAAGGCAATGTCAGACTGGAGGATCATGTTTGTTTTCAAAGGTTTGGCATGGACTTTTCTCCATTTATTCCAAGTTCCATTAGTAAGTGGAAATAGTGTGGATTTCCAAAGGCGTAAGAGAAATCCACAGCCACACAATCCAACACAAACAAATTACTGGGGTTTACTGCAATATTGCCTCTGAAATGAGCAGAAGCCATGGTGTCAGTGCCTATGGTTAGCACCTTCTCTGATGTTATACATCTGAAATGAAATAGGCATTCCGGATCTTACCATCCTTTCCAGAGAAAGTAGCTCAATTTTTCAAGGTTCAAAATACAGTGTTATGCAAGTATCCTTCTAAAATGCTCTGAAATGTAATCTATATCATAGATCCCATGATTACATTAATATACTGCAAAAACTCTACTCTATCCACACTGGCTAGTGTATAGTACAAGATCTGAGATGAGGCTGAAACATTTGAAGGTTTGAGAAAGATTCACAGAGATATCACTTAAATGCTGCTTCCTCAGTGTTACATACTGATAAAGACACGCTCTATGATGAGCATGGTGCATGAAAAGGTAGATGTTATCTGATTCCTCAGTCCAATGTTTAAAAATAAATTAGCAGCATTGCAAAATCTGTGTGCCACTATTTACAGCAACAAGCTGCAGAACTCTCTGTTTCAGCAAACGCCACCCGAGGGAACTTTGAGTAGAGATGAAAACTCTTATAGCTTTTTTTTTTTTTTTATCTTTGCTTAATTGTGTCTCCATTTTACACTACGCGCTTTATTCTCTGCCCTTTTGACATAGCCAGCTGCCTGTTGGAGCTCTGTGAAGAAGCAGGCTGGCTTCACGCTGTAACAGGCACCAGCTCCCAAAGCCCCGTCTATTGATGAGTCACATTGCTTGTATGTGCCTGCAAGCACATCGCAGAAGTTCCTATGCCATTTCCTTCCAAACTGCTGGGGAGGAGAGGGGAAAGTGTGCGTGAAGTGTAAGCTAACAAAACAATGCTGGTAGCTAACTCTGTGGCCCCACCGAGAGCACAATAAGCAGTGACACAGTGGAACGTCTGGTTCAGAGGGAGTTCAGGTTCATCCTGTTATCGGCCCAGCAGCCGGGGAAGTGACGTCAGGTGCATGGGGCTCTTGTTTGAAGGCAGGGAAACACACGGAGATGTTTCAACGCTTCTACCAAGACAGGAAGTCTCTTTTTTCAAGTTGGGTTGTGTTCACATCAGTGTCCTGAGCTGCCTCATTCCCTGACTGTCCATCCCCAGCTCAGCCCAGGACGGGGCTATCACCGTGTGCTTGGCCATCAGTGATTCTCAGCACCAGGCCTGCTCTGAAGACTGCCTGCCACACTGTCAAAGCATGATCCTGGAGAAAGCATGAAGGAAAAAACATTCCCACACAGCCCCTGCTCTTCAAACCCTTTTTTGAGCAGATCTTCTCCATGAACTCATGAAGGCCAAGTGGAGAATGTGCATGCAGATCAGGCTCTCACACTCACACTTCACAAACTCACCTACCCAATGCAATATTTGAAACCATATCACAATGCTGTATATTGTCATGTCCATCCTCAAAACCAGAAAACTACACCCAGCAAACTCTACTGATATACTCTTCTATCTGAATATATGTCCTGAGGACTTCTGTTTTCGCTGTCACTGCACACTATCCAAATATCATCCCAGCATTATAAAATTGTCTCTACTAAATCTTCCCCTTGAAATCGGCATTGTTTGCAAAGACACACATCTGAGCACTCCTGGCACTTACTAGATTTGCTTGTACACGCTTAATAAGGATTTCTCCCTCTGTTTGTGAATGCCACCTCACCGTTCTTACAACCTGGAGTCACTTCATCCCCAACATGTCCTCACTCTTATGGAGACCTGCAGCCCCTGGGATTCTCAGGCAAAGTGCAGAAGGTTCACATTCCCTATTATGCTCTTCTGCTTGTGCCAATGTCTCTAAATACTGCTGAAAACTGGCATTTTGCTTATCTAAAACATTGTTGAACTTACTAGCTTAGGATAATGTGAACTTTTTGTGATCAGTAGTAACAGTTCTTGTGTATGCTCTGGACAGCCAGTGCTGTTAAGCCTTGTCAGTAATTTATGTCACAACTGAGGAAAGTTACCTCGTAAAACCTATCTCTCTTCTCTGCAGGAGACTGGACAGCCTGGCAAATGCTAGTTTAAGGGGTGGCATTCTGCAGGCCAGGAAACGCTTGCAGAGTTTCCTGTTATTATAGTCTGAATGAGAAAAACATGGAAAGCCTCTTCACTCTCCTCACCTTTATTGCTGATGCCAGCTGCTAGGTAACTGGGTTACAGTGGGAGGCCAAACTGCAGCCTTGTGTCAGGAGTAGTGATAACTCTTAAAAGCACGGGGTTATTTTTGCTATGATATTCAAAGACTGGTCAAAACCCCCATGGGAGAAATTTATCCTTAAACCTTCTACATTCCCAACAAGGCACTGCAAGGTCTATCTAAGTCAGGATGTAAGAAACATTTTGCAAAGCCTGAAGTCCCTTTCCAGGCTATCAAGATGGGTGACGTTGAAAGTATCCTCAATGGTAAGTATAGCAGAGATGGTACTGAAGTAGCCGTGTGTTGGACTCTGCTACCAATAGGCACAACTTGTGGCCTAATAACTTTGGAGCTGCAATGATGGGTGCTTCACAGTACTCATGAGCAGTGTGCAGAGAGCAGTGGCCATGACTGGAGCAGGCGAATGAGCACCTGTAAAGCATCCAAAGAGGATGTGTCACTGTTCATTGTAGAGGAATTGGACCAGATGACCTTTAAGGGTCCCTTTCAACTCAAATGATTTCATGATTCTATGATGCTGGGGTGGCACTAGTAAGCACATAATTACACTGATGCTTTGCAGCTTGATTTCTCTAGAAATGAAACCACCCTACATAATACCCTCTGCATTCCAAGCGGCTGGTCCACTAGCTGCTCTTGCCATTCAGTTATAAAATGATGTTGTTGCTGCATTGAAATAGGACCTTTTTTTTTTTCCCACATAGCCCAAAAGCTGGGGTTTAAAATTCCTATTGTATGAACATTAATATGAAAAGAATGCTGTCTCCTATTATGGAATTGTGTTATAAAACTGGAATGCCGTCTCCGCCCCGTCTGGCTCTCGCGATCACCCTGGCCTTGCCAAGAATCATCCTGTACTACAGAGCATGTGTGTCTCTCGACGGGAACTGCCTCCTGACTCACAAAGACAAGAGGCCATGAATGTGTAAAGCTGGCAGAGGATTTTTTCTAATCTGTCGGTAACAATCAAGCAACTTGCTTAATGGATCTGAATTCTGATCCCTGCCCTGTGTGCAGCCTCCCGGCGAGCACGCTGCAGCTGCACTCCTCTGCTTGTCAACTGCTTCCTTTGTGTCCTCTAGGAGACTAGAACAGTCCCGGCTAGAACGCCTTTGAGTGCCCTCCTTGCTGCTATTTGGGTTTTAAGCAATGACCAAAAAAACATAGTGCCCAACACTCAGCATCTTGGAAAGCTGTCAGGAGCCTTCCTCTCCACGCTTTGTGCCTTAGCAGAACACCTTGAAAGAGCAATGTGCATGAAGGGACTTTCAGGCTTCCTTTGTATGCAGCAGTGCTCATCTCCAAAATCTCTCTTTCAGAGCAGCAATTACAAAAGGGTATTCCTAAGGCCAAATCCTCACTGCGTGGTTGGAACCGAGTTGCTCTCAATATAGACTGCTTGTAATCCACGGGTGCTTGTTTAATGCATTAGGGATCCATTTCCTTTGGCCATGCCCTGAAAAATCAAGATGTATTTTTTTTTAATTTTTCAGTGTCCATGCTGCTTTACCAGCTTCCTTCTTGTTTGAGATTTTTCTTTCCCCAGCATTTCAAACCCTGAAGTTATCAAATTAGCTCAGGAAATGCCTCTTGGGAGGGCTTTTTCCTCTCCTGCCCACAGGGCTACATCACATAACCCAGGGCAAGAACTGGTAAAATTGCTGGGGTATTTTTGAGGGAATGTGTTCAATTACACAGAGCACATTCTAAGCCACACGGCCAAGTCCTCCTCCGCACAGGGATGATGTAAGCGCATCCAGGAAACTTGGGATGCCAAAAATCTCAAACTCTGGAAGAAATATTTGCAGGTCGACATGGCTGCAAATTGGTCAGAGTTTAGCAGCCTTGGGAGTGTTCTACTCACAGCTTCAATCTGAGCCCAGCGAATACCAACACAAACACAGAGATGGTCAGATCTCAGAACAGGACTGTGCTGGGATGCACAGTATATGCTGAAAACATATATATTTTTTTTCCCAGCTTGCATGTCAGAAGGGTGCATAGGGAGAATGTGAGGTTAAGAAGATGAAAGTTGTCTGGAGTTTGCATTAGTGAACCTAAATAAAATATTTGATTAGAGGAATGCTGGACGTAAATGAAAATAGTGTTGTACCAGTCAGACGACACTGGGACATGTGCCAACAGCAGATACCAAGGCAATAGATAGTCAGGAAATATGACACACAGACCCACTTGATTACTTGATAGATGCTTTTTAAAGCCTTTCGTCTGCCTTCACCCAAAGTTATTTCCGATGTGGTTCCCAAAACGAAGAAATCTTTGGAGAAGATAAACAAGACTAAGCTGCCTTCCTCTGCAAGCTAAAGCCAAGATCAGAAAATACAGCAAAAGCAGAGAAAATTAAAACACAGAAGAGGAAATGCCAATCATTTTCCTGAGTAATAAATGCTAGGAGTAGAAATCCAAGGTTCACGGAAGGACTCACATCTCTATGGAGCCTGTACATTTCTTCCCTCCATGCTTCCCTGAACTCCACAACACTGACAGTTCAGTTTTGCCAATTATGCAACTTCTTAATGCTTTTGTTGCTTTTATAACATGTGTCAGCTGAGTGTGCAATCAAACCAAATAAGACTACCATAATAAAATAACCCACATTAACTAATTATCTTAATAACAACTCTGTTTAAAAGTGAGACATCTGATAGGAGAGATAGAAGTAATAATAAAAGGGCACTGTCAACTGCATGAACAGACATGCACTGCTTCCCATTGTGATGCTCCAAGGATATTAACCCCTGAAGTCCTGGAAGAGAAGTCCTGAGAGAAAGCAGATGGTGAGGTTTTCTAGGGACTTTTAAGAAATCCAGACCATTGGGATCAAAACTAGAGAGAAGTTTTGGGATAGGAATGAGAAAGGAGACATGCCTAAGATGTATTTCCTCTCTTGACTGAGAGTTGCCCTTTGCAGCAATACATGGGCTGCTGGCAATGAGACGCACCAGAAAATAAACACAAGATTTATGAAGCAGGCTATGTTGTGAACTCCAATTTTGTACATGTAAGGAGGGAAAGGTCATCCCAGGAAATCACACTCCATGAGGCTCCATTGACTTCCAAAGCATGGGAATACCACTGTCTCCACTGTTTACAAGAGCACCAGCCTCCCCAAAACTGGAGGAAATGCAAATTCATGTATCACCAACCACCATGTTCTTCAGACACAGCACGAGAGCTGGATCAGGACAGCGTCATTCTTGGTATCTCACTTCCTCCTCAGAAATCTTCTGAAATCTTCAAAAACTATTCCCAAGGGTGAAAGTAACATTGCCCTACACACAGATACAATCCATTCCACACTTTGGAGAATGAAATCATCCCTCAGTGGCTGAAAAGTGTCCCAGGTGATGAAACAACAGAGCTGCGTTTGCTAGGGAAACAGTCTGAGAAAATCTGAATGCTTCCAACTTCTGTTACACCTGACACTATCACAAAGTTGCTTCTGCTTTGAAAGCTAAAATAAGAACATGGCCCTTCACTAAGTGTTCCCCTCTATAATCAGCCAAAAGACACGAAGCATCCAAAGGTCAAGGAGTAACTAATAGTTGGGCTGTTGCCTTTCTTCACCGACTATGGGGGAAGCTTAGGGCAATAATCATAAAGGCAAACATTGGCCTGGGAAGGCTAGTCTCCACAGGTTCCCTTTGTAGTCCATGGAAGGTGAGAGGCAGCTCTGGCAGCACCTAGTAGCCCTGCACAGCTCCTGCTGTAAGTCACCATTCTCCCAACTCTTTTCAAAGAGGGAAGTGAGGAGAACAACTTACTTGATCCAAAGGTGCTCATTATGAATAGCAGCCTCAGATATTTATTTACATCCATTATGTTAGTTCATAAGGATACCTCAGGCCCCAAATCTAGTCCACAGTCAACTGAGCTAAGGATGGTAATTTATGAGCTTATCAGCAGGAATAACTACTTTGTATAATCCTGTTTATGCGAGTTTTTATTTGGTCAGCTAAGTATCAGACTGTGCATCACATTCCACATTGCTACAAGATCCCGTCTAATAAAACTTCTAAGTGTTCAGATTTCTTTCTGCAGCTCGTTTTTTCCCATCTTTCTGTTGGCTTGCACTAGAGGCATATTCAGTACATGCACTGTGTCTAAGGTGGATTTGCTGCAGCTGGTAATCAGAAGAGGAAGATAAGGTGTTGTGCACTGTCAATGACACTGAGTTGTACCTAGCTCTGATTGCCCACATTTCCTGCTTGTATTTGGTGTGTTTCTTAAAAAAAAAAAAAAAGGATCCAGGATCTCCTCCTGATTCAGACTATTCTCCAGCAGGTGATTTTATGGACAAATACCTGAGTTATTCCTGTAGTCACTGCAAATATGAATGACGTGAGTGCAAGTCTTAAAGAGAAATGAGGTTTTAATACAATTGAGTTTTTCGCAGGACTTAGGCAGGACTTCTGTAAAATAACCTGCTCAATCTCTTCAACCTAACCCACATTCTGGGGCTTTCCCACAACCAGAAACATCAGTGCACTATGCTTCTGAAACTCCTGAATAGGCAAGAGGTTTCCTTCTCTTCCTACAGAACACTCTTTGTTATGGTAAATGAAACAGGCTGGAGGAGCATTTATCTGCCTGCTCAGGACTTTCACATGCACACTCAGCCCGTTTGCTGCACAGAGGTCCTGGAGTCCACTGTGAGGCCAAGAGAGCTGCAAGACCACCTGCAGCCACCAGCACAGTGCAGGGTCTGCCAGAAAACACCCTTCTAGGAACACTCATTGGATGCACAGATGGTTCTGGCACTGGGACCGTTTGCAATCTCACCTGCTAACCCTCACAGTGCCTCTACCTCCTTTGAGATGCCCACCAGGAGTAGGTTGGTTATGTTACATTTCTATCTCCACTGGATAAAAAATCTGGAGCTGCATCTCACAGCTCTTTAATTTAAATCAGGAAAGAGCAAAATCAGCATGGGTCTTGTCCTTGAGTGCTGAGAGAATCCATGTAGGAGTGGATGTGTGGAGGAGAAAGGCCACCTCAGATACAGTGTGAACTGAGTAAGAGGACTGGGAGCTTGCTTGCCCAGACAGAATTTTTCATTCTTCCCTGGGTTCCATTGTCACATCAACCTGAGGGTTTTTTTACCATGTTCAGAAAGCACCAGGAAATGGAGGTGTCTAGTACCAAAAATAAAGCCAACTCCCAAGAAATGCAGCTCCAAAAACTTCTGTCATGCTCCAGCTCTACTTCAGGATATTTTGGGGATATTCTGTGATGGAAGTGTATAAAAATACGTATGTGCAGAGAAGTCAAGGAGTTAAAAGTTTTGTAGTATAGATATGGCTCATCCCTCTCCCCATCACACACACACACAGCTCATCGTTAAATGGGTGCAGCAAAGACCTCACCCCTTGGTAACAAAGGAAGAGTAGGTCAGGCATCACAGAGCTCTTTCTCTCCAGAAAGGCATCCCCTCCAAAACTTGCCCCATTAAGATGGGGTCTGAAATTTTTACTGCCATCCAGTACCAAAATGTCTTTTTTAGAAGACAGCTTCTTTTAAAAGACAGCATGGAGAGTCCTCTATCTTCCACCTCCATTTCTTCCATTCACAGTGTCCTCAGCAAAGGGATAACCTTCCCGTGATGACAACAGCCTGATGTCACATGCAACACCAAACAAGGAAAATACTTGCCCTGTTGACAACTGTCTTTTCACATCATTTAGAAGTTGGAAATGGAAAACAGACATACAAACAACTAGAATGTCTTTAGCAGACCAGCTTTCCTTCCAAGGAAAGCATCTGAGAGCTCTTCCTCTAGACCAAAATTAGATGCCTCATTTTCCTTTCTTTTCTTTTAAGACCTGAACTCAACAGGAACCTTTACACTCCAGTGACTGTGATTTGAAGTCATTAAGGCTGCATGTGTTTATGTGATGTTGAACTGCATTGCAAATCAGTCAACACCAGAGCCAGCACACTTTTCCGCATGTCTCAGAAGTGTGGATTTATAAATCCTTCCATGGAAAAGGTCAGTCATGAAGAGAATAAATACGGTAAGTGTAGTTTACTCCCACCAGAATTAGATTTATTCGTACCTAGTAATTAGCTTTAGTTATACAAAACACAACTGATAGGCAAGAAAAAAGGAGTCACTGATAACACTACTTGTGGAAAAACAATGGCATGAAAGTAGAAATCTCCCCCTAGTCCACCGGAGACTATATATGGACCATCTCAATAAGCACTGACAACCCAGTTCCTTCCAATTAAATGACATCAGAAAAGTACTAGAAATAGTGTGGGGCCTTTTTTCTTTGCTACTTATGGCTAACTGATGTAATGCCGAACTGTTTATCACCGTAATCCCAACCTACATATCCTAACCACTGAGTCAGTATTTAACTGAATCTCTCAAACCAAAACAGTTGTATGGTGAATACTGCATGTGGTTTTCATCTTGTGGGTTCAAAAGATTTAAACGATTATTACTTATATTACTCTAATATGTGGTTCAGGGCCCCTTGGCTGGCCCTAGTCATGATCATTGTGCTGGGGCTGGGTAAACACAGAATAATGATGCCTCACACCCTAAATAGCTTATAACCTAATTCTCAGGCATAAGATAGGAGATGGACACCATGAGATTCAAAGACAGAAAGAACTCAAGGAACCAGGAGACTGGCTTCAGCCACCGTCCATTTCCACCATCAATGAGTTTATCAGAAGTTTGATATGCCTGATTGTTTGGAGAAAACAGCCTGCAAAACAGAGCTGAGGAGTTTCTTGCATTCATTCTATTATATATAAGATGAACTGCTGTTGAACTGCAGCACACACTAGTCAGCACATGCTTATACATGGCACGTCAGAAGTTAACCTTCTCTCTGAAATCTGGTCTTTCTGCAGGGAACATATTTTTGGTGTTCAGATCCATGATCAGCTGCACGCTACCAAGATCTGTACAGACCACAGTGGAAACTCAGCCTACATCTGCCTCACGTTTCTTCAAGTCTGGACTTACCTCAACAAGCAGGGAGTCAGTGAGGGTACCTGGAAGCTCTGCAATAACTATTTGGGTCATTTCTTTTTTCTGAAGAAATGAAGAAATGGTGCATGTCTCAAGAGGATTTAGACATAAGAGGACAGGCATAATTTGAAGTGACCAGAATAAGTAGGGTTTATGGATACACCCACACTTTTGAGTGGGGACCACAAAACCTGCAGTTTTTGGCCCAAATCTGCTCTGAGAACCAGACACACACAGCTCTCATGCTGTTAAGATCTCATCAGAGATGAGAAAACACAGCATGTCCACTCCTACGTGGATCCAGTCAGATTGATCAAACACAGGCTGGCTGAAGACAGCAGGCATCCTGAAAAACTTAAAGTAGGGATTTATCTGACCTAAATGTGGCCATATAAAACACTAGGTGCCTAGACTTAGCCAGCTGTCCATCCTTTCCTTATAGACAATGGCAGGAGGCATGTCTAGGGGATGAGTCATCCCACTCTAACATAAATACCTACATTAGATGGAAATAGTCAGCTTCCAGCAAGGCCCATCTCTCCCCACTACCTACAAAGCAAGCCCACACCAGCAATTTAGACCAGGAACCCAACTGCACTATGCATAATGTGGAATAATCCCACCCCAAATTACCCCCTTGAGCAGGGCTTCATGTCCTTGGCAGAAAGGCAGCGTAGGCCTTTCTCAGCACAAAGGGGAACGTCACACAAACCGAGCCACAAACAGACAAGCTGTGGCCAATCCAATGCAGATAATGCAGGCAGAAAACACAGGGGCAAGATGTTTAAACATGCCTAAGCCTTCCCTCAGGCCTACTTTTCACCACCTGGAGTGCTAGATAGGTGAGAAAGGTGTCCTGTGTGGAAGCTCAGGCACAGGACACATGGATCCGGTGTGTGTCAGGCACTGGAGGCAGGATGAGATCTGGGGCAAGGGAGGGATGGGTGGCTATAGCGTCTGCCTGGCACAAACAGGTTATGCTCTTCCTGACAGCAATGGGTGTGCCCTCAGCTCTCATCAAAGCTCCAGGCTGCCCCGGGCAGTGCAGTGCAAAGAGAATGACAATGAATGTGAGTAATTCTTGAAATTTGTGGGAAGACTACTCAGACGTCTGACTTCCTGCTTCTGCATGTACAAAGGAGATGTTTTTGTCTAAAGGAGTGGAAACAGCATGTGGCAGCATATGCTGATATGAGACTTCATGTGCAGAGGGCTATAGGCATCGAGGGAGGAGCAGAGAGAAAACACGGTGCGCTCCATGAGCATGCAGGGCTGAGCCACAGCAGCAGAGGGGGAAGTAAACCGTGGCCTAGAAGGAGTTGCTTTTCTATAGGAATTCCCCCAGGAACAATGGGGAACCAGCCACCAAAGCAAGACTGAGTCACTGCTCGTTTCCCATGGTGGTTCTAGTCTGGGGAATCACATGCCTGCCCCATTCTCAAGGACAGATTGCATTATTTCAGCCCAAGCCAAAAGCCTATTCATAAAGGTTAATCTGGATGGCAGCATCAGCTTTATAAAACAGTTCATCATTTAAACATCATCAGAAGTTTCTCAACAGAGTTTGAAAGGCTGCAGCAAAGGAAAACATTTTGCTTTAAATGGAGCCAAAGAATTAAATAGAATTTCTGTGGAAGCTATTTGCTGTATTCTCCTGGGCACCATAGGAAAAAGGAGAACATTTGAGGTTAACAACAGTATTACTTTTTACAATCTGAGTGTGCAGAATCTCTTCCCAGCAACTGGAGCCACTTTAATATGAAACGCATCATTAGAGCGATAGAGTCCTGGTGATGGATGACACTGAGAGATCACCGGAGTAACCCTGATGAGAGCTGGTGCTCAGAGAATGCACCACATTCATTTATAAGCCTGTCAGGATTGCTCTGGGTTTATTTTTAACTAAAATATCCAGGTCTTCAGCAGTCCATGCCAGGGATACCCTGACTCTGCAGAATGTGCCGAGCAAGAACAGCAGCATATGCTTTTGTTTTCATCAACCAAAGGTTTCAAGTTAGGAACATTCAGCATTAAATGAATAGCCATTTTTTTTCCCACCTCTTCTTTAAGGTTGACATCCAGATGACCATCAAGAAGCCAAGATCATATACAGTGTTTGTCAGGATAGTACTGAATCACAGAGTAGGTAAGGATTTAGAGAGAGATAATCCATTTGTTTAATATCCCTTAACCCAAAGCAGGATCTTATACATATGTACAATATTTCAATGTATATATTTCTCTTTAGTTCAGGAACACATTAATACCAGAGAGATGGACAGGCCACATTTCTGTCTTGCTTTCAAAATTCCCTCCTGCCTACAGCAGATGGGACACTCCAATCTGTCAGCTACTGCACCTCAGCCATCAGTATCCAGATCTGCTACACTGGGACAGTGAAAAATCTTGTATAGGTGTAGTACAAGTGCCTTGACAACTGCACAGCAAGGGAGCAAATTAAAGCTGGGAAAGAAAATGGGAAAAACAAACAGCTGCTCCTCAGCTCATGGCACAGGGAAAACACAAGAGGCAGTAAATGTTTGTTGATTTAAAAGCCCCGCTGATTTCAAAGTGACCAGCTGGCAGCAAGTGTTGTTTTTTGGGCCATTTAAGCAATTTTCAGATGATGACACAAATGTATAAATTGCCTTGGGGACCGACTGGCAGCTCTCTTGTATTGTAAGGAGTCACTTACTGGAACACAACATATTGCAAGTGACAAGCAGAGAAGTCTCTTTGCAGAGCGCAGTCAGATGGTAGAAAGGATAGACCCAGGACAAGGGTATTGTGACAACTGAAATGCCAGTTCATCATATCCACACACAGCTGTGGCACTCCCAAGAGGAAAAGAAAACTTCAGAGAGCCAAAGCTCTGTGGGAGAACTGGTATCTACAACTTACACACACAGCTAAAACAGTGGCTGTTATTTACATGGACCAACCAATCTGCCACAGCCATCCATTTAGTCCCTGGGAGAGGAGTAAGGTGGATGTACAAGGCCATTTAGATCCAAGTCCACTGAAAAACAGAGCCACCTTGGAGCTAAAGTCTACTAAGCAGAAGCAAGAACAGAGACCTATCAAGGTTTGCCATCAGAAAAACCTCCATCAGATTGTTTGGAATCAGCACAGTATGAAGAATGCTTCAGTTACCAAGTAATGCTGCCTTCTTTGCATGCTCTTGACCTCCCAGCTCCATTGTTCATCAGTTGCCAGGAGTTAGACTGTGGACTCCATAGGCTCTGTGATCCCTCAGGAGTAGGGGCAACCACAGGTTTGCTAATAGGAGTGTAAGGAATAAACAGACACATGCTGGAGGGAACACAGCCCCCTGCTCAGCTGAGATTCTTAGGTAGGATTTGTCTTGCTCAATTTAACATGCCAGCACCAAAGACTCCAGTGGTGTGGCATCCCTTTATAAACACTGGTAGTGAAATAGATCATTTCTAGCATGCAAGCCATCTGGTCTGCTTTGGACATCTGTGTGAAGATGTGATAAATTGTACCCAAGAGTTAATATTTCTCGCCACAGACAGTAACATAGAAGGCAGCAGTACTTGTGGGGATGCAATAGCAGGAGCAAGGCCCATCCAGATCTATAAAGCATCTGGATATTTTTGGATCCATGAGCTGCTGAGGATATACATACTTGAACCACTTCATAAACAGGTGGGAGTGAAATAGCTAGCAAGTGCAAGAAAGATTTGGTGTCTATAGGTGATTTCTACTTTGTGGTGATATAAATGATGAAAACAGTTGTTACATAAGCAAAATCTTTTCAACAGATGGCAAGAAAAAGATACATCTAGCAGTAAAATAAAAGGCAGATATTTGCCAAACTTTATATAAGAGAGCCTTAAGGAAGGAAAATGTTCTGGCTTCTGCCCCGTGTGCAGCCAGGAAGCAACTGAAGAAATAGACTTTGATAACCATATAAATGAAAGCCATGTGTCACTGGAGTAAGTCTGTAGACCTGGAACAGAAAAAAAAAGGTAAACAAATAAAACAGATGCTCTCATCATGACTGGTTTCTGGTTCAGAGACAGCTCCCCAGCAGTGTGTAACTCTCAGAAAGTGAAGCTAAGAGGAAGTCCAAGTTCCCATGAAGCAAAGGGGAATAAAGCATTGTGCAACAGCTTTTCCAAACCAAGTGTGCATTCAAGCATTGCCCAATCAAATGATAGCCAACAATGTATGCAACAAAGAACTGATTGAATCTTGCTATAAGACACAACCCAAATGACGCTATTAAAAGCCTTAATCTTGCAGCTGAAAGAATTGTGGCATGGCTTTTTGTGAGAAGTTATAATGAAGCAGTGGTATTACACACACACACACACATAGACTCTCAATTTCTAACACAGAACTGAAGGCTGGAGGAACGGCATGCGGCATCGTCAGCCAAGATTTTTCAGGCATAATGAATTTTCTCACACAGACAACTGTAGGTTAGGAAACCATCCTATTAATTGAAGCTGATGGACAATCCTTTCTTTTCATACTCTGAACATTTTTGGTTAATAATTTTCCATCACACAGGGTAATCTGCAAGTTTAAAGTCAGATTGGTGAATTTATTAACAAGCAGAACAACCCCAAATGCACAAAAAAGAACAAATCTATCTGACAAAGTCTGTGTAAAAGATAGGACAGCACCAAGCCAAGTGCTCTCCATTAGAAGGTATCCTTAGAGACATCAGGGCTCTGATTCTCTGATTTCTATGAGTGACCGAGGAGCATTTCCACTAAAGTCAATGAGTAGAAGCTAAATGCAAGAATAATTGGCATGAACTTATGCTGTGTATTGGACAGTAGTATTCTCACAGGAAAGGTGAATGCATTTTGGAAAGGCATGAACTAGTCAGTCACAAGTTACTGGAATCCAGGTGGGGATATGCAGAAGTGCACAGCTTTTGTATGAAGTCACATTAGCTGACCTGATAGCCCTTTACAAATCTATGTACTGATTGCCTGAACTAGATTCAGGAGAAGACAGCAAGATGTTGTATTAAAAGATGAGCTGCTCAGTGTGCATGACGACACTGCCAAGACCCAGGATCCCAGTGAAATTCAAAGCCCTCAGCCTGACGCTGAGGGTCAAACTGTGCCCTCTTTTGAGAAGCGATCCACTGGCACCAGCTCACAGGGCTCCTCTGTAATTCCCATTGTGTCCTCACTTACCTGATGCCAAACCTCTTAGAGTCATCTCGATCCATTTAGAATTGGCCTTATGAAAGTGATATTTGAAGAAAAACAGCATTTTAAAACAATCCATGCTGCACACACGAATAGTGCTGGATTTCAGGCAGTTTGTTCTTTCTTTTCCTCTGCAAACAGAAAGAGTTTAAATTTCTTTTGGTAATAACCCCTTTTGACTTGCCCACATGTAGACAGTAATTATTACTGCTTTTTACGGCTAGGGTATTTTAATCCCAACACATCTCATTCCCTCTCCCACATAGCCTGTCTTTGAAGCAACAATAACAAGTACCAGCTTCCCTAGGCCAGTTTGCAAATTTGCCTCACGGCTAAAACAGTCAAAGCAGACTTAGTAGGTCAGAATTGGATTTCCCAAATATGAACCATTCCAGAAAAAGCCTTTTTCTTATTGTTAACTTATTAATCATTACAGAGGAAAAAAAAGAAAAAAGAAAAAAGAAAAGAAAAGAAAAGAAATAAAGAATTGCTGGGGGGTAGATGCGAATTACATACAGAAAATAACTGCCCAGCATGCTGTGGCTTCATGGAAGTCAATGTGAGCTTTTTCATCAGCTGCAGCAGAGCCCCAATTTCATCCACTGCTCCCAGTCCACATCTCATATGTGGATTGGGATCATTCATTGGTAGCAGCAAAGAGTTCACCACCAGGACTCCCATTACCATATAAAATATCTAGGGAAGCTGAGGTGTCTCTGTAGGGATCTGGCAGCCTCACAGGGCTCACCCAGATTTGTTTGCTTTTAATTACCATTACAGTCAAGGGCACTAGAAGCTGTGTGGAGTCTGGGAAGAGTCTGTTTTGGTTTTCCTCAGACACATATTATCCAAGCACAGCCCTGGCAGCTCAGTAGCAGTACCCAGCTGAGGAGCTGTACTGGGGGGGGGTGTCCAGGTTTCCTACTAAACAGGAGGTGAAACCACTGCTTCCTCCCATCTCCCTGGGAAGTGTATCTTCCTGCAGATCCAAGGATACTCATCCAGGCTTTTTTTTTTCTTAGGCGCAGGGCAAAGCTGCTACTGCTGCTATGCTGTTAGCCAGTCCCCCGCCAGATGTGCCAACTGTGACACATCCACATCTGCCCCCAACCTTTCACATAAACCTTTTGGCACAGCAAGCTCAGTGAGTACAAGCAGTTCAATCTTCTACAGTCAGACTCCAGTTAAAGCGCCCCATTCAGCCTAAGCTGAAGCATTTTATCTTTCCATTTCCTAACGCAGCCAAAACTTCCCAATGACAAGCCCTAACAGCTGATATGAATTATGCTCTGATGCTGCAGGAAAAGCAGTTTCTCAGAAAGAAGGTGCCTGAGCTGCTTCATTCACAATTGCCCCTTGAACCCACAAGCCCTCATACAAACTGGGAGTGACACCTTTAAGAGCCAACACTGAAACCCACAAGAACTAACAGATTGCAGCCTAAATCTGTGATATTGTCAACCCAAGAGGCATTTCAGCAGTTTTTGATTTGGTATTTATTTTCATTTTTCTTTTGAGTCAGTGGCTTGTTTCCCTATGACGCCTTGAGAAAAGGCTTACTTGTGTAATGTCTACAAACCTAAAATAACAGGGAATATTTAAAATGAGGTAGAAGGCAATTTAAAGCCCAGCTAGAACTCCTCTGCTGAAATCTCTAATGGTAGGAGAAACGTGCATTTCCAACACATAATTAGGAAGAGACAAATAGAGGGTGTGGAGTCTTACTATGGAATGTTAATTACAAGCAGATCCTGAATCCCCAGGTTGAGTTCCAGCCAGCTGAGGACACACATTGAAATGTACTTAGTGATATACTCATTTCTGCTTAATTACTTCTGAGACAAAGTGCTCACAGCCAAAGGATATTTCTTTAGGATGCCGAGGATATCTCTGAGAAGGACTGATAAATGTAGAAGATACATGAAGGCATTTCAGTCCACCTACTTGCCAATTAAGGGTATTTCACAACGACATTTTTGTAGTTCTCTGCGTTGTCCATTTTTAATGTCCCAAGTGATAAGTTTTCCACCACTTCCTTTGGAAGATTAGATTAGGCCTAAAGATGTAGGTGATATGCCCAGGACTTTTCCCTCCTGTGATAGCCAGCCTGTATTGTCTTCTTTTTTTTAATATAGTTCAGCCACTTCTTTCTGCAAAAAAACCTACTGTAAATAATTTCTCTCTCACCTCATTAACTGCACCCTTTTGGCAAACAAAAAGGTTGCACTGAAAAGGATATCTAAGATGGCATTTTGTTTGGAGCAGCAACCAGCCAGAGCAAAATACCTGTGTGGGAAAACAGAGAAGGTTCCATACAAACTGCTCCATTTTCCAGACCTCCTGTATTTCTAGTGTCTGAGAGCCCCATATCACAAAATGGGTGCAGTGCTTCAGATCATGCAGGGCCAAGTTGCAGATGGCAGCTGGTGAGAACTGGCAACCAAGCTATTCATCTTCACCTGAGAATTGGGACCACGGCCCTTTTAAAGCACACTTCTAGATGGACCCTGTCAGTTGGCCTAAAGATGTAGATGATATGCCCAGATAACCACTACATCTGGATGAAGGACTGATGGAGAAGCTGTGCTGCAGTGTCAATCTCAAACTGAGGTACAGAATTAGTGGTGTGAGCCTCAAGTGCATGGTATGGTCCTGTGCCATTCCTCTTGCACACAAATTCAGATTCTGTTTCTCCCTCTGATGAAAGGTTATGGGGAGCTGGCTTCCTCAGACATAATAAAGCTGAGGTACTCAGTGAGTGCTTTGCCTCAGTCTCCACAGGTGGTCAGGCTTCCCAGGACCATGAGCCTCTAAGTGAGGGTGTTCCACAGTAACAGTGGAAAAAGTCTGAGACCTCCTTATGAAATTGAATGTGTATAAGTCCATGGGGTCAGATGATATCCATCCTAGGGTTCTGAAAGAGATGGCTGATGGGGTTGCTAAGCTGCTCTCCATCATATTTGAAAAATCACAGCTGTCCGGTGAAGTCCCCGGTGACTGGAAAAGAGAAACATTACTCCCATTTTTAAGAAGGGAAGAAAGGAAGACCTGGGGAACTACAGGCCGGTGAGCCTCACCTCTGTGCCTGGGAAGATCAGGGAGCAGATCCTCCTAGAAGAGACAAAGAGGTGATTCAAGACAGCCAGCATGGCTTCACTGAGGGCAGACCTTGCCCGACAAATATGGTGGCCGTCTATGATGGAGTGACAGCTTTGGTGGACAGGGGAAGAGCAGTGGGTGTCATTTACCTGGACTTCTGCGAGTCCTTTGACTTGGTCCCTCACCATATCCTTCTCTCTACATTGGAGAGGTAAGGATTTGAAGGATGGGCTGTTTGATGGATTAGGAATTGGTTGGCTGGATGCAGCCAAAGGGTTGTGATCAGTGGTTCTGTGTCAGGGTGGAGGCTGATCACAAGTGGTGTCCCTCAGGGGTCGGTCTTGGGACTGATGCTCTTCAGCATCTTCATCAATGATATAGACAATGGCATCGAGTGCACCCTCAGCAAGTTTGCAGATGACACCAAGCTGAGCAGTGCAGTCGATACATTGGAAGGAAGGGAAGCCATCCAAAGGGACCTGGACAGGATGGAGAATTGGGCCCATGAAAACCTAATGAGGTTCAATAAGACCAAGTGCAGGGTGCTGGGTCGGAGCAATCCCTGGTATTTAAACAAACTGGGTGAAGATCTCCTGGAGAGCAGCCCTGCAGAGAAGGACCTGGGGGTCCTGGCAGACAAGAAGCTGGACATGAGCCAGCAGTGTGCGCTTGCAGCCCAGAAGGCCAACTGTGGGGTGTTTTGTGGCATTAAAAAAGGGGTGGCCAGCAGGGAGAAGGAGATGATTGTCCCACTCAGTTCTTGTGAGGCCCCATCTGGAGTACTGCATCCAGGCCTGGGGTCCCCAGCACAGGAAGGATGTGGAGCTCCTGGAGCAGGTCCAGAGGAGGGCCATTAAGATGATCAGAGGGCTGGAGCACCTCTCCTATGAGGAAAGGTTGAGGGAACTGGGCTTGTTTAGCTTGGAAAAGAGAAGGCTCTGGGGAGACCTCATTGTGGCCTTCCAGTACTCAAAGGAAGCGTATAAATAGGAGGGGGAATGACTGTTTATAAGAGTGGACTGTGATAGGACAAGGGGAAATGGTTTTAAACTGAGACAGGGGAGGTTTAGGTTAGATATTAGGAGGAAGTTTTTCACACAGAGGATGGTGACACACTGGAACAGGTTGCCCAAGGAAGTTGTGCATGCCCCATCCCTGGAGGCATTCAAGACCAGGCTGGATGTGGCTCTGGGCAGCCTGGTCTGATGGTTGGCGACCCTGCACATAGCAGGGGGGTTGAAACTAGATGATCATCGTGGTCCTTTTCAACCCAGGCCATTCTAAGACATGATATGAGTCACAGAGGACTTTGCCCTGTTGCCCTCATCCTCTTTTCTACCTTATGCTTTTCTCTGTGAATTGTTCTGCTACACTTGACAGGGCTGTCAGCATGGTGAGACAGGGTCAGGCTCAGACCTCTTCTTAGTCAAAGGAAATATGCAGCTTTCTCATCTCAAAATCAGATAAACCAAAAGTGCCAGTGCCCCAACAGCCATAGAGGCAGTTGTCTGTAATTGCATCAGAAGTCAAGTGGGGGAATCATATCCTATGTGATCAAAGTGCAGTGTCAATTGATTGCCATCCAGTAAACAGCTGAAAAAAATC
Source organism: Phasianus colchicus (assembly GCF_987193195.1). Lineage (NCBI taxonomy): Eukaryota > Metazoa > Chordata > Aves > Galliformes > Phasianidae > Phasianus > Phasianus colchicus. The sequence goes on along the minus strand of NC_143436.1, from coordinate 171,900,651 downwards.
CAGGCTGTTTATTTCTCCCAGACAAGCATCACAGAGCTCATCCAGTAGTCAGGATCTGGAAGTAACCACCAGAATCTTAAATCCATTTGAAGACAGCGTGTTTCCAGAAGCTGACAAAGCAAGATCTTGGAAGCACAATGTGTGATGGCTCAGCTGGCATGATGTACAAGGTACAATATAATATTGCACATTGTCCAGTCCTCCTGAGAATCAAAATGTACGGGCTAAGGATGCCCCCGTGCACTTGTGATCATCCAGGTGAGGAGAACACTCCCTCGGGGTGTGCAGATTTGCATTGCTGCCTGTTTGTGCTGGTTGATAACAGACATCCAGAGGATGCAACTGTCAGTCATGTACGTAGCTGCTTGGCTTTGGAATAAGTGCAAGCTCAAACATCACCAGGGGAAAAAAAAATCAGACAGTTGGAAATTACTAAAAAATAAATTAAAAAAGAGAGAGTAAGAAGAAAAAGTACAGGGTAGATTTTTTAAAAAAATTATTATCAGTGCTTATTCTAAAATTGCCACCTCTTTATTCCCAAAACCTCTTGAGCAAGATGATACTGACCCTGATGTCTGAGTCACATGCCACGGTCATCTCTGAGATTCATACCAAAGAGGCAACAGAAAACATCTAAACAAAGCTAGAGAGGACACTGTCTTCTTAGCCACGGAGGTCAACCCCAAATCCCACTGACAACAGTCTTCTGTTCCACCCACAGAGGCAGTAATGAGTCTGAGGCAGCACAGAAAAGAAAAACTGGAATCTGAAAGTTAGAGAAGCAACTTGATACAGATACACATTCCAGAAAAACTCTGAGGAAAAAAGAAAAAAAAAGAAACAACATGGAAATTCATACAGACCTCACACACAAAAGGATAAACCCTTCTTCACAGGAATGGCCCTTCTGGTGCGGGATGGTTTTCAACCCAGTGACGCTGTTTTTTACTTTCCCAGCGTAGTTTAATTGTGCTCAGTCTGGGCTTATGTCTCACAGCAATCAAGGCTTCCCAGATTATTTTATGACTGTTGTTGCACATGCTGGGCAAATGGAACAACAGAGCCTCAAAGAGGAATTGCAGGTACAAAACAGAGATAGGACAAAGAGCATACAGATTTAGAAAGACGATTACCTTCAGTGTGGTGGGTTATGTTGAACAGCTGAAAGGATTATGCAAAAAAGTCTAGGTAAGCTTAACAGGACAAGTTGGAGTACCCAGTGTAGTTCTCTTTCCCTTGACCGGTTCACAGTAGCCTAGAAGTTACAAAGCTTCCAGTGATGACTTCCTGTTAGCATGTCTCCAGGTCATTACCCACACTAGTCCTTAACTGTAAAGATATATGAACCTCGAATGACAGACCTTTCCATATCCAGCAAGTCTTTTAGTACAACTTTTCTGAGAAGTTATGACATTATTCTCCCGTGACAAGACGCAAGTTGGTCTTAATGAACTTCCACCACTGATTTCTGCTAATCTATCTGAACTTCCTTTAAAAACCAGACAGAACCAAGGGCAACATGCAGAGGATGAGATGACGTAGTCTGTCGGTAGAGTTCCTTACAAAGGAAATGATATGCAGAGAGTAAAAAGGTGTTGTCTGTGTGACATTATATTTCCGACAACAATACTCATTCCACACTAGACGTCAGTAGTTCAAGTTCTTCATGTGTTCATGATTTCTGGCTCATCTTCAATATGCTCTCCAAGTCATACCTGCTTGGCACAGCTAGGAAATACAAAGATGACACATTCTGCTGTTTAACTTCTGGCTAAATTGTTCCTGTTCACAACAGCCTAGATCCATAAGTTGAATATCTGCACTTTGAGTAAAATGGAGTAAAAGCAGAGGACTGAGTTCAGCACAGGGGAGCCAGATATGCCAATGCACCTAAAAAAGCTGCTTTAGAGATTAGGTTCAAGGACATAGGAACAAATACATGTTCTCATGTCATGGCAAACTCTTGTTTGCCAGTACAGCTGGTTATCGGGCAACATCCTGAACAATGCTAATGTTTGGTGGGCAAAGTAAGCCAACGCTGAAGGAATGAGATGTACTGTTAGTTCAGGGGTCCCTACAAAGACCTATTTCTGGATCTGTTTGGAGGACAAACTTAAATACCAGATTTTTTGAAGAGTAGTTTTGAGAACACAATTCCTGAAGAATCTGAGAGCGGACTGTGTTAGTTTATATTTGCCTACATGCCGTGGTGGATCAGCTGAAAAGCTGAGAACAGAAATATGGTCTCTGTGTCAGAAGAGCAGATGGAAACAATGGCCATTTGAGAATTTTATCATTTGCCAGCTTTTAAGACACACAAGCGTTCAGAGTTTCCCATCCTCCAGCCTCATGTCAGAAGGCCTGCCAATAGATCCCCTCTGAGGAAGACCATTCAAAAAGTTACCACCCCAAGAAAGTGGATTTTTCAGCTTAACAAATACATGCACAGCATCTGTTTTTCCAATGAAAAACTGAAAACGTCAAGAACAGAAAACTTGCCAGCCCAAAAGTGCCAAACTCAAAAAGCTCTTGGTCCAAACCCAGAAATTCTTTACGGAAAATATACTGAAAAAGATTGCATCAATTTTTGCCAAAACTCAGAGAAAACCCACACCAACTTGTGTTACTTCAGTGGGTTTGTTTGGCTTCAACCAAAAGCCAAAATTTTATTCACAAACTGATTCTACCTACTACTCACAGAAACTACTGCAGCTTCAGGCAACTCCTTCAGGTTAACACTAAGAGAACGAAACACTCTGAAGAGGTAAAATTGAGAGAACAAAATGATGCAAACTCTCCTGTGCTTTAACATTTGTCCTTGACCTTTTAACAGAGCAGTAAAGGAAGGAAGTGGAAGGGACAGAATACCATTAGTTGTTTTATGCTAAAGCTAATTTTCCTGAGTTCGTGACCAGTGCTTACTCTGAACTTGTCTAAGGAAGGCTGGGCTTTGCTTTACAGAAGCAAGAGACTCACTAAAAAAACAAAAAAAACAAAAAACAAACAAACAAACAAACAAACAAACAAACAAACAAACCAGCTTGCTACTCTTCCTGATTTTCCTTCCCTTCCCACACCAGAATTCTCTCTCCCCAGGACTTAGACTCAAGTATATGCCCCAGCAACACCTGAAATCTGTTGTAGGCATGATCATGGTATGTAGTGAGTCCTTTCTCTTCTGCCTTCCCAAACTGTGGTTTCTCTGGAAAAGAAGAACCACTCAAATGTCATCTGGGTTTAAAATCCCCAGGTAAGCTGCAGCAGGTATCAACGGTATATCTCTAGATGCAACATCAAAAACAAGCTCCAGAGTTGTGCAGAGTCTGTGGGAACACAAAAGTGACCCATGCTCCTTATTTGCATCCTCCCTTGTGATTTCTCTCTTGCTTCCTTTATCTGTTTCAGAATGACTCAAGCAACAGCACTCACTCATCAAAGATAAAGCATTGCCTGGTCAGGCTGTATTGTAGTGTCTGGTCTTACAGTTAGCGTTTGCATAGTAAAGCAGTTGTAGCCCTAATGCTCACGTAGAACAGTGTTTCACTTTGCAAAATTAAGAAAATACAGATTTACCTGTGCTTCAGCAACTTTAATCCTTTTCTTTCTGATTCAACCCTCTGATGCATGGCATAAAGCTGGGTTTGCCTTGGCTTGTACAGCAGATAATACGCTTCTCTCCCTTGTCCTGTAGGAGGGGAGAAGCGGTATCAGGGAACTCAAACAAGTCATGAGAATGTTGTGCCACCTCTGAGCAGATGGGATATGTCTGTAGCAATAAATTTAAAGCATGTGAGATCTCTCTCCATCCCACCAGGTGAAGGGGTAGGGAGGGGCTCATACACTGACCGCAGCTCCCTCAAAACCTGTCTATGACCACCCCTTCCTGGGATACAACTGGTGCCCCACTGGCATTATGAGATAGTGATTTATTCTGCATAATCCAGTCCCAAGTGGTGTTCCTGTAGCACGGTGCTGAGTGCTGCTGGCCATAAAGGCCTGGAGCCCAATGGGGTGCCACATCAGGGCTAAGGGAAATCTGGGGAAATGCTGGCTCATTTCTGGGGCAGGCTGAGACAAGTCATCCCGAGCTTGTGCTGTGCAGTGTGGGCATCCTCAGTGATTCCATGCCACTTTAAATACCACCAGGTGGGCTCATCCTGCCTGACCTCAGAAGCAAAGACAGTGCTATCAAAAATAAAAATTACCCCAACATCCAAAGAGAAGAAGCCTGACTGAAGCACCAAGGTTTGAGATGATCTTGAGCCAGGTTTTGTTTTGCTTTTTCTCTCTCAGAAAATGAGAATAACTTATACATAAAACTAAATAGTTTTTGTTCTTGGTTATCTCTTCGTAATTCTTCTGGCCAGGCTTGTCGTATCACTGCACAACAAGAACTGAATTTAGATGTTTCTCGTTTTCCAGTTTTCCTCTTCAATCTCCTCTGCCTTTGAGCAGTCAGGTAGCATCACGGTTCTCTCTTACTCACAGAGCCTCAGTTTATCCAAAACCCTTTTTCTGTGTACAGTGCTTGCCATAGCACCCTGTTGTCGCTGACAACACAATACTGCAAAGGTGTGAAATCACGTATCATATATTAACAGATCCCAGAAGAAATTATTTTCCTGTTTGCATACAATGTGTGTCTTGCCCTCTGACCTCTGTATTGCATCAGAGCTGCCAGTGAAATGTGGAGCAAACTGTGTGTTATGAGGTTCACAGTCCAGCCACGTCACTGCACGAATGGCATTCCCAGGCAGATCATCCTCTTCAAAATGTAAAATTGAAAACAACGTTCTGTTTTAAATCTCTTAAAATATATGGATATTGAAGATCTCAAGGAAATATTAAAAACTAATTTTCAGCACTGAAAGCAGCGTTTCCTGCCTGACCTCAAAGCAATATGAGTGGAGCAGGAAGTTGCTCTGAGATGATCTACCAAGGCTATGTTTAATGAGGCTACTTTACTTAACCTGAGCCACTCAGGTTTCCAAATCACATAAAACTGCTTCTTGTGTTGAAAAGCAGCACAGAATTTCATAGAATCGTAGAATTGTGGAATGGCCTGGGTTGAAAAGGACCACAATGATCATCTAGTTTCAATCCCCAGTATAGTTAGTCTAAGGCACTACCTATCCCAGCTTACTTTGCTGGGCTAAATGGAGCCAGGTGTGATAAAAAGAGCAAATCCCAAGTATTTATGTCAAACCTCAAACGTATCCTCAGTGAAAAGGGATCTAAGTAGCTCTGCTAGACTTGTGACAATCCGATTATTCAAATACCTCTCCCTAAAATATATATATCTGTTTAGAAATCCACAAAATAAATGCTCTGTCAGACAGTAATATTAATATAGTATCTTTAAATTAAATGATAACTCTCTCTACTGACCTAACAAGACAATGATGTCATATGTGGTTTTGTGTAACTACCAACATTGCCTCTTTGCCAGAAGCTGGCTGTGCCCTGGGTTTTGATATATTAAGGGAAGGGGGTGAAAGGTACTCTCATAGGACCAGTACATTACATGACTGGGTGCTCCTGAAGTGGGTGCTCCTAAAGTGTAGATGGAAAACCAGGAAGCTGCTGTATGTCCTGGCAGAAGATGTCTGTATTAGTCCTTTCCAAAGCATGAGGGTGTTCCAGATGCCTGCATGTTCATTCAGATGCACCTGCTCTGTGGAGTGTGGGGGACAGGCAGAAGGCAGGGATAGATATCAGCTCCCCAAAATAGAAGTCAGAAAGGCAGAAATAGACCCCCTTTCTCTAGAGGGCCTGATGCATCGTATGCACTGTATCATGTCTTGTGTGCTAGGGAGAGACCTTCTCAGTTTCTTCATGGAGAACGTCATCCCAACAACTTACCTGCAAGTTCTGCTTACCTGCATTTCTAAGGGGCATTATTTCATATGTCCAATGAGGATACATTTTTTTCATTTTTAATTTTTATATTCATTTCTTTCTTTCCCGAGGCCTTAAACTTCACCTGTCCTTGTTCACATGGCTGCCATGGCCTCAGGCTGGTATGACCCTGCCTTGCTGCTCTCAGGCCAACCTAGTTGATTCCAATGGGTTTGCACTCTTCTTACACACAGGAGGGAAGATTCAGAACTGGAGACTCTGCCTGGAGACAGGAACTCTTTTTGAGTAGATAAAATAATTCACTGGAAGGGAAAATATCATAGCTGTACTCCGGACTTGCCAAGAGAAGTTTCACTGCTCAGACTGACATCTGGAGGGTCAGAGTCACTGAGCCACTGCTTTGTACCTGAGGCTGAGAGCACATTTACAGATGGTGTCAAGCAGCTGCTCAGCCAGACCAAGGAGTTCTTTCCTAGCCACACAATAAATACATATTTTTAGCAGCAACAAAAATAGATTTCAACGCATGTCTTTTAAAAACAGATTGCATTTCACATCCCTCTTTGATATTTAACAGGGATAAAAAGTACTGAGCTTATACTCTTTGTATGGGATCCCTAAATGCTGCGAGCACATCTGTCAGTGGAGAATTGCACAACAAAATGCAGGGTTTAAATAAACGTAACTCAGAAATATCATTAACCAAGGCAGATTTTTTTTGGCACTGGGATCTTCTGGACAATAACAGTGCTGCAAACTCAGCTGAACATGGAAGTAATTCATTCTAGGTACGATTTTTTTCCCCTCATTTCCTTTGGGCTGTCAAAGCCAAACAAATTCACCTTCAGATCATTCTGTAAGCCCATTGCCCCTTTGACTAGGTACTAAGGGAGGATCAAGATGTAAAGGCTGCTGGCTGGGAGGCAGGCACTCTTGGTCTGTTGTTATTATAGAATCGTTTGATTTGGAAGGAACCCTTAAAAACCACCTGGTCCAGTTCCCCTGCAATTAATAGGGACACCTACAACTAGACCAGGTGCTCAAAGCCCCGTCCAGCCTGACCTTGAGTGTCTCCAGGTACGGGACATCCACCACATTTCTGGGCAACCTGTTCCAGTGTTATCTGCAGGACTCGTGTTAATCAGGGTGATGGAGGTGTGGGAACTGGGTCTGCAGACACAGTCCTGTACTGAAAACCAGAGGAACTACTGCAAAGTTTGGAGCAGCATGGAAAGCTGGAAACAGGCAGAATCTGCTAGTGTTTCATTGAGTCATCTGTTTATTCTTGATCTGTCTCTTTGAAACCCACGTAGGAAGCCACTATCTTAGGAGAAAGACATCCCTACATTGATAAAAGAAGATGCAGGAGTTGCCTTCAAAGCTAGCCTTTCAGCTGTGCTTTGGGATTTAGCAGGGCACAGTTTAAACTATGGCTTCAGAGTAACAGGACAGGATTGAAGACTGTGCAATGCAGAGTAAAACTAACTGTCATGGAAGTGGCTGTGAAATTGGAGGCAGGGTAAATACATCATCTCAAAGTTGCACCACAAAGAAAGACTTGCCAAGAGACCCGCTGGCCTAGAGTCATGCTGTGAGGGCATACCAGGTCACTCAGTGTTCAGCCAAAGATTTCTACATCACTCTCTGCTATGCGCTTGCCTTGAGCTGCCTCATCCACCTAAGCCCCAGGAGCTGGCTTGGAAGAGAAGAAGAGAACAAGATGTGCCTTTCTTGTCCCATGGAGGAAGTGTAAGGGGATGAACTTGCTTCTCAGATACCCTCTCTTCAACACATGGTTGCTACATTTCATTCCCTTAGGCCAATGAAATGTACTGGCAGGTGTGAAGGTTTCCCACACTTATCTGAAAGGCTCTCTTCTAAGGACTGAGCTTTTGTATCTCACTCCAAGTGGGATGTCCAGGTGTATTGCCACTCTTTCGTGACACAGGCCTCACTGTGTCCTAATGGGTAGATTTTACTTGCAATCAAATAGAGCCAGTAAAAACAGAGGGAGACACAGATAAATGTTGCATGGAAAGGGATCTTCCTAATAGACCAGGAGACCCTCCTGGAGCAGGACCTCTCAGAATCTTCCTTGGCTTCTTGTGTGAAGGTCTGCTTCACATCTGTGCATACACAAACAACTGTTTATACACAGAAAGATGACTGTATGTAGTTGCTCTGAAAGTAATGCCTCATATTTATTTCCATGGGAACTGCAATAGATGCAAAGAGCACAATAGCACTAATTGATAGAGCAAATCCTCAGCTACAAAACACTGTTTTTCAACATAGTCACCACTGTTAGCCAATTCATGTGGATGAGCTAATCAACAAGCTCTTAATTTCTTGGTATGACAGCTGTGCATGGCTGTCTGGAGCATGACTTGTCTTTCATGTCACTGTCACCACTGCTGAATCCCACCACTTACTCCTCATTGCGCTCACATCCACCAGTTGGTCTCCATAAACATTCACAAGTGTCGATGAATGTCAGTGGGTGCCATTTTTTTTGCATGGAGGAATTCAATGACACACCTTTGCTTCAAACACAATCCCACGTCAGACATCATTCTGTCAGACTGTCCCTCTTCTGTCATCTTTCCCATGACAACAAAATGCAATGGGAAATTGGTGGGGAGGTTCAGTCTCTACTGCCATACCACCAATGTCAGCGTCATGGTCCAATATAATAACGTAGGAGGGCATTACTTCCAGAGCAGCCCTCATATATAAAGATATATACATATACACATGCATATGTGTATATATATGACTGAGTGCATTTTTGTCTGTGCATGTGTAATTTATTATGTCCTGCTATATTTTTGACAGTTGTTAAGACATCTATAATTTGTGGTCTGAGGAGGCAGAGCCATGAAATGTGGTGAGCCAAACTGGTTCGAACGTCTTCACTGAAAAATAGGGGTTTGATTTAAAAGATATTTTTCTCCTCAAAAAAATAATTTTATGATAAAAAGAAATCTATCCTTTTTTAGTTTTTAAATTTTCAAATTGCAATGGGAAAACATACTTTTTTCACACTCTCCTTCTCTCTTTTATATATATATTTTTTTTCAAGCACCAGCCAAAGGCAGAAAAAGAAGCAAAAACTAAGAAGCAGATGTAGGGTTGGGTCTTGGTTATTTTATTTCTCCACTTTCTTCTTTTATATTCCTAAATGAAAAATAGGAGGTGATATTTTAGGCGTAACAGAAAGCTGGCATGCTGGTTTGTTTTCTTACCATCAGAATGATATCATGTTTTCCTAAACAAAAATAATGCATGAAAAATTTCCAACAAAAGAAAACAATCCATTTTTTTCCATTAAATGAGTGTTTACCGAGCAGTGTTGTTGTGAGTACTCCCTGCTCTGGCTACCAAGAAAGGTGCTAAAGGAAGCCCTTGGATGAGCAGGACAGCTGGGCTCAGGATGAACAGCATAGCTCCTGGCACCCAAGCATTGGTATCCATTGAGGCGTCCAAGGGACTTGCGGCCGAGTAAAGAAGTGATGGTGCCTTTTCCCATCATCTGCTCAGGTCTTTGTGCCATGTATGAGTGCCTTCCAAAGAAGAGAAATGGAGAAATTATGAGTGTCTAACAGCACAATCCTTGGAATAAAAAAAAAAACATGAACATTTGTTGCTTCTGGAGGCAAAAATATCACTAGGACGTGCTGGAAAGCAGAAACATTTGCAGTCATTCTGGGCAGTGTTTAACATTTTGGGGTACCCCAAGAACAGCCCAGTTCTTCCACAGTGGTGATCCCTGCTGCAACAGGCAAGACACTCATCTCCTGCAAGGCATGATTCAGGAATGGAAGACTTATTTAGATATGAAGCAATCCTTTAAAATTCCTGAAACCAATCATAATACAAATAAGAATACAAATATGCCTTTAAGAAATATACGTACATATATATCCCCAAGAGAACAAATCTTAGTCATGTATGAGTACCCTCTCTCATCAAATACAAGTATTTCATTTCTTTCAAACTAATTTCTATGTATTTGAAAGCAGAGGTAGTAAGCTCATCCTACCTAATATCCTTTCATCCCAGCACCGAACATTGCCTTTCTGGTTTAATATTTGTGTATCAGTAACGCACTAAGCACTCCTGTGTTGGGCATAATAAAATATTTATCCACCAAAACCGGAGAGCCCAGATTAATAACTCAAGAGAAGTAAAGCCAGATTGCTGAGATGGTAGGTGGGAGAAGAGAAAATGAGCAGGAACTACGTGCACTGAAGCTTCAGACTTTCTTTAAACTAAGTTTGTTCTCTTGAATAAAGTTATAGAAGGATAAAAACATTTTGTTCATTAAAATTGATTTACAAAACCCTTTGTTCTGTTTTGCTTAACTATAAAAGTTTATTCTCTTTGAAAGAAAAAGTTCTGTAGGAGAACAGAGTCGTATTCATATTCTCTTGTTTCAATACCTAATTCATCTTCTGTTCCATTTTCACATCTAGGAAATTAAAGCACAAGAGCCCAGAGAGAAAATGACATTCACAGAAAAGGATACCCTTGCATTCCTGGTCAAGAGAAAAAGGAGACAAACTAATTACTGAATTACAATGAGGCTTTTACCACCCTCTGAATCTCTTGAAGGAATAAAAAATACTCTCCCAAATCAGAGCTGAGATATCAAGCAATCAGCCAGCTTTGTTCAGGCACAACAAGGGCAGATGAAAGTATAATGTATAAATTCTTTCAAGTGAGGAAAAAACATGACTTCCTCCTAGGGGGAGAAATCAAATGATTATGATTTTGTTTTTAATTTGGCTCCTTCAGTGGGCACATTTGTTTATGTGCAGAGTATCACTGTTCTTACAGACTTTTCAGTCCATGCTCTCTGAAGCCCACAATGAGGCACTGGTATCCATGATCAGTCAGCAGAGATGACAAATACTCCAGGTGTGCTTCATGAACTACATTGCCCATACCCATTCCCATGTAGCTTTGACCGGGTCATAGCAGTGGTAACTGACGGAAGTGTCTAGAAATGCACTATTTGGTATGGATATATCTGACATTTGCATTCAGTAGCTGATCTAATACTGGCTTTGGAGGGAAGTAGGTTCCTTCTCTGTTTTCATAGTTTGCTTATTCTGCAAGAGCTATTCAAGCCAATTCTTTCTCCATGAAGCTGTGCGATTTTGCAGTATTGAACAGAATCTGAGAGTTTTCTTCCTGGGAACCTTGTCATGACAATCTCTGTAATGAAAAAGTAATGACTTTGCAATGGGCTTATTAGAAAGAAAAAAAAAAGAAAAAGAAAAAAAAAAAGATTCAGAGAGAGAGAGAGAGAGAGAGACTGTTGGAGATTAAATAAAATCTGGGCCCTTATCCAGGTAGAGATCTTAGCCTGGCATTCCAGCTACATTCTTTCTGTTATTAAAATAATTTAGGAAACCAGGCAGCCTGCTCTGCATTCAATCATGTTAGCCCACGCTGTGTCAATTTGAATTCTGCCTGTGGTGATAACAGTTGAAAATCTGATGGGCCAGATCCTGAACGGCCAGATCGGCATTGCTCCATTACGATCAGTGGGGTTTTGCCAATTTGCCCTTGTTAAAGATCTGGACCTCTACTTCTAGGCAGGCATTCTTCCAGAAAACAACACAGTCTCCTATCTCTTTGGCAAAAAAGAAAATAAGGGAACAATTCAGTGATACTTTGGAAAGTTATATGACCATGATAATGTAAATTGAAAATTATGTGCTTGGCTCATTTTCAGAACACTTGAAACTTGACTGGAACCATGTTCAGGATCTTCAAGTGTAATTAATAAATAAAATATGATACAATAATGCACTGTAGATGCCACCAGCTTCCAAACTGAAAATGACTGTTTTTCCATTTTAGTTCAATCAGATGACAACTGAGGCAACTTATCACAGAATCACAGGCTGAAAAAGATATCATCTAGTCCAACCATCAACCCACCTCCACCATGCCCACTAACCAAGTTCCTCAGTGCCACATCTCCGCTTTCCTTGAACACCTCCAGGGACAGTGACTCACCCACCTTCCTGGGCACCCTGTGCCAGTGCATTACCACACTTTCTGAGAAGTAATTTTTCCTAATAGACAACCTGAACCTCCCCTGGCACAATTTAAAGCAATTATCTCTTGTCCCATCACTGATGCCTGGGAGAAGAGGATGACCCCCACCTTGTTACAACTTCCTTTCAAGTAATTGTAATGTTAGGTGCATCCTGTGCTCCACCTCGCCACAATCCACACAAGAGAATGGGGGGCAGCTCAGTCCCTTCCACATCCATGTTAGGACCCTAGATACTTCTGCACCTGAGCAGCATTTCTCCTGACCTTCCTTGAGATCACAGGATCAAGTCTACAAGATGATCCTACAATAATTGTTACCTAGAGAACTACTTAACAGAACAGTAGTGAGGGTCACACAGCTTCTCTTGAGAGGTGAAACCTGGAAAACCTTTGTGGCTCTGCTCTATGGCCTAAAACCTTTATGTCTCATTGCCATCTGACACTACAGGAAAGAAAGGGAAAAAGAATGGAAAGAAGGAATTTTGAAGTTCGGGGAGAGGTATTTTCTACTGAAAGATGACAGGTATTTTTTTATTTGGAAAAAGGGAAAGAAAAGGAAAACAAGATGTTTCCCACAAGAACAGTTCTCAAAAGATTTGAGATAGTTATAGCTGTTGCACAGAAGGAACAAAACATCCACAGGGGACTTGTTACCTAAATGAAGATTTAACATCCTCCTGAAGAACCTGAACTCAAAAATCATAGTTACATTAGCAAAGAAAAGGGACCAGGATCAATTTCTTGGAGCACCAAGAGGAGAACTTCATTACTGCAGAGGCACAGCTTGATCTTAGGACCTGCATGCTGGAGAGATCCCCGTGGGAAGCATCTCCTCCAGTGGCAGCTGCCACTGCCCTCTTAGTCCATGTAGATAGCAGGGCTGGCAGGAAGACCATGTAGCAAGGTCGTCTATTAGCCCAGAAACAGGCTGAGCACTGCTCTCAACTAGCAGCAGCTACAAATGCAAGCAGCAAACTAACTGGTTTGGTCAGAGGAGATTTAGATTAGATATAAGGAAAACTTTTTCTCTCAGAGAGTGGTCAGGCACTGGAATGGCTGCCCAGGGTGGTGATGGAGTCACCGTCCCTGGCACATCCCTGTTCAAGAGGTGCCTGGATGAGGAGCTACAAGATATGGTTTTGTGTTTGTAGTAGCAGTGGTGATGGGAAGAAGGTTGGACTTGATGATCTTGTAGGTCCTTTCCAACCTTGTGATGCTATGACTCTATGTGAGCAAATACGATTTTTCAGGTGACAAAATGGATCATTACACCTGTTTTTCCCTTATCCCTTCCATACATGTCTTTGCATAGATGATTTGGCTCACAGAACTAACTTGAGACAATGCTGTCTATTAGGTTATTCCTCACCCTTCAACTGAGATAACCCATCAGCTTCTCTTCTTGATTTGAGGGACTTTCTATTTCACCTAATTTTTGAAGCAAAACCCCACTAATGACATTTCAGTGCATCCACTGCAAAGAGCTCTAAGATACTGGAAATCAGAATGGCTTTCTCTTTAGCATCTCAGGAGACTCCAATGATTATATTAAAATTTTAATCACAAGCTCCTTAAGTTACAATCACAAAGGAGTCACTGTACGAGATAATTTCACAATATGAAACTCTTCTATAAATTTGTGTCAAATAGCAGTTTGCTGCCTGGGAATTGTAAATCAGTTATTAACAAGCCAAATGGTTAACATCAAACCTGATATCTATATGCAAGGAAGAGACAAAAATCTCTCACAGGCTTACAAAGTTCTACATGTACTAGTCTGAACAACTTTATTCCCTGTTTCCTGACTTGAGAGCCAACATCTCTTGGAAGTGCCACTGAAAAATACTGATCTACAGCAATACCTCCACCTGATCCATGCAGTCTTGTAGTCCTTTGGAATTGATGAGACACACTTTCATAACTGAAAAACTCTTCTCTAATGCAAACTTAGTAACCAGAGACTAGATTTTTGGTTCAGATGGATATAGTTCTATCAGAGGCAAAAAGACAGTGAGCTACTAAACAAACAGCCAAAGTCTACAGCCTCCGCTAGAGCTGTGCAGGCTCCTCAACAGCTCAGAGCTGAACATCTACTCCATGACCTGAGCCTGTCCTCTGACTTACAGGACCTTCCTTGAATATACAATAGCACAAAACAAAAATCTTGGCTTTTAGTAGTTTCTAGATACCAGGATTCTAACTGAGCTCAAGCATACTGTTAGTCGTGCTTGAAATCAATTGTGTTGCTTTTTTTTTTTTTTTTTTTTTTTTTTGTATATATTTTTTTAAAAATCTATTACTATTGTTAAAGGCTGCAAAAGGTGATGAGTAATACAGTGGATTCTGGTGATGAATTTGCAGTGCAGAAACCGAATATTTAGATTTCAAATCCCAGCTCATTATTGAAATTAATTCTGAATGCCTGCAACTCTTTGCTAATGCCTTCATGGAAAACTATATCATTTGCATCACTATGAGATTGCCCAATTCCTTCACTTGCACAATTGTCCCAATAATCAAGAGTGAACTTAGCCTCTGCAGGTGCAAGAGCATCTCCAAATAACACAAATGATTTGATAACTGAAATGAATCTGATCCGGGGGGAGGGATTTTACAGGGTATTCATTCTTCTGCTTACTGATTTTTTGAGTAGAGTGGAATGAAATTATCACTAAGATTTCAATGTAAATGTAGGGCAGAGGCAGATAAACTGATTAATTAACTGATCAATTCTCTGAGGAGCTTAAAGATTATCTTGTAATTTACAAAGAGAGGTGTGGGATGCAGTGCTAGCTTCACAAAGGTATCTCCCCATGTGGGAGTGTGTCCCATGAATAAAGGAGTTTCATTTCCCTCCCATCAATGATGCTCCTCCAGAGAAGCACTGATGGGATGGAGAGTGTCTCCTGCAACACCAGGTGACCTCCATCACAGCATTTGCCCAAAACTAGGGGAGAAGATGAAGATTTGCTGCTTGAGGCTCTAAAAGGGCAGCTTCAATCCACAACTCCTTCCAGCCACAGGTGTGCACAATTGTGAGCTGTGAGCTGGGATACATACATTTCACGTGTATGCACGGTGAGGCATCTCATTGCAAATCAGTTGGGACCACATTCAGACCACCTCCTCTAGGTGCCTGCAGCTGTTGCCATGCCAACTAGTAAGACAGTGATGGGTAATTTGGGTCCCCACGCTCCACGGTTGCCAGACTCTATTCCTTATATAGGCAACAGAGAGAAGAAGGCATCTAAGTTAGGCATCTAAAATCAACACGCTGACTGCACACCCCGCTGCCACCCCCAGGCAGCTGCTATGTTCCTGGCTGGTCCCCACAGGCAAGGGGACCCACTGAACATTCACTACTCCTAAACCCGCTTCCTTGTTTGATTTCCTCTTCCAATGTGTCATTCAGAAGTGACAGTGTGGCACTGGGAAGCGGTCCAAATTCATGCACTTACGCATTTTCAACGTGAAGTGCTCAGCATCACTTAGGCAGCCAGAGCTTTCTGCCCTTAACAATATTAGAAGCATTTCTGTTTCTTTGCAGCCAGGTAAAAAAGAACTCTACCACTGCATCTCAAATGTTTTTTTTTCATGCATTTCCAGCTGTTTCATCCTGGAAATGTATTCCACAGATATTGAATCTGATAGATCTTCTCTAAGCTTCAGAATAAAGGTGCAATATTCAGAAAAAAGATTTAAGAGTTAACTGTTTTATGGCTGGAGCACCTGTCCTGTGAAGAAAGGCTGATGGAGTTGCGCTAGTTTAGCTTGGAGAAGATTCCGGGGAGACCCTGTTGCAGCCTTTCAGTACTTGAAGAGAGCTTATAAGCAGGAGGGGGAGCAACTTCTCACATGGTCTGATAGTGATAGGACAAACAGGAATGGCTTTAAACTAAAAGAGGGGAGATTTAGGTTAGATGAAGAAACTCTTCAGTCAGAGAGTGGTGAGGCACTGGCACAGGCTGCCCAGAGAAGGTGTGAATGCCCCATCCCTGGAAGTGTTCAAGGTCAGGTTGGACGGGGCCCTGGGCAGCCTCAGCTGGTGAGTGGCAGCCCTGCCCATGGCAACGGGTTGGAACTGGGCAAGCTTTGCAGTTTCTTCCAACCTAAGCAGTTCTATGATTCTGTGATCCTATAATTTCAGTCAGAACTGCTCTAAGATCTTGAGACAGCTGTCAGACATGCAAATAGTGAAAAACTTTCTCTGCAACTACTCATGGAAGTTCAAGTATGTTCCGGGTTAGTTCGTACTTCATGGAAAGATGTCAATCCCCTTTACTTCTTCTCTGCTTCTTCCATTCTTATGCATGCAGCAGAGTCTCTAGCACTGGTAATCTGTAATACTAATTTCTTCTTGAGCTTGGAGAGTTTTGTCTCGTTTGGCTGTTGTTTTGTAGACTTATTTATGAGCTGTTTAATTTTCTGTAGACATACTACTGTGCATTTAGGATGGGAATGACCAAGGAAATGACTTAGTAAAAAAATGACCCTTACACAGGCAGCAGAAGTAGGTACAATTTGTGACATGCTTCAATTCTTGGAGGAGTTCATTCTTGATGTTCAGATAACACGCTGAGGCTTGTCTGAATGACCAAGAATTTTATTATTCCAGCAGAGCTGAATCTCCAACAAGGGTGACCATCTGGGAACTTCAGTAACCCAAACAGCCTTCAAGAGGAACACATCCAGTAAGAGCAAGTTCAGGTACCTTGTTCATACTTACTTCAGTTGGGATTCAAGTCCTTCCCCTCATTTGATCCTTATGAAAGCTTAGTTCCTCATCCAACCTCAGGATCTAAGATTTTCCATGGAGTAAAAAAGGCTTCCTAACAGAAGTCCATCACATAGTAAGAATCCAAAAGAAAGAAGAGATACCTCTTCCGCTACCTGTTGACTCTGGAGAATTGGCTTAAACAAGATTGCCGAGTTATTTGACAGCAATAAGAAGTGATGAATCCCACGCTTGGCGGCATTCTGCAGTAGTCAGTGACCTTAGTGCTTTTCTGTGCCTCAGCAGGAGACTTTGAGCTTGTTTTGATGATCCAGGCAAAGACAGTGGAAAATGTGCTGAGAAGGTCTGAGGTGTTCTGCAAAGCTGTGCTGCTGCAGTGACACCTGCTACGCTCTACACAGGGCTAGGTTCAGAAAGCTTCATCCCTAGACCATCTAGATTACTATGGTCCATCTAAGACATAGCAAAAGCATTAATATTTGAAGCAAGTTTATTATTGACAAGGGTGGGATGTAGGCTCTGAGCCAACTCAACCTCCTGGAAAGTGTTATTCACCAATGCTGGTTTGCGCGGGCAGGAATTCAATCACATTCTTTAACTGTAGGCAGATCCGATCAGTCACCAACATGCCCTTCCTCTACCCAAATCTTCACCACATCTGTGAAATACACTCCTTCTGCCCACTAATACTCTTGCCTTGCTCAAATTCATCTTCAGCCATCTGGCTTTCACTTGCAGCTGAGCAAGTAACCAAGATACAGGGTTACTGGAGTGGCAGTAAATGCAGCTAATACATGTGCCAGCCCCCTGAATGAATGTTATTGAAGCACCTCACCTTGTGGGTGGCTGTGAATACTAAGAAGTGGTAAGAGGAATGATTCTTCTGGGAATCCACCAGCAGGAGATCTCGTGATAGGGGCATTATTTCCCATCCTTTAGCCCAGTGTACAATCCCACAGTGAATGTTTTAACCCTTGTGCAACAAACCAATAATTTCAAATAATGCTTTCAAAGCTGTTTGTTGAACACCTGTGGGCCATTTTTAAATATTGGCTCTACGTAGGAATTGCACAACTAATGGAAGGGTAATCTGAAGGCAGAAAATGAAAAGGCAATGTTTTGTGTATGTGTCAGTCACCCTTAACCATTTGCTCAGCATGGAGAGGCCTGGCATGTGGATTCCAATTTGTAACTTTGGCACATCTGGACTGAAATCAGTGACACCCACTGATTGAGTCAATATTGCCTGAAAAGAGTGAAGGCTGCCAAGCTAAGCTCTTTGATGTTACTGAGTCGGTCATTGTTTTGCTGAAACGTCATACTCTGACATTTGAGGCAGATTCACAAAGAAATTGAAGGAAGATCGAGTGCTGAGTGCATGGCAGTGGCACTTGTGCATTAAAATGGGTGTGGAAACTGCACTGGTACAGGCATTTTATCTGCAACAGACAGGGCTTCACAGCAAGATTCCTGCTGTGACACAGGAGCAAACAGCTGAGGCAAAAGGCATATGCATCTACTTCAGCATGTAATTTCAAAACACAACCTTTCTCTTCGGTTATTATTTATCTAATTGCACAGCCAAATTTAGTCAGTGCATTTGAAAGCATAATTAACTGCAACGCTCTTAGTAGCGTTCCATTCTGCACTGCCTGTAAATCAAACTGCTGTAAGACAGATTTGATTTTTGGAAGGGTTTCCATCACGCTGTGCATACTGAAAAATAATTAGTGAGCCAGGAGGGCAGTTACTTTTATCCTGCTAATTGGATATGCTGGCAGTTCTTACACCGTTATGGTCAGATGTTGGCCTTATTTGCACACTTCTAACCAGTGGGATTACCTCACTGGGGTGGCCATGTGTGTATTCAAGAATGTTATTCTTTCCAAATTTGTAGGAGTTGAACTGAGTTGTGTAAGCTATGATTTTGCTCCGAAGGGATCAGAATTCATGTTGTCTTATTCAGCACTGAATGACTCCTGATGGCCTAGGGTTTGAGAGAGTCCTGGTGTATTTTGTAGTCACCGTCAGGCTCCAAACAGCATTCAGCCTGTTCCAAATATACCTTCTTCACTGATATTCACCATTTTCTGTGGTCTCACAAGATCTGGGAGAAAGTGTCTTTTGGAATGTGACAGTGCAGTTTCACAATAATTTGATTTTGGCAGCAGGTTCAGCTTAAGAAATTCCCCTTTCCTTTCTCCTACCTTTGCAACATAGTTCTCTGACCTCACGGTTGTGCCAACACATCTGTTTGTAAAACAGTGTGATGGCCTGGATGAATGACATAATGCAGGTTAAACTATGAACCTTCTTCTTTCCTTTCCCTCTTTTTTTTTTCTTTTATTTTCTTTTTTTAAGATGAGAGAAGGAGTGGCTGGAGAGGAAATTGTCTAAGCAGAGATTGTCACCAAAGCCTTAAATATTGTGAAACTGCTATTCTGAGACTGGCTTGTTGGTGTTTGCTTTTTTTTTTTTTTTTTTTTTTCTGAAGTAGCAATCATGCATGTTAAGTAGAAGGAAAAAATTGGCAAAAAATAAAAGGAGGAGGCTCTTATGTCTTTTAATTTGTTTCAAGTGCAGATTGGTTTTTGGAAGACTACAATGTCCTCTGTCAACAGCTCTCAGAAAAATTTTTTTAATCTGTAAGTTACGCTCAACTACTTGCTTTCTCCTCCCGTGCTTTGAGAACTACTACTACAACAGTTTGAACACCATGTGCATAGCTCTGTAGAATGAGCCTTTGGTGTACACTTGGTTGATGATGCCTTGGGGGAGAAAGGAAGATGGGCCAACAGGAGATGGATTTGGAAAGGATAGAGAAGGGAGAAAGGACCCTTTCAATAGGCTAAAAAAGCTGGAGCTGTGCAGCCTGGAGAAGAGAAGGTTCCACGGAGACCTGAGAGAGGCCTTTCAGCATCTACAGGGGGGCTGTAAGAAGGAAGGGGACAGACACTTTAATGGGGTCTGTTAGGATAGGACAAAGGAAAATGGTTTCAAAATAAAAGAAAGGAGATTTAGATTGGCTATGAGGAAGAAATTTTTTTACAATATGGGTGGTGAGGCACTGGCACAGGTTGTCCAGAGAGCTGGTGGATGTCCTGTCCTTGGAGACATTCAAGGTCAGGCTCTGAGCACCTGGTGAAGCTATAGGTGTCCCTGCTCATTGCAGGGGATTTGGATCAGATGGCCTTTAAGAGTCCATTCCAACCAAAACATCCCACGATTCTATGATTCTATGACACTAGATAGGCCTCAGCTCAGGATACAAGATAAGCACTGGGCTATGGGGATGTAGTAGGACAAGGACCTCCTTGCGGCTGGAGAAAAAGGAAAGGGAATATGATAGACGTAGGAGAATTATGTGATTGAAGAAGTTAACACAAATTTGATCTGCTAGAAAACACTAGAAGTTTTCTTGATTAAATTATTGTATATTATATATTTTATGTAATTTGTATATTATATTGTATTACATTACATTCTATTATATTTTGATGAAATTGTAAGATAAAAATCCTGAAAGAAGTAACAGACCTAACATCCAAATTAACCAGTACAGTTCTCACATGGAAAGCTTAAGAACAAAGGGGAAGCAAAGCAAGCACCTCATTCAACTTTATAAAATAGTAACACTTATTTCCAAGTACTGGCGCTAAGGTTTTTTTTATGTTTCACTTCACTGGGATAAAATTCACCAGTCCAAGAAAACAAACATGAGAAAGTCTT
Source organism: Phasianus colchicus (assembly GCF_987193195.1). Lineage (NCBI taxonomy): Eukaryota > Metazoa > Chordata > Aves > Galliformes > Phasianidae > Phasianus > Phasianus colchicus. The sequence goes on along the minus strand of NC_143436.1, from coordinate 171,880,256 downwards.
CCTCAGAGCCTACAGGATCTTAATTGAAAAAAAGTATATAATTCCCAAAAAGAAAGCAAGTTTGTTCATAGAAAGGAAGGAGAAAGAATAGAAGCCTGGACAATTCAGAGCAGGAATTTGCATGTATTTGGTACTTTTTCTGAGACTACAGCTTACTCAGTTTTGTTTTTGTTTTATAATCAGGGAAATGAAATACCTTTTCTAAACTGATTTTAATACTGACAATTGTAATGACATTTATGAATGGAGCCTTCTGCATGTGAGCTATTTCCATCAATGCAATCAGGACATAATGAAAACAGATAGATACTAACACAAACTAGTTCCAGCAAAGTACATAAACAATGGTAGTAGAATTTCACAGTTTATCTCAACATCAAAATCCATTCATAGGCTCATAGCATGGTTTGGGTTGGAAGGGATATTTAAGATCACCTAGTTCCAACTCCCTGCTATAGGCAGGGACACCTTCCACTAGACCAGGTTGCTCACAGCCCCAACCAGCCTGGCCTTGAATGCTTCCAGTGAGAGGGCATTCACAGCTTCTCTGGGAAACCTGTTCCAAAGCCTTCTTAAAAATCAGAAATCATGAAGATTGTATCTACAAACACATTGTATGGAGAGCTACTTTAGATGCCAAAAAATGCTCTGTGTGTGGATGGTGGAGATACAAAACTATGAAAACATTTTACAAAGAACAACTCTCTGAGAGATTAAAAATTCAATAAAATCAATAAAATAAAAAGCAATAAAATAAAAAGCATTAATAAAAATACTATCTGAAGGAGTAAGAACATATGGCTTAGAAGACAATGAAGTGGTCAACATTTCCCAGTAACTAATTCAGGCAACATCAAGGTTAGCAAGAGTGAGGTGAGCCATTCGTATGCTATCTAACTAAGCTAGTCCCTTCTGTTTAAAAAGCAACCAGAAAGAGGCCATACATTTTTAGAAAATGACATGTTATCCATAATGACCCAGCAAATATTTCCCACAAACATCAGTTTATTCACTGTGGGTAGTGACTTAAGAATTCACTATATGCAAGTGGCAGAAAGTGACTGGCCTTCAGGGAGATACAATGGTTTTCTTCCTCTCTGACATGGATGGTAAAAATTCCACAGTTCTTTAGGGGGTAGGACTAAAGCCAAATTTTAAAGCCCACAGCAGGGCTTGCAGCCTCACCAAGTGCCAAGCTTTCACCTGCAGTTTGGCAGGTATCAAGCAAGTATTTGCACCACAATAATGCATGCATTTGTAATATACCCCAATATAAAATATTACTTGAAACATTGTTTATGGAAAGCAGATAAAAGAGGCTCCGAAAGCCAAGGCAAGTTTGCAAATCTTTGTTTGAAAATATTTTCTTTGGTATTTATCCAGCTCCACTGGGAGAGATCTGCCTCATCTAATGCTAGCACTTCTGAAGCTAAGTAGCTAGGTTAAGCATGCAATTTAAAAGCTTTCTGTATAAATGATGGAGAAAAATAGGCATTTTCAGAGAGCAGTCCATTCTGTCACTATTGTTCTAGCCCTTAGATGATGATGAACCACTCCATGGGGATACAGATATCCCTTGGTTGCAGACAGAGTTCAGGCAATTTGTTTGGAGAAAGCACGACTGAGTCAGATGACTCCTGGTAACGACTTACCTTTTTGCCAAACAACAGATCTTCACCAGGACTTCATGGAATAAGTTGCCCACTGCAGTCCAATTTCTTGAGGTCAGCCATTATTCACTTCCATTTGTACATACACCCAGGGGGCAGATGGGACCAGTTTAAATGCAGCTCTGCTTTGGTCAGGACTTACCAAAGTTCTTCACAACGCCGAGGAGATCTCCACTAACAAGAGGCCACATTTAAGTCACCAGCCACTCTCCCCAACCTTGGTTTTTAATATAGGCAAGAAGGAGACATTAAGCTTTTATGAAGAAAGAAAAAAAAAACCTCTCTGTTGAAAGAACCACAGCACAAGAGACAAAGAATGTTTCTGTCAAATACACAAGACACTGAGGCTATGTCTAGACATTAAGCAGTGTGAGGGAGTGCTCCAAGCATCAGGACTTATTCATCTTTGCTGTTAAAATAGTCACTGTCCTAGCTTGGGGCTCTGGCAAATAATTTTTTTATTGCCTGATTTGGGAGTTAGAATAAACCAGAATCCATTCCCAACAGGGAATTTGAATGCAGTCTCCATCTGGAGAATAAGAAAGCGTTAGCAGCATGGATATAGGTTGCTGAGTGCCCATTTGCACAAATGCAAGAGAATGGTTCTGAAAAGATTAGTTATAGATGTAGACCACAGTATACTACTGAGACACAGTCTGCTAGACAGTAGACATAATACTGCTTTCTGAAGTTCATATCTCCATACTCGTAGCACATGTATTTTGAAATAGAGTAGCAAAGGTTTTCTCAGTACTCACACAAAAGATTCATTTTTCGTCTTCTTCCATTTTATGATCTTTCTTTATGTTTTTAACCTCTCAGCCACATATTTTTGATTGATTTACACCACCTCAGAAAAGCTCAGTTGCAGCAACTGCTGCTAAGAGAAAAGATCGCCCCCATAGGTGACCATGTCCCATGACTGCCTTCTGCTGCCACCTTCAATAGCATTTTCAAAAGCAGACCATCTAATAGCAGCCTACCAGAAGAATAGCTACTAGGATGATGAAGCCAAATGTTTTAGTACTGGCAGAAGATATATCAAAGGAGCAACAGACAAAAATCACAGCCTGGGAGGTTCAAGGACATTAGGAAATCTTCTCAACTGGGAAAGCCATGTAGCACTGGAACAAGCTACCAAGACAATGTTGAGGTCTCCATCTCAGGTAGTCTTTAAGGCTTGGGTAGAAAAAGCCACAGCCAATCTAGCCTAGGACCAGTGACAGTCCTGCTTTAAGTGGGCAGCTGAACAGGATGAGCATGAGAGGTACCTCCCAAACAACATTTCTATAGGCAGCTGAATGTTTCTCCGACTGTTCACCGCGTGAGAGTGCTATGCTATCCCTTCCAGCTCTTCCTTTCATCGAAGCTAGACTCAGGTCAAGCAGCAGAACCCAGAGGTCATACAGGAAGGATTACTTCCTTGGTATGCTTTCCTTTTCCTCATACTCCTTCTTCTGACCTCAGCAGAGCTGTGCAGGTTTGCCTAAAGAAAGAATGTGACCTTTTGACAGCAGAGTTCTCCAGCAATTTGTTCTAGATGGAAGTTATTTCCTCTGATTCCCTCTTGTTTTTTTCCTTGCCTCTTTGCCACAAATGGGAAGATTTGCTATGTCTGGAATGTAAATTTTTGGTCACCACTCATGGGGATAAAATTCCCATTTCAACAACATGCACCAAAAGTTACTTTCAGACAAGAGCTGTGTAGTTTTGCAAAGAGCTGTCCCTCTTGCAATGGACTATGCATCAACAGAATTTCCCAAATATGTCTTGAGGGTTTCTTTTTTTAAGTAGAAATGGTATAGAAAGGTTAAGCTTATTAAAAAGTATGCTTTTCTTCATGAAAAAGCTAGTATACCAGGCTGAAGCAATGGTGATGGCATAAGTAAATATATTAGAAATTGCATAGTTCATATGTTAAATTCATATTATAGAGATGCCAAATATTTATGGGTAAACACATATATATACATTTATAATTAAAGATAAATATGTTTATATACTTAATATGCATTTACATAAAAACAGAAGAAACATCTGTGGAGATGAAATTATTTTTTGCTGTACCCTTTGTTGTTATGGAGGTAAAAGGCATAAACTGTGTAGTAATGCAGCAAGTCACTTGATTTTTGACTGCCTAACCTGTTCCTTGTACTCTTGTCCACTTACATGGTGGTCGGTCTGGGTAGCTTTAAATTACTGATATTTAATAATAATATAAAAAAAAAAAAAAAAACACCTGGCAAGATTTGCTTTGCTCCATTTCTGTATCTCACAGTGTCGCAGAAACCAAGCAGTACTCAAATACCCAATAATCTGCTATGCACAAGCTGCTAATCAGAACTGGAAGGGATCTTAAGATCTTAACCAGAGCTGAGATCAGAAGTGAAGAGAAGAAGGAAATTCTTTGCTCCCTAGGACTTCCCAAAATACAACGGAAGATCTTTAAATGACTTGTGAGTCTATTTTAATCAAAAGGAATCTGTCGCAAACCAGTAGTGCCTTTCCTAATGGAAAACACTTCTTCAGGTGACAAGTCTTAAAACCTTAAAACCAAAATTTTATTACATACTTACAAAGCTTTGATGGATATTTTGAGCTAACATTTTACTGACCATAAACTATTATTCCCTGCCAGCCTGACATAGTTAGCCTGAGGGAGGAAAATGTTTGGCTCTTTAGAAAGTAAAGCACATGAAAAAAAATAGAGGGAAAACGCTATTTTAAAAAAGACTCTAAGCATTTTTCTAATAGGTTTTGTGTAAAATATGTTGCAGCTGCTGAGCACATGGTGCGTCAGAAGCTTGGACTGGTGCTTCTTTGGGATGTCTCGCACAATTTGCTCTTGGATTTTTTTTCCAATACAGATCACTGAGATTTCCCGGAAAAGCAAATTACCTCTGTTAAAAAAAGGAAGGGAGTAGAGTCTATTGTTAAGTTTTCCTTTATTGCTAAAGCAAATAATAATGGTGTAAATGGTTACACTGGATGGTCAATTCAATTGAATTTAAATCTGCAGAAAACCCAGAGCACTCACAAAGAGGTTTCATGAATGCAGTTCAGGATTGTAATGGAGCACAAAAGCTGTTGCTACCACCTTTTCTGTTTTTTAAGCTGTAGGTCTTCCTTGCAACTTTACCTGCTGGCTCTTGAGGACCAGCCTGCTTTCAGGAACCAGTCTGCCCAGATCTACCAGGCTGAGAGGAGGCATGACATGATGTATAAATATCAGACATCTGGTTGGGACACTGATTGGTACTCTCTCTTTCTACCCTGCCCTCAGCTGCCTTAATGTACAAAGTAGGTATTGCTGGGCAGTTGCATGGTGCTCTTTGTTCAGCTTATAGTAATGTCCTTTCCTAAAGGGCAATAGGGAGAAGATGAAATAGCAGCTCTGGTGTAGGCAGGAACAGTCTTAGGCCACTCATGGCACTCACTGTCACTCTGGCAGACTTTGGTCTATGGAAGCCTCTTGTGCTCTTTGAAGACAGACTGATGTATTGCCTGAGCAGAAGCACCAAGATCTACATTTTGAGCTCCAGGGTTTTGTCTTCTCTTACTATGTTGTATCCTCTTAAAACATTTAAAACATTTTTATGAGAACAAATCATCATTGTAAACAGGAAGAGTAAACAGGTAGACACAGATATATACAGAATCACAGAATTGCTCAGGTTGGTCATGATGGAATGATCAAGCCCAACCACAACCTAATCATACTACCCTAACTCTAACAACCCTCCACTAAATCATGCCCAACAGTTTTTAAACACATCCAGGGATGGTGACTTAACCATCTCCCTGGGGAGCCTATTCCAGTGCTTAACAACCCTTTCTGTAAAAAAGTTTTTCCTGATATCCAAACTTACCGTGGTGCAGCTTGAGGCCATTTCCCCTGGTCCTGTCACCAGTGAGAAGAGACCAACCCTGCTCTCGCTGTAAGCACCATTCAGATATTGGAAGAGAGCAATAAGGTCTCCCCTCAGCCTCCTTTTCCCCAGACTAAACAGCCCCAGTTCCTTTAGTTGCTATATCACACATCTTCCAGCCTTTAGTTGCTGGGTTTGTCATTCTTCCATGCCAACTGCAGAGACAAGGGGCAGCCTGTCTGTGAAAGCCCTCATCACGAACAGCACTGTGCTATTTTCAGTACTGTCACTGATTCTTCTGGTGAAGACATACCCTGGGAATGAGATCGTCGTGACATACAAGTGACTCAGGAAAGAAACAGACAGAGAAACCACCCACCTTCAAAGCAAATGCACCAGAGTCCTAATTGCAATTAAGAAAACAACTCCAGAATGCTGTCATCATTGGATGCTTCCAATTTCATCTTCCTTTTCCAAAACATTGCCTAATCACAGTGGACTAAAATGCACAAGCCATAATGTGGGGAGATGAAGGAAGAGGTTAATGGTTAGCCATCACTGAGGAACTAGTGATAAAGAAAATATGAACAAATCCTCAAGAAACAGCAGCTAGGGTTGGATTAGAGTCCAGAGATCTCAGAATCATCTTATCACTTAGATCAACTGTTGATAATTGCAGGAGGATTTCCTCTTTACGGAAATACAGCGACAAAATCCGGAGAGAAAAAGCTCCTCCACTTGAGACACTGTAATTTTCTGTGGATCAGTGACTAAAATTATGTTGATTGGTGAACACAATTGGAAGCCAGTGGTGTTTAAGGGACCTGTCAAGACATTCTTTGATACTCTATGGTGCCTAGGTTTCCTCAACAAGATTTTGAAGCTTTAGCTGAACATTACTGTTCTGTGCACATCTTACTGTAAAAAAAACAACTTCTTCATATCCAATCCAAATCTTCTCTCCTTTAGTTTGAAACCATTTCCCTTTGTCCTATTGCAGCAGGCCCTGCTAAAGAGTCTGTCTTCGTCTTTCCTGTAGCTCCTCTTTAAATACTGATAGGCCTTTCTCAGGTCACCTCAGAGCCTTTTCCATGCTGAACAGCCCCAGCTCTCTCAGCCTGTTCTATAGGGGAGGTGTTCCATCCCTCAGATAACTTTTGTTGCACTCCAACAGATTTGCATCTCTCCCACACTGAGGAATCCATATCTGGACGCAGTTCTCCAGGTAATGTCTCACCAGTGCAGAAAGAAGGGCAGGATCACTTCCCTCGACCTGATGTGTCCCATCAGAGTATGCAGCCAAAAAGTCCCTACTGGAGCGCCACAGCCAATGCCAAGGCCTGCCAGGGACTTCCTCACTGTACCATGTGCTGTGCCAGGCATGTCATGATAGCATCAAAGCTCAGCACGTGGGTGAGTGGCTATGCTCACCCACTTTCAGGTATCAACAGACTATTTTGCAGAATTTAGTCACTGTTCCAAATGGCTTTCAATTGGGTGTGGCTTTTAGTTAATGCTTGTCATCAAGGAGATGCATATAACCCTGCACCAGGTTTAACCTTGCGCCAAACCTGAGTAGAACTTGGTGACTGCATTACTCCTGCCCTCCTCAGAGAAGAAAACTGTGAGAGCTCTCTGAAGCCCTCAGAACAAGCAATTTCATTCTCTTTCCTTGCATAAATGTAATCCAAGGAAGAAGTTGTCAGAAGATCCTGCCATTTTGAAATTAATGAGTAAAACAATACCAGAGATACGTGACTTCGAGTTTTCCCTTGGACAGCATGACAGGCTGTCTTGCACCTGGATCAAGGCAACCCCCATTATCAATACAACTGGGGGATGAAAGAACTGAGTAAAACCCTGCTGAAAAAGACCTGGGGTACTGGTGGATGAGAAGCTGGACATGAGCCAGCAATGTGCTCTCACAGCCCAGAAAGCCAACTGTATCCTGAGCTGCATGAAAAGAAGCGTGTCCAGCAGAGCAAGAGAGATCTGCCCTTCTGCTCTGTGCTAGTGAGGCCTCACCTAGAGTATTGCATCCAGATGTGGAGTTCTCAGTACACGAGAGACATAGACCTGTTGGATCACGTCCAGAGGAGGGCCACAAAAATGATCCACGGAATAGAACACCTCTCTCATGAGAGAGCTGGGGATGTTCAGCCTGGAAAAGGTTCCAATGTGACCAGATAGCGGCCTTTCAGTATCTAAGGGGGAGCTATGGAAAAGAAGAGGACAGACTCTTTAGCAGGGTCTGTGGTGACAGAACAAGGGGAAATGGCTTCAGGCTCAGAAGGGTAGATTTATGTTAGATATAAAGAAAAAATCTTCTACAGTGAGGGTAGTGAGGCACTGGAACAGGTTGCCCGGAGATGTGGTTGATTCTCCATCCCAGGAGACTTTCAAGGTGAGGCTGGATCAGGCCCTGGGCAACCTGATATATCTGTGGTGTCCCTGTTCACTTCAGGGAAGTTGGACTAGATGCCTTCAGAGGTCCCTTCCAACTCTAAGGACTCTAGGATTCTATGATTCCTAACATGGCACTTAGAAAAAAAGATCCTTACCCTCTTATGTATTAGAGAAATTATTAGAATAGCACAAAGTGAAGTAAAAGTGCTCTGCATCTTGTCACAGCCATGAGAATTTGGGTTCAAATACCCTCAGTGTTCTTAGGTCACGCTGTGGAAGATATATCCCTTATCAAATAGTCCTTTTTCTTTCTTTCACCATGTCAATATAAAGACAGATCACCCTTGATTCTTCATAGGTTGTTTATCTATGCTGGGGACTAGTGAGTCTGGGGGTGCTTTTCAGGACCAGCACTGGTCTGGAACCAGAGCAGCTTCCTTTGCTGCCTTGTGCATGTGTCCATGGGCAGTTATGTAGTTATGTTCCTGGTCTCTATTTCCTTTAAATATTTTCTATACCTTTAAACAACTTGACCTATATCCATTTGGTCTAAATTCAGGCTTTGCTTTTTGGAGTCAATTTCTCCTTTTCTCATTTACCTCATTTACAAATGAGACGTGGGGAGTAGGCAGAGCAACCTTGTCTGCAGGGATTGTGCTGCAGCAGTCTGACAGCTGCCCAGCAGATGCACAAGGGAAACTAAATGGGCATAACCAGGTGCTGTCAGGGAAGATGCGGGAGTCTGGCAATCATCCATTAGGTCTTTGTTAGGCAGGTGCTGCTCTTGTCAAGCAGAGGAAAATGATATTTTATAAAAACTGCAAGCAAAAATTTTCAGTCACAAAATATTTTCCAAGTAAAAATTCCTTTTGTGAATTTTGTAGCCTTTTCTCTCGTAGGCATTTAGCTCTTGGACTCTTCCAGCACTAAGTGCTGATAGCTTCGCTCTGGATCAACAAACTGTGAGGAAAGGTACTTATATATGCATGTATTCAAGAAAAGAGCCAGCAACATCTCTAGCAGAAAATCTCCACTTGTCCAGGATCATACGTTACCTGTACCCATAATGCCACAGGGAAAACTTCCCAAGGACATGTCAGAAGAAGCTCCTCTTCAGCCTAAAAAGAAATGCCCAAACATTTACATATTTTCTGCAAAAATACTGGCCTCTTTGGAAAGCCTCTGTTTGATATGCCTCAACGTGCAGTGTGCTTCTCTTCCCCTCCATGTGCTAGCAATCCAGACAACCCATCAGCATACAAAAGGTTCTCAGATTCCTAGAGGAAACAAAGATTTCACAGGCACACCAATGTAGCAACAACAATTTCCATAGAAAACAGCAAGACGAAGTTACAGCGAGCTATCTCCTATAATTTGGAGACAACAGCTTGACTGTATCTGCTGGAAAGTATGAGTTCTTCTTGGGAGGAACTACAAACACAAGAACATCAGTGTTCTTGGGCCTGGTCATCTGCACCAAGCTCCTCATGCTGAAGCAAGATGCCCCAGTGGACATTTTGCTCATCTGCAAAGCAAAGCCTAGTGTTGACTGTGACCCAAACATCATCCCCTGTCATGAGAGTTGAGAGTTTGCTCCAGGAAGGTCAAGAAAAAGGGATTTTGGTAGTACACCCTTTTGCTGAGATTCAGACTACGTTTCAGACAAGATCCAAACCCACTTTTATAATTTTAGCCTTTTCCTGGTGCAAAGTGAGATTAGTATTTACTGGGCCTGTTTCAAAGCAGCAATCTAGTAATCCCTGTAGTCTACATTCTGATTTAAGTTCTTTCACATGTTTGACTCCAAAAATCCCACTCTGAACTTTGATCAGATCTAAATTAAATAATGTCACATACAACGATCCTGTTCTCATCCAAAGTAGGTATGGAGCTTGCTGGTCTGTCTAATCTCATCTCCATTTGCAAACATAATACCAGCGCTGTGGTTTGGGTCATCTTCATGTGGTCGGGCACAGTTGCTAGAAGGAAGGACTCGTATTGTGATGGGGAGGTAGCAGTCTCCCCTACCCAAGCAGAAGCATCTTGTGATTCCCCAACACCTCAAGGAGAAGGGTGGGGGACTAGGCTCGTACAGGTTCAACACTTTCAGGTGTATCACAGTGTGGGAATCCTTGTTTCATGACTCTTGATGAGTCAGCTGTCTTTTGCAAGCTTATCAGTTTAAATCGCTATTTTCCAGTTTCTCAGCAGGGTTTGCTCAATATGAAAACAAACTACACGGGGCATTAACTCGTCTCTCCTGGAGCTGATCCAGCAAAATGTAGAATTGCCAGTGTGTGAGAAAAAATCTTCCCATCAGGAATACTGCTGCTTTGAAAAAAAAATGACTATAGCAAGTATTGGTCTATTAGATTTTTATAATGAATGGGTGTGAGCTCAATACCAAACTGCCATCAGCACATTTTTGCACAGATCAAACCCTTCAAGAAAACATTTCAAGATACATTGAAGTTTAGGCTTTGCTAATTCAAAATTCAAAAGCAAGTTTCCCCAGGGTTTCACCAATAGCTTCAAATTTATTGAATGAACCTGGTTGATGGACCTGTTTGCACAAAAATAAAGGAAACATATAATTTTTTACAAAAAATTAGAGAGTTACATCTGTAGGTTCAGGCCCAAGATCAAGTCATGGCTAGTATGAAATCAGTGAACTTGGGAGTTAAGGTGAGTTTTCAGAATACCTTATACTTGTCTAAGGCTGAAAGTGCACACATGAACAGTTACCTTCAATATCTTCTTCTGTCTCTGTTTAGTAATATTGTAGTTTGAGATTTTGCAAATCTGTCAGCTGCTTGAAATGACAAAATCACATCTCATAGAGAAGAAGCATTCAGACATTTCATGAATAAAGGGATCCACATGGTCCCATCTCTTCCCAACTCATCGATGTTTCTGCAGTTGAGATGTTGTACTGAGTAACAACAATTATTTAAAGTTTTAGTTCTTTGCATTTGAAGCTTTGATGCATTACTGCGGATTGCATTAACCACATAAACACCTTGCGTTAATAATTTCAGATTCTGGATATGTATTCACAGTGGGTTTTCCTGTTTTACCAATACAGAACAGCCCATGCAGGAGGGAAGCACATACAGACATTGCTATCAGCTCCCCCATGGCCAACCAGGGACAATGCCATGTTCCCAGGTGTGTCACTGACATCAAGGTCTGAGTTCCCTGGTGCATCCTTCCTCTCTCTCATACTCTTTCTTTTCCCATCCAGTATCCAACACACATGGGGAATGAATGTGCTATGGGCAGAAAGCCTCTGACAACATGCTGCCTTACTCAGATAGTGGAAAGTGTTGAGGTTTTGACACCTTGCTCTGCAACAGTCTCTCAGCAAGTAGCAAAGCCCCACTGGCCCCCAAGACAGACAAGCCACTTGACTCTTACTGTCTCTTTTTTTTTGTTTGCAGTTTATTTCCGCTCACTTCTTAATCATTATGTACTTACCATAACACAGGCCAGTGCTTTATTAAATGGGTTGCCTGGTTGCTCACACAGGCATCCCGTATCTGAAACTCCAAGTCTCTGCCTAGAATATAATTCCAGGGCAAAAGCGGAAAACATTTCTCTTTGCTATTGCAAATCCACTGAATAGACACCAAGAGCTTTGCTTTTCCCAAAGAAATAAAATGAATTGAATATTTCCTAAAATAAAAGGCCATTTCAAAGGGTTCATTCCCCTGCTAGCCCTAAGCCAGTAAAACCAAAATGACTCAAGTAAAGTAGTGTAAGATGTGGAATCTTCAGTAAAGGAGAGACATGGACCTGATGGAGAGTGTTAAGACAAAGTCCAGCAAGAAATGACTCAAGGGATGGAGGACAGGCTGAGAGAGCTGGGGCTGTTCAGCATGGAGAAGAGAAGGCTCCAGAGAGAGCTGAGAGTGGCCTTTCTGTATCTAAAGAGGGACTGTAAGAAGGGGACAGACTCTTTAGCAGGGTCTGTTGTGATAGAATAAGGGGATATGATTTCAAACTAAAAGAGGGGAGATTTATACTGGATATAAGGAAGACATTTTTTATAGTAACATTGATGAGGCACTGGCACAGGTTGCCCAGAGAGCTGGTGGATGCCTCATCCCTGGAGACATTCAAGGTCAGGCTAAACAGGGCTCTGAGCACCTGATGGAGCTGTAGGTGTCCCTGTTCATGGCAGGGCAGTTGGAGCTGATGGCTTTTAAGGGTCCCTTGCAACTGAAACATTTCTATGATTCTATCATTCTCTTATTCTATGGAGATCTTTGGGTAACCAGGAGCAGAAAGATTTCAGATGAGGCCATTGTTTCCCCTTCAAGGGAAGACTCAGTCTGAAGGTCCTTCTTCCAGAATGGCAGGAGTATCCCACAAACCAAGGTTCACTCCCAAAAAATGCATGGCTGGTTTTCAAGTTCCTCTGTGTGTTCTGTATGAGGCCCAAGAGAAGGGTGGTCAGGGGAAGCAAAGCACAGAGCACCTACAGAGAGAGCCACCATCATTGACACACCCAGAATCCCATGAATCCCATGAGGTTGCTCTTGCCTTGGAATTCCCCCACCCTTGCTCAGGCTACTTCCATCTTTTTATCTATAAGCAGCCTCTCTCAGTTCCTCCCATGCTGGAGGATGAAGGAATTTCCCCACATTTCAATTCATTCGATCCAAGACCACACCATGTGGTGATTTTTCTATCTAATGAGGACGTGTGCTGAAGCTATATTCAAGCCTGGGGGAAGAGGGGTATCTTGAGACAGATGAGCCAGCAATACCATGGATATCACCGTCCAGAGTTTCAAGCATGGTCTAGAAAAATTCAGACAAGTTATCATGGAAGGGACTGACTCTGTTTCTTCAGTACCTTATTGATTGCACTTATGGACCTTGTGGAAAAAGACCTTCTTCAAAAAAATCCTCATGGACCATCACTTCAATGGAGAATTTTTTCTGATAAACTTCAGCCAGGATTTCAGCCTCTCTACTAGCCACAAGACTCTATTTCAAAGCTGACAGCTCATTTGATTTGCCTAGAGCAGTATTATTTCCAGCTCCCTACAGTGTCTGAAGCATCAGCACAGGGATATGGCTTACCCTTCTGGAGATGCATCTGGAGGCCATGCCAGACACTTGGAGGTGTCTTGGAGTGCTCTGCTTGCTCAGGTTTAAACAACTGAATCGGGTCTGTGGCGTGCATGCAACGGACACCTTGCCTATGGCATGATGCAGAGTGCCAGCCTCATGCTCAACTAACTACAACCTCAGTTCAGTAAAATAAATCAGAGGTGTTCACGTGCTTTGGAAGAATGATAAAGTTTCTTTTGGGGTGTCCAAGCCACAGTCACACTAAGGCAGCAGAAAGTGCTGTAGGCTCAAGGGTCCCAATTTAAGGGCAAGCCTGAAATCTAAGCATATATGGAGCACAGAAAAATACAGGGACAGGTTGCTGGGCTTGGAGCTGTAGGCTGATGTAGCAACCTCCGCTTTGGTTTCTCTCACTAGTGGGTAACTTCAAAGACACTGATGCTATTTTAGTAGGTTGCCTTATATTTATTTCTCCTTTTTGTCTGTGTGATGAGTTAAAAAATGCCATATGCCTGTTTTTATGTTCCTTGGGCTTTACCCCCACGCACACCCCGTGCGCACACACACACACACAGCTTCCAGTTGACTAAGGAATGTTAAACATTTATCTGCGGCTCAGCACAGCCACTGGTATACCAAAGCATACATCCAGTGTGGGTGTACTGAGAGATATAGATGCCATATGGAAACTACATCTGACATGTACGGCTTGGGACAAATGGGAAAGAAATCTGTGCCACTCACGCTTACCATGCAAAGAGTGTTTTTTTCTGAAAATCTCAAGTTGTTTTGACTTTATATGTCTCTTGATGAACCAAAATGCAGACACTGGCTTGTCATCAGAACAGAGCCAGAGGGGGACATGAGGATCAAGTGTGGTGTGAAGGTGGAATTGGTCGCCCTCAGCCTCCTCCCCTCACCCACATTTGCAAATGGGTTGGACCCAGCCTTAGGAGGCAGCTGTGTTACGCCCACCCACCGACTGGCAGCTCTGAGACAGCATTCCCATGACTGCCAGGAAAGAGCTGGCTGCCATCCTGCCTCCCAGAGCTCCCTCCCTCAGGGGACAACATACACCTCACCTTCTGAAAACTGAATTCCCTGACTCTTTATTCAGCCAAGCGATGGCTGATAGGCAAAGAAGAGAAATCAAGCAGGGCAAGGAGTTTCAGGTGGGTTGAGAAAAAGATAAGTTAGAAAGAGGATTTAATTATACAGATGTTATGGTGATTAGGGTCACCCGAGTAGGTAGACGAATTTGCACACGGAGGAAGTTTTGCTCCAGTGGCAATAACTTCTTCTCTCTCTGTCCTGTCTCCATTAAGAGCTGGTCTAGACAGTGCATTGCTCCGAGCATTGAGAGGCAGCCGACCTTGGCAGCCCCTCTGCTGCTAATGGCAAGTGGGGTTGCACCACTGCTGATGCAACTTGTTGGGATGTTCAAGACAGGTTCGCCCCCCGGCAGCACTCAGGCGGTCTGTAGGGAGGCTGCTTTCCAGGGGCGGGGAGGAGAAGAGCCAAGATTTATGGAGGAGGCTGGCAGCCGTCCATGGAGAGGTTTGAGAGTGGGAGGCTCCATCACCCATTCCCTATGCAAAGAGACTTGTACTGCTGTCAGTGGAAGGCTGGTTGTACAAAGACCCAAGGGCTGGGCTTGGCAGAGGGAACATGTTGTTCTTCAGTGTGAAGTGGATGTGGAGCCAAAAAAGCTGGTGTCAGGAGGAGCTGGGTAGTCATGCTTCTCGGCACATGTGGGAGACACGGGCTGTGGCTCTTCTCTCCAGCCCTGCAAGACCAAAGCTGCAACTGGGGGAATAGTTGATGGATAAATTAATTTGTTTAACCCCTAAAATGCAGCATCTGCCTGGCTGTGGTTGCTCGTCACTAGAGTGAATAATGGCAAAATGTCATAGGTTTTTGCTTCCCAAGCATCAAAACTATTTCCAGTACTGACAAGCTGCTGTGGGGTGCTGGTGGTGGCACTCCACAGATGAACAAATCTCTCAGCAACCATTACTTTGTCTCGATTCAGTGGAACTTGAAAACTCTAACAATATCACGGTCCCAGGGAAGAGATTTTTTCACTTCTGTCAAAATGGGGGTAGAGGAGGAGGAGGAAGAGGCCAGGAGGCAGGAGAAGGCCAAGTTACAAACACAAGGAGGAGAACTAAAAATGTCCTGCAAAACAAGAGCCGAGGAACGTGCCTTCTCCTTCTCCTTCAAGCAACTGCACAGCAAGGTGCTGACTGTAAAAACAAATACAACATTACAATGCTGGAGCAGGAAAAAACTAAATCCCAATCACAGAAATGCAGAGAAGAAAAAAATTAATCAAGTAATGCCAAACCTAATAATAACAGCCCTCACCATCAGCCTCCCCAAAAGAGAGGAAAAGGAAAACAAAGGCTCTGAAACACAAAACACAGGAATTCATGGAAAATATCAAACAAATGTAAGAAAAACAAGGAGTGCAAGACTACACACAGGTCTCCACTTCCCTTTTCCCCCTTATGTATACAGAGAAAGAGAGGGAAAGCAAGCACCATTCCCAGACAGCTGTGTTTCTGGAACTGGTAGATTAGAATATTACTTGTAAGCCATTTGAGCGAAGAAGGCAGCTACATTTTACTCTTATGAGGGGTCTTACTTAATGGAGTCATTCTACTGAGCTGGGCATAAGGCCAGTGTGACTGTATTTGGACCTTGTTCTGAACCTTTGTACTGAATTGAACTTAGCTGTGTAGGCAGTCCAATAGCAAAGGTGATTCCTTGGCAAGAAAGGGATCTTAGAGAAAGATAAAAGACTCAGGTCCTGCTAGAGAGAGTCATTCCCTCCTGCTTTGCTAACACCAGGCTTTCCTACACCTGCTGCCAAGCTGGTCTGTCAGGGCCACTGTGTTTCATCTCGCCCAGGGCACTCATAGCACCTGAGATTGGGCACAACTTTGTCATGGCTTTGGCACTGATCCTGACATAGGAATGGGATTTGCCCCACCTCTACAAAGGAGACATTTCCAGCTAACATAGTTGCCCAAGGGCTGGCAACTATGGTAAGCACTGCAGAGAAGCAATCCTTTCTAAGGTGGCATTCATCTCTTGTTAAAGTAGGTGTCTGAAATAGGTCAACTGAGTCAGTCTGAGAAGTACCAATTGCTCTCCATTGCCGACTAAGGGATTGTAGGTATCTAGTTCAAATGCACATGTGTGGTTATATGAGATTAATACCATCCCTGTTGACCTTTGGCAAGTCTCTTGCTACTTTAGTTTCATCTGCAGGTCAGCTATAATGATATCTGCCTTATTTTGATACCTCTTCTCCAAGAACAATGCTAGGTAAAAACTGAATTTTGATTATTAATATTATTGTCCTTTAAAAATAGTAAAGGACTCTCACTTCATGGGCTTTATTGTTTGTTTTGTTTTAGCTACATTTATTTTAGCTCTTTAATATCCTGTGCACATTTTCAGGAAACTTATTTATTTATTTATTTATCTATCTATCTATGGGTCTAAAGAAGAGATCAAGAATTCTGCTCAACCAATGAGACTCACAACTCCTATTGGCCTTCCCTTCCTGCTCCTGTGCTTCTTTCCACTCATTCATCCTAGATCTTTAATCCCTTCCCACTGGCTGTCCAACTTAGCTAGTCCAAATTCCCCCCTGCCAGCCCTCTCAAAGCTTGCTCCTGTTCCCTTGTTGGCATAGCACTAAGAAAACAAAAGAAATATAATTGCTACTTCAAATGGCTGTGTTTGGATGTGAACATGGCAGGGGAAGGACGCTGGCTGTATGGGAATCCCTGTTGACTCAGTTGCTTTCCTCAGCACAACCACATGGAAAAGAGTAAAGCCCTTCTAGGTTTAAGTCACGAAGCATTGCTGAGCCTTATAAAGGGATAAGAGTTTTGCAATCACAGGCAGATTTCCCACAGATACAAAGGTACCTCCCCATTGCAAGACCACCAACCTGACAAATTTTGAATCTGTGTCACACTGACTGGGAGGTAAATTTTCTCAGAGGAAAGACCACCAGAGCTTTTTAATGTAGATGAAAATACTCATTTTTATGGTGTTCTTGGAAATGGATGAATCCATCTGTGTTATTTTTTCCTTTTCAATGTCCCTCCAGATCAAGGTAAAACTCTAGAGGCAGCTGAGGAAATTCTGACATGCTTAACAGGACTATCTCCACTAATTTCTGTAATAGTCAGGCTATTCACACTGCTATTCACAGCCAATAACACAGTGCATAGCATAATTTACCCACAAATTTCATTCAGCTCCAAAGCTCAGATGACTTGCTACCCCTCCTTCCCAATGGAAAAGTTTTGCTCCCATGGAGAGATGGATTTTACAGTCAACAACACCAAACCTTAAATAAACAAGGTCAAAAAGTTGCCCATATTGGGTCTTTACCTGATTCATTATTGGGTCTGATTCAGTAGATACGTGATGTGAGTAGGTATAAGCGAGCTGAAATGCTGAGTCCACACAACCCATATTTTGTATATGGCATAAGTACATGAACTCAGGTGCATGCAACATATCTTATCCACAGAAGTCATCGTTACGCTCCTGAAAATTGTTAAAAGAGCATAAGGATGGCATGAAGGAAAGATATAAAAGCCATGGGGATATCTTCATATACTTTTAAGGAACATCTGTTGTACGTGAGCCTGTAAAGCTGCTTCCTGTATTCTGGTGCACCATCCTTGTTCAATTTCTGTTCAATTTACACTCTGTGTGACATTGGCTATTTTTCTCAAACAGCATTGTAGGGCTGGTCATGATGCATCTCTATACCTGCTTGTCCAGTCTACACCTAAAGACACCAAAAGATGAGGAATCACAGCTTTCCCTCACAATCTCCTTCAGTATTTCACCATCCCCATTGTTTATCTAATCTCAACATACCTTGTTGCTGTTTAAATCCATCCTAACTCTCCCACCATGGACATGGAAAACAGACAGCTTCCTGCCATTATGCATCAAACTTACAGTTAACTAAAGGCTGTTATCATCCCCTCCACTTCCCAGTACTCTTTTCTTGTTATTAAATCATGCTAATATTCAGCTTTATTTTTCCAAAGGTAGGTTTTATAAACCACTGACCACTAACCTGGCTGTCTCCTGAATTCCCTCTGAATGGTCTCCATCTGTTGCAAAGCCCAGTCTCCAAAATCAGACATATCTTATAGTTGAGGACAGCTCTTGGCTGTGCAGGGTAGATGACAGATGGAACGTGTCAGGCTTCTCCGTGTCTGTCACAGCATGTCACCATGTCAGGCTCATAACTGCAGATATCTCAACATGGTCTGGTTGACTCTTATGTATCTTTCAAGGCTGAGTGGTAGAAATCAACTATAACCGAGGATATTATAGCCACCCTAGCTGACAAGAGAAACAAGACATACCATTCAGGAGGGAATGAAGAAGGGCAGGGAGAGTACACTCTGAACCACTAGCATCGTAGGGCTAAGTGGCCCCAAGGTGGGATTTGTCATTAAATGGTTGGAAGACATCCATTTTTGCTTCATAATATAGAATCATAAAATCATTTGAGTTGAAGGAACCTTTAATGATCATCTTAGTCCAACTCCCCTGCAGTGAACAGGAGCACCTACAGCTGGACCAGATTGCTCAGAGCCTGGTCCAGCATGACCTTGAACGTCTCCAAGGATGGGGCATCCATCACAACTCTGGGCAACCAGAGAATGGTATTAAGAATGAGTGCACTGCACAGGGGATGCTCATCAGATTTCTCCTGGGCGCTGATAATCCCCACCCAATGAAACCAGTCACACTCCTGTATCAGGATCGTAAGTCACAGAGAGTGAAATTTGCCAGGTGGTTCTGCTAGGGCATTCACATTCTTGGTGTGGCTACGTTTACCAGGTTGCAATAAGCTTCAAGCCTCTCCTACATCACCCTCTCAAACCACAAGGTCCGGCATATCTCTACTGCTGCTTATACTGCACTCCCAAATTGCCTTTCACATTCTTCCTGAATCGCACACAAAACCTTTGCCTTAGAGCAAAGCAGTCTCAAGGAGTGGGGAACTAGAGCAGGGTCTGAAGGCTGCAGGTCAGCCCACCTCTGCCAATCTGCACAGCAAGAGATTGTGTCCTGCATTCCGAGGTTAGCGAGACACACCAGCGGAAGCTGCTTTTCCCAAAACACCTGCTGCTCAGCCAAACTCCCCTGTCTCACCTCAGCATACATATAAATCATTGCAGCTATGTCAGAAGACCAGGAATGCATCATGGAAACCCTTCCCCTGTAACAGTAGCTGAGTGTAACATTTGCAAGTGTGAAGAGCTCATGTTTGTGCAATAACGCTTTTGTACACCGTGTTCCACCTGGGCCGTGGGAAGAGGAGTTCACCGTGACCCTTTTGCAGCATCAGATTTAGGCACAGCCACACTCTCCTGCCATGAAGGAGATGAGGGAGGGAGTGGGGAGCTGAAGTCTCCAATTTACTGCTAGCTGAAGCAGTAAGTTGAAGTGACAAAATTCAGATTTCCACCCACTGTCTTCTAAATCTGACATTGTGATGCTATCATTTTCCACAATTTATCTGAGAAAAAGCTACTTTTAGGAATAGCAGCTGAGTCTACTCCATAAAATTCAAATTCAAGAAATCAAGTCATTTTATTGCTCAGTTTGCCAGGCAGCAGTGCAGGCAGTTCAGAGAGGGTACTAGTGAGGGTGACTTGGGTGGCCAGGACACAGTCAAGGCTGGTGCAACAACCAGCCTGCAGGAGGGAACATATAGTCACTGTCAGATTGTCAATAAAACACTCCAACATTATCTCAAATTTCCTTTCTTAAATTGGAAATCCAGCATTACTACTATAGACTGTAAGTACGGGATAACCTCTACTTAAGGAAGAGATAGAAACATCTCTATTTATTCTCTACTTAGGCGGAGACAGACAATGCTTTTATTAGATCAATTGTCTCATAAGTATAGCTACTACTTGGTGCATGGCAAAAACAGAGGATGCGCCAAGCAGCAAGCAAGGCTGAGCATTTGCCAATCGTTAGTAAATAATTTGAGACTTATGGATTGTTTTTAAACTGCCAGAATTCACTGGCAGAGTGATGGCAAGTTAATTATATTAACCAAGTTAATCACTCCATGCAAAGTGGAAGATGAGATACTGGAAAGAAACAATCCCAAAATACTCAATAACCTGGTGAATGGAGGAGCACTCAAGACCCATAAGAAAGCAGAGGAAGCAACAACCACAGCTAGTGGATGAAGGCACATTGTTTCCCCCACGATTTCACATATCTCCCAAAGGAAGCTTTTCCATCACATCTGTCCCACTAATTTGAGTCAAATTTACAGAATATTGGAGTGCCAGGACTCCACTGATACTACCTCTCCTAAAGGCTGTCCGAAACACTCACCCATCCTTGCCAGGAGCATTTTGTAAAGGAATAGCTGGCAGTTCTGTTCTCCACTTGGCACTTATCCTGCATATGATGCAGTAGGATGTGTTTTTAAGACAAATATGTTGCCCAGGTTGAAAAAGCATAACAATCAGAACTAGGGATAAGCTTATAGGCTTTGCAAAAGAAAGCTTAAGCAAAGATCACATGATTTTTGTAGCAAAAAAAGATCAGAATTTACATTTTGTTTAAATAATACCAGATGCAGTGGGATCCCAATGTAAGTAGGGCCTCCAGATGCTCAGAAAATAAATTATAATACTTAAAATGTTTGTTTATTTCAATAAAGCTAATAATGTTACTAATTACATTGCTAATAACACTTCTACTGATTATTCACGGCAATAAGAGTAAAGTAGTAATGGGTGCAGCGTAACTTTAACTACCTTTTCAAAATGGAGATCCCTGGAACCTCCTGCATGTTGAGCAGAAATACAGGCAACAGTCCATCTCTAAAGCTTTCATCTCTATTTGCAGAACAAATCAATGGTCGTCTGTAAAGGAACTGTTCACTTGCTAGCAGGTCAACAGAAAGGTTGACAAACATCAGCACACTGAGAATTAATTTATTTGTAATAGTGCCAAAGGACAGTATCTGGATAGACAGCTTTAAACTTCTCCTCAAACTACCTGTGTTCCTAAAAGTGAATCAGAATGGTCTTCTTTGGTATCTAAAAATAAGTGCTTTTAAGGGTTGAAAAAATCTATATTGCTCTGGATAGTCCAAAAGCAAGAAAAAGTCAACATTGAGAGGGGCCCAGAGTAAATCCTCAGACAGGAATAACTCCAGTATTAGGGAAGTTCAAAGTCTGGTTCATATAGATGTTTCACAGAAGAGCTTCCCCTGTTCTGAGTACTTCTGCAGCCTGGCAAGCAGTGACACCCAGGTTACAATGAAGAAACAGGGAACTTTCCCAGGAATGGGAACTCAATGGCTATTACCCCAAGGACAGTTCCTGCACACTCTTTGTTCATGGCCACCAGCCCCCAGGATGTTGTGGAGATCCCCAAGTAGGAGAGAAAAGTGCTGCCCTGGGGGTACCCCTACCTGCTGTGCATATCTCAGCACAGCCCATCTGACAGCACGGGAAGGGGCCATCCAGCTGCTGACCTACCTGTCCATAGACATGTCTTCTGCTGGATACTACTGGATATTACGGGGCCAGCACCTCTCTGGGCCTCATCAAAAGGGCATTAAACAAAACAGTGTCCTCAGAGAGTTAATGTTGCCTCTTTCAGGCTGGTAGGGCAGGCTGCTTTTTAAGTTGACACTCATGAGGATAAGTAGCTGCCACTGCAGAAACAAGCTCTGTGATGTGAAGGTCTGCTCAGAGTTTCCTGCTGCTTGCAGTACCCATGCTCACTTCAGCCTCTGCAGTGCCTCCTTTTGTTGTTGTTGTTGTTTCTTTGGAGGAGCATAGGAGATGTCATCACCAGCGTATGAAAACAATCCTCACTTGATGTTACACCAGTAGCCTATTGTCATGGAACAGCACAGTAAGCCTTTTTTTGCTGATAAATAAAAATGATTAACCTAACTGGTTGCTGTATATTCATCACTCTTGATACCTGAAAACATTCTGGTTGTCAAGCAGGCAATATTCGATACATCTGTCCTGCTGTTTATCTCTTGGGCTACGCTATCTCAAGCACCCAGTGCTCACCTCTGTTCTTTGCCTACTCTCTCCAGAGGTCTGATTGAAAGATATGGTCATAATGATATATCTATATATTTGTTTTTACACTCTGACAGTACTAGGTTAATTATGGACTTCTGAAAGCTTACAAAAACTGCAGCTCATACCTAGTACCATTATTAATTCCAAACATTTGCTGCCTGCTATTATAACAAACACTTGCTTAGGACTATATTCAGACTACCTAAAATAGCACCTCGCACTCCAGCTTTGGAATCAAAGCTCCAAGGAGCAGGAGCCATTCCATTTGAGTTGGCTGCTCCCAGAGCCTTAAGAGATAAATAGCCACAGTGTCCACGTTAGGCAATTTATAAGTACTGGGTGGAAAACACAGACCCTATGTCTCTTTTTGCTGGATAAAAAGCCAACTCTGCAGCCCTGGATAGCAAGCAGCTTGTTTGAGCTCTCCTGAGCACACCGTTTTGTAACTAGCACGTCAGCTAAGCTTTGTGAAACTCTCTAAGAGGCAGACAGGATACTGCCTGAAGGGCCACATTCAGATAAAGTGGAATTTCAGCTAATTTTGCATCTAGAATCAATAAAGATTAACAGGCACTTACAAAGTCTTTTCAGAGCAGTTCAGAGAGATTATTAAGGGTGCTGAGTGCCATCTTGCTGTTACTGGCACAGAGTCAGAAGGTAAAACAGCTTTCACGTGATTGTGGTCATTTCTGATCAATTAAACTATGTCCTGTAAGACTAAAAATAAATGTGCCTCCAAGTCCAGTTTTCAGCTTTTGCAATCAACAAAGACAAAAACATGATTCTTCACCCTCTCACCAAGATTTAACGAAATTTGTTTTGGAAGTGTTAAAAACAGCAATTGCAATATAAATCTTAAAGAAGAGATTGTTTTATACTCCAAACTACTTTAGTGACCACTGGAAAAAGAACACATGCCAAAACTTCCAGTGCTGGGGATATGACAGCATCCCAGAAAAAATGCAGTGTCAGTGTGTGTGTGAAGGAAATTCCCGTACAGCAGTGGTCACTAAAGACAAAACTGCATTTCATATAATGTCAGTAAAGTGCCCTTCGGTGTTTTAACTAACTTGCCTTTCCTGGTATCAGAGTCCAAAATAGTTTTATTTACAACTAGTCAAATCACATGAAAAGATCTGCTGTAGCAGAGTTGCTGTTCTTTTGTGCATCTGCAAAAGAACAAGAGAAATTTCTTTCAATAAAGCATCATTTTAAGTTTCCCCTCAACCCATAAACAGTCATGAGACATATATGAAATTTACCAGACTGCTTTTTCTTGGGTTGGGAATATTTTTTTTCTTTCTGGCTTTCCTTCTACAAGCACTTACAGGGGAATGGATGACACGTTTTTCCATCTTATATGAGCTCATGTGTTTGAACAGTGTCCAGTTTAGGATCTACTGCTAGTATCATCTATGTGGGTTCCTCTGCAGTTTAGTTAACAGAAGCCTGATAACTTCAGAAGCACCTGTCTTCATTGCACAGCTCAGAAATCCCCATAAACTTCCTGTCCAAACAAGCAAAACCCCACAGCTCAGTGCATTAGAGATATTAGTGTGGCTACTGACAGAATGGGGAGATAGGACATGCCCTCAGCCTATGTCAAGTACCAGGCATTTCCAGCTGTTATAGAGACCCTACTAAGTGTCATTATCTTGGGATCATCAGTTATCTGAGTTGGACTGGATGATCCTTATAAAACCCTTCCAACTAGGGATACTCCATAATTCTACAATTCTCTCAAAATTGTCTCACAAGATACAATGTGATCCTAACCTAAAGATGGAAGGAAAGAAGAAAAGCCAATACTTTCAGACTGGAAGACCATCAGTTTTGCCAGTCAAAAAGCAGTGGTTCTGCAAGGTAGGCAGAAATAGAGCAGACAGGAGACAGTGACCCAGTGGAGACATGGCCTCCACCTGTTCCTCACAGTGGAGAGGCTCCAGGGTGTGTGGTGTGAGGAATACTGCTATTATTGGTTGGGCTTTTTCATTTCAAAAGTAGCAAATCTAACCCTACATGATGCTTTACTGATCATACAGCCACAGACACAGTGGAGGCTGGTTTGTGCAAGCAGAGAAATTGCCAGATGTTCATCCTGTTGGCTGATTTCATGTCAACAGTTGTTCTGCAGACTTCACAAACACCACACAATACCAGGTTCATGGGTCCTTATTTAAAGCTCACCCCAATGGGTTCAGAACACAAGAAATCCAGGAAACCTGATCAGAATTAGAACCCACATGTGGTGAGAAACCCAGTTGGATCTTAAATTTTACCTACTCGTTTTGACACTTTGAAAAGTCTCGCCCTTTCCTTTGCAAGGCTTTATCAAATGTTCCCATTTCTTGACGGGTGGAATGACCAAGAGAATGAGCAACATAAACTGAAAGTGTGCATATAGGAGGAACTGGAAGTCAAGCAATGACAGAAAAGCCTGAGACTGGAGAAGGAGCCCTGGAGAGCCTCTTTCTTCCCATGACTGAAGGTATAATCTATGGTGGAGGGAGAGGCAAATAATGCCATGACAAAAAGCTATGTTGAACACAAGAACTGAGGCTAACTGAGGCAGATTCATACCGGAGCAGGACAATGACATTAGACAAGCAGCCCCAGAGAGAGACCAATCCATTGATCTAACAATGAGAAATGACCAGGAGTATAAATGAAGAAGGAGAAAGGTGAAAGAAAATGACAGATCCTCCTGGAAGACATGTTAAGGCATGAGGGACAAGCAGGTGATCCGAAACAGCCACCATGGCTTCACCAAGGTGGTCTTCTATAAGAGAGTGACAGCATCAGTGGACGAAGGGAAGATAACTGATGAAATCTACCTGGACTTCTGCAAGCTCTTTGACACTGTCCCCTATCACATCCTTATCTCTAAATTGGAGGGGCATGGATTTGAAGGGTGAACTATTTGGTGGATAAAAAATTGGTTAGAAGGTCACAGCCAGAGGGCTGTGGTCAATGGCTCTATGTCCAGGAGGAGGCTAGTAATGAGCAGTGTCCTCCAGGTGCCTGTCTTGGGACCAGTACTCTTTAACATCTTTATTGATGGGATCAAGTCCACCCTTAGCAAGTTTGCCGCTGGTAACAAGTTGAGCAGTGCGGTTAATATAGAAGAAGGTTGGGATGCCACCCAGAGACACCATGACAAACTCCAAAACTGAGTCCATGTGAACTTAATGAGGTTCAACAAAGCAAAGCGCAAGGTTTAGCGTTTGAGTCAGGGTAATCCCAGATATGTATACAGACTGGGAGGAGAACTCCTTGAGCCCTGCGGAGAAGGACTTAAAGGTTCTGGTAGATAAAAAACTTAACATGAGCCAATTGTGTGTGCTTGCAGTCCCAATTCCCATCAGTATCCTAGGCTGCATCAGAAGAGGGGCAGCCAGCTGGAAGAGGGAGGGGACTGTCCCTCTACCCTGCCCTCGTGAGGCCCCCTCTGGAGTACTGCATCCAGATCTGAGGCCCCCAACACAGGAAAGACGGAGCTTTTGGTGAGGGTCCACAGGAGAGCTGTGAAGGTGATCAGAGGACTGGAGCACCTCTTCTGCTAAGACAGGCTGAAGGAACTGGGCTTATTCAGTCTGGAGAAGAGAATGTTGTGGGGAGATCTCATTATGGCCTTCTAATATTTAAAGGGAGATTAGAGACAGGAGGGAAATCAATTTTGTATGTGGGTAGATAGCAATAGAAAAAGGTGAAATGGTTTTAAACTGAAGGAGGGAAGATTTAGATGTCGGGGGAAGTTTTTCACTGAGTGGGTGGTGAGGTGCTGGAACAGGTTACCCAGAGAGGTTGTGGATGGAGGTGCTTAAGGCCAGGTTGGATGAGGCCCTGGGCCACCTGATCTACTACTTGATCTAGCAATTGGCAACCCTGCCTGCAGCAAGGGGGGGGTTGGAACTTGGTGATCCTTGAGGTCCCTTCTAACCCAAGCCATTCTACAGTTCATTAGTCCATAAACTTAAAGAAAATCTGGCATCAAAAAGAAAGCACTGCAGTGGCAGGTGACGGTGAATAGTTCCAGCCAAAACCATGTGGAGAATTTGTGTCATTAGAGGACCTGCTGAATGAGGAAACTGGAATTTGGGATAGGAGAGATAAAGATGAGAGAATGACCTGGCTGGACATGGAGAAACGGATTGGAACGAGCAGCTAGATTTTGCACAGAACAAAGCAAAAGAATGTGCTAATCCCATATACTCAAGCAAGCAGTGCTTCTGAGTCCAAAATATGACTGTGCCCTGAGGTAGACATAGGAGAGAACAGTAAATTATAATTTAGTTAAAAATCCAGAAGGAGTCTTTATTCCTGGATTGATTTGGAAGAGCTGAATTTTCTAGCCTGGATTTCTTGTAAGGTGCTTTGTGCCAGAAGCCAAGAGTATGAAACCATGACTGTCCTGTGTGATTTATTGTTGCTGAATCTTCAGCTGAAAAAGTCTGTTGGCCTGTCTTGCTTGTGATCCATATTACAGTACCTAATCTCACATCTGATCAGTTGTCAGACAAGGCTAGTCAAGACTTTCTCATCTCCATTACCTGTCCCCCGTCCTAGTCTTTCAAGCCTACTGCTCCTCTAGTTTCTCCTTTCTGTGGGAGGAGACCTTGCATCACCTTTAGAGGGCTGGTTTATTTTTACCTATGTTGATCTTCATTGTACTGTGTTTTCCAAGCATTTTAAACACTGATGTGTCTCTTGCTTATTGGTTCTTTGTCCTCTGGTGCTCAGACTCACTCCAGATGGTGTCATCTGGAAGATGAGCCATCATTCAGCAGAGCCCTTAGCAGGCATCTCCTTGGGTCTGCATGTCTCAGAGGCAACCAGACAGCTAGGGACTACCAAAGCAACAGAAGGAGTATAGATCTGACGGCAGTACTAAGGGCAACAGTGCCTACAGCTCCAGCTTTCCAATCCTATTTCAGAAGCAAGACCAAGCTCCTTGAACAGCATATGATCTTGTGCAGACACACTGTGTGGAGAACACTCCACACAGATCTGGCCATGGATTAGGGTATCCAAGTAGCCCCAACATTGCTCAAAGTGGCCAAGGGTTAGCAGCCTTTCCCTCTCTTCTGCCTTCTTATTTCATCTCAAAACCCAGCTCCACAAGCCAAGATCATACATAACAGGATTTCCAACTCTCCCATTCCCCAACCCTTACTGCTACACACATAGCTCCAGTCCTTTGAGTCCTGCTTCCCAGTTGCTCTTGCAATTACTTTCCAGAAGTAGCACTGGCTGTCAGCATACTCTTCCATACTCCACATCCATAGCACCTTTTCCTTACTTTCCAAGCCAATCCCATTCCTGTATCTCCAGTTGAAAGCATTTACTCCAGCATTAGCTGGATTCCTCCCCAGAGTGTTCCAGGGACAGCAGATACGGGAGCCAAACCTGCCACCTTACATGAGACCAAGTTACCACGTATGAGTTGATCCTTGCTCTGCCATAACATTTCCTATGGCCACCCACATCACTACATAGGAATTTCTTCCTTATTGCTGCCTAAGTGTTGATAAAGGGAGTTTCTCTTCTGTTGCTATCTTTGTGTTGCTGAAGTCCATGCAGTCCCAAGAGAGTAGGCAGGAGCAGCTGATGTCTCCTGGCCACCTCAAAAGTGAGACATACGGAGAGAAACACTGATGAATTTTGAGATGCATCATGTGACAGGTGCTTCTGGCTCTGATTGTCTGGAATGAGGGGGAAGACATGAAGAGGGTCTCAGATGGGTATTTTTCTAGTGGGGGTTTAAACAAGCCTAGCTGTGAATCATTCTCATCTATGCTGACCACAGAGCATCACATCTGTTGTTTTTATGATGGGAAAAAAAAAAAAAAAAGAAAAAAAAGGAAAATGACTAATGCATCTTAATATAGACAAGTCACTTCAGTCAAGCCTGAAGCGCAGTTGGCTAATTGGACAAAACCATGGCTCATAATCACATTTTAACATTCCTCCAGCTTAATGTTTGTGTTTTGGTTAGTTACCGAAGGGTGTTAACCTAGAAGTGGTCACTACAAGGGTTTGAAGTTACAGTAACACCCCATTAAACAGAACATGGCAAATTCACTTCACACCTGACTTGCCAGCCACTCACACTCACAAGGATGCCCGCCAAGCAAAACACCAGCACAGGGATCCACGCAATGACTGACACTTTTACAGCCAGGAAAGCAGGCAACATTCTTCCGTCTTCTAAAGCATGGAGATTCAAGCAAAGATTGTAAACAAACTGTGTCCAGATCAGCAAGCTCTCAGACAGATCTTCTCTGCTAGCCCTGGATAAACAGGTACAGGTATATGCCCGCATGTGCTCAAACAGTGGCTGGAACTCAGCACATGGGTTCAAATCACAACAGTAGCTGTCTCAGAGGTGATAAAAATTCATTACAAAAGCACACAAAACACTCAGACTACAACAACAGATCAAGTGAAATTGCTGGCTTGTAGGACTCAGTCTTGTTTTTCTTTACTGCTGCTGAGCTGGAGCCTATAAGGTTTCAGTCATGTCCAAGGAAATGCTTCTGTGCAGCTCCAGACTATTCCTTATGCCTCGGTAAGTAGATTCTTCTTTGCCCTTCTTCCCTACTGATATACTTAATAGATTACATCACTGTGGCCTCAAATATCCTCTGCCACTGTTTGAGTAGTAAACATACAGCAGGGGGAAAAGAATCTTTCTGTCTTCGAGTAGTCCCCCAGGCTCAGCTCTCTAACATTCTCTGAAATATTGCCAGCTACTTTACATAGGTGCTACTCATGTTTTTATTTATGTATGAAAATTTATTTAACCTACAGGGTGGGGTTTACTTCTCGTCCACCGAATGGTCCCACCTTCAAACATGCAAACTTGATCTGTTTGCAACATCCAAAATAGAAACATTAACAATAATTAGATCAGAGTTTAAAAGGATCAGATCTTCATTAAGGCTTCTCCTCAAAGACTTTACAAGCTTTGAGCTTGAAGCTAATCTTTCACGTCAGTTGAAAGGGAAGCCAGGAGGGCTGAAAGAGGGGAACTACAACTGTAACTTGCATTGGTTGCTCTCACTGAAAAGAAACAAGGATTTAGTGCTCCAAATAGTTAAATCCATAAGATCCTTGAGGGAGAGCCACAGCCTTGAGACTCTCTCAAGTTTCCCTACTTTCAACAAGAGTGGTGCATTGTAAAGCTAAAGCTGAATTGCTGAGTGGCCTGACTTTCCCACCCTTCCTCCCTCTCCCCCCCAGAGCAGCTGTTGTTGCAAGGCAGCCACAAGGAGCACGTGGAATAACTTGGGGAGAAAAATCCATAAGGGTGCTGATCTCCATCTGTCTTATTCAGAAGTTTCATCCTCTCCTTTTTCTCTCTTTTTAGTCTTTTTTATTTCTTCCTTTCTCCCTGTCACACTGGTGACCTTTCTTCCTCACCTTGTTTCTTAAATAGTGCAAACAAGCTGCAAAATATCCTGGTGAATTAGCAAGTTTTTTAGCATCCTTTTTTTACAGATAGAAAACAGGACAGAAGACTGGGTACCTAACCAGCTGTAAGAACTGAGTGGCAGGGCACAGACCCAACCTACAAAGCCATCTTTCTTGTCTCGATTCATTCATTTACACATAATCTTTGCACAATGAGTTTCTTCTTTACTATTCTTTCCTTGCAGTCAACATTCTTTCATTACCTCTTGTCCAAATCTTCCATTTCATAATTCTCTGCTTCTTATGTTCTTATTTCACTGTTGACCTGTTGCTACTTTACACATTCCCATGTATCTTTATTTGTGACCCTAAAACATCTCCTTAAAAAGATTCGGTAGATTTCCTTTGTATCAACGCCTCACATATTGCAGAAAAGCCACACATTCAAAATGTAGAAAAGGCAGCAAGAAACCTAATAGACACTGGTATATTTATTTCAAACTACAAAGTGGATTTAAGCCACAATTTATTCTTAAGGCATGGGACTTAGTATGGAAGAGGAGCTGGAGTAAGTAATCTGGTTGATCTAAACCTTAAACATGGCCCAGTTCTGCTTGCTAATTAAAAGCAATAATTATGCACAATCTATAAGAGTATATGGTTTCATTTCAATGGCCTTCGCAAGTTGAAGTCCCTGATGGGGACTTGCAACAGCAAGAGATTGTAAAACAAATCTATCACCTCTTACCCCCATTATCTTAACAAGTTGTGCAAGATATAAAACTGAGTCAAAACATATCCAGCTCCTTAATAAAGCTGAAGTTTAAATTTCAATCATGTGAAAAGAAGATGTGTTTCTTCTTTATTCTCCAAAATGCTTCTGGTCTAAAGCTTGTAATATTAAGAACTATATGTGTACCAGATGAATCACTTAGAAAACACAATACACAAATAAACAGATTATAAATATTCATGAAACAAAATGCAGTCTATGATTAGGGGCCAGTGGTCTAAATGTGACGCTGGGATCAGGACACCTATCTCACAAGCCACTGGGTTCACGTGGCATTATCCCTTGTATCTTGATACTGCTCAAGGCTTATGCACCTAAAATATTTTTTCAGTTGCAACAATACTTCTGCGTTACACTTCATTTCAATTTATTAAGATGATTATCCACTTCATGCTAAACTCTGGCATCTTTTTAGCCACTAATTAGCTCAATTTCCATTGGACCTGCTGCCACGTTGTTCTGAGATTTGTGTAGTCAGACCTAGTCAGAGAGTTTTCATTAAACAATCAGTCCTCAAAGGTATATAAAAGTATATAAAAGGAAAAGATAAACAAAGCAGAGCATTGGATCACATTGATTTCAGTGAGGCAATGGTAGGTATGGATAAAGACTGAGTAAGAGCGAGGAAAGAACCTTATAAATCCGTGTAATACATAGGTCATGTTGTCAGTCTGTAGAAACCCTTTTCCAATAAAAGGAGGGTCACTGACATGCTGGAAGAAATAGTTTAAGTGCCTCCATCTTAAACAGAAGTAATATATAACAAAAAAATATTATTCATTCTGCCAAACTAAATACTTTTTATACAGAAAGCCAAAGATCTTAGATGTCAAAGCAAAATAATCAGTACAATGAAGGATTGTCTAGCTTGGTGGTACTCATAATGGAGTAGAAGGGGAAGAAAGAAGCTCCTGGAGCAGGTTATCCAGACTTTAACTCCTTTTTTCCTCTCCCTGACAGACCTCTGAAGATCATAAAGATTAACTGAGCCATAGAGAGGTAATCGGTCCCAAAGACCACCTCTTGGCATGGATGCTGCAGCCAACCCATAGATCAGCTGTATCTCCCACCTTCCTAAGGGATCTGGGGTCAGGTTCAAGTAGGGCTTTGCCAGAACAGAAATTCAAGGATTGCTGCACAGAGAGAAAGTGCTGTGAGGAGATACTATTTGCTGCTATGCTTTGTAAATAAAAAGTTTGGAGCAGAGGTTAGCAAGGCATATGTTAGGTATCTGGGAAAATGGGAACTGGAGAGAGTATTAAAGGAATAATAGCAAAGTATTGAAATGGAAAATCTTATTAAATTGAATTGTTAATGAACTGAAACCTGTGCAAGAGAAAAAAACATTCAAAACCCATGGATGAACACACGAAGCCTGAAAGCAGTAAGATTTTGCCTTTCTCTCCTCATGAAGTTTTGCCATGTTATATCTTCAGCCATAAACAGTGAATTTCATCCCTATTCTGGTTTGCTGCTGTGCAGCCACACTGTCACACAAACCCATCTTATTGATGTGGCCTTCACGCAAAGTTACCTAAAATAAACTCTCTGCCAGTCTTTCCTCTACACACGTTTCCCTGATCCAACGAGGGTCCTCCCCAGGCTGCAGTCCTTCAGGATAAACCTGCTCCAGCAAGGGTCCTCCACAGGCTGCAGGGATATCTCTGCTCCAGTGCCTGGAGCACCTCCTCCCTCCCTGACCCTGGTTGCTGTGCTGTTGTTTCTTTCTGCTTCTTCCCACTGCTTATCTAGCAGTTTTTGCCCTTTCTTAAGCAAGTTTTCCCAGAAGCACCACCATATTGGCTGCTGGGCCCAGACATACCAGAAAACAGAAAAAAAAATAATAGGTAAAGAGAATCAAAGAGAATAAAAAAATATTAAAAGGGGAAGAAAAAGTAGAGGGACAAGAAAAAGAAAAGGAAAAACTGGCAAAACTGCTGTCTCTAGTTGTTGTTCCTGAATATGCCTCAGTAGCACAGGGAGTGCCTGGAAGCAGCTGGGGAGGCTGAGGCACAGTGCTCACGTGGAGGTCTACTTCTCAGATACAAGGAGACATTTAATTCACTCTTAAAATTGTCGTTGTTATGGTTTGTCATAATACATGGAATAGATTGCCCAGAGAAGTGGGAGAGTCACCATTCCTGGAAGTTTCCGAGAACTGTGTAGATGTGGCACTGAGGGACATGGTTAGTGGGTATGGTGGGGATGGGTTTATGGATGGACTAGATGATCCTAGAGTATTTCCAACCTTAATGATTCCATGATTCTATGGTTTAAAATGCACTTTCTTCATTTAAAAGAAAAATGCAAGTGAAAAACCAAGGCACATTCCTTGTTTATAGTATAAATGCAGTTATCAATTAAGATCTTCACTTTAAGCAACTAGCACCAATTCTGCCTGTAGGATTAATCCAATGGTCAACATTCATTATTAAGAACAATTCATGAATGGCTTCCTGGAAATATGCTTGTCGTTCCTGACTGAGACTTCAAGCCCACTGACAAATATTAACACGCTCATGGAACACACACACATGGTTATCCTGCACTCAAGCTCTGCTGCCTCTGAATGGAGGTCAGAGTCATCCAATGCACTGGGACCTGGAGAAGAATATATTGTACATGTAGAAACCCACTGGTTATCTGCACAAAGTGAATTTTACCTCCATATAATCAGTCTCAGTTCTATACTTTAATATCACACATTATTGACTTTAATTTAGTAGAGTCTCTTAGGATGCAGTATAATGAAATATTTCATTCATATATTTTAAACAAGAGGGTCTTGCATTGAAAAATGTGAAAACATTTTTTGTCTCCATCATTCTCTGTCTTAAACAATGGTTCTAAAAGTTGGAATGTTTACCTCTCAATATCTGAAAAGTCTGGATATGAAATGAAGTGCAGGTATCCCCGTGCAACCTAGAAACAGAATCACAGAATCACAGAATCACGGAATCACAGAATGGCCCGGGTTGGAAGGGACTTCAAGGATCATGAATCTCCAACCCCCCTGCCACAGGCAGGGCCACCAACCTCCCCATTTAATACTAGACCAGGCTGCCCAGGGCCCCATACAACCTGGCCTTGAACACCTCTAGGGACGGGGCATCCACAACCTCTCCGGGCAGCCTGTTCCAACAACACCTCACCATTCTCATAGTAAAGAACTTCCCCTTGACATCCAACCTAAATCTTCCCTCCCTCAACTTAAAACCATTTCCCTTGTCCTGCTGTTATCTACCCTTTCAAAGAGTTGATTCCCCTCCTGTTTGTAGGCTCCCTTTAGGTACTGAAAGGCTGCAATGAGGTCACCCCGCAGCCTTCTTTTCTCCAGGCTGAACAAGCCCAGCTCCCTCAGCCTGTCTCTGTAGGGGAGGTGCTCCAGTCCCCTGATCATCTCTGTGGCTCTCCTCTGGACCCTCTCCAACAGCTCTCTGTCTTTCTTGCACTGGGCACTCCAGACCTGGACACAGAACTCCAGATGGGGCCTCACAAGAGCAGAGTAGAGAGGGAGAGCAGAGTAGAAAGGGAAGAGCAGAGTAGAGAGCATAATAAGCTGTCTCAAAACACATTCTCTGACTGCATATCTCTCTCTTATGCCCTAAAAATGAATTTCTAGATAAGAATTACATGTTCTCAAATTTGTGTTTGGAGAAGGAAGGTTCCCCACTTCCACACCTAAGTTCCTAGGTTTACCTTTGTAGCTGCCTCCTTCTCTGGCAGTTCAGTAAGTGAAGTAAGATGTCATATACTAAGTGTGCTTTTTATTCTATTTGCATTTTTAACTCTTACACCAAAAAAAATCTTGTTCCAGTTCCCTGGTTGCGATTCTGCTGCTCAGCTCTAAGCTCAGAGATCAGAAAAATCAAAGGACTTTCAGGAGGTCATCTCCTGCTGCCCAAAGGCAGAACCAACTATACATCATGGATTCTTGGCAGCTGCTTGTCTAACCTGTTCTTAAAAGTCTCCAGTGATAGAGATTTCATCACTTCCCTAGGCAACCAGTGCCAAGGCAGAACTGTCCTTATCATTAGAAAGTTTTTCTTCCCAGTACGTAGAATCAACTGGAAGATAGATCAGCTGAGAAATGCCTTGAGATAATGCTTCACTGTCATCCAAATCCATCAGGTGCTTACTTATGCTTAACATTTGGTCAGGAATACGCCATCCTTGAAAGATACAGAAATGTTTTTGAGCCACTCCCACAGCAGCAACTGATAGCAACTGATTCAGATTCAATTAGCAATTGGCTCCTGAGAGGCAATAAATATCTCAGTGGCTGCTCCTGGATATCTTCCACGCAAATGAATAGGAATGAACTGGTTCCAGCACATCTCCACAGTACTTAATTCTTAAAGAATAGCCATTTCAAAAAAAAAAAAAAAGTGTCTGGATCAAATACCAGCCCTGATGAGATCCAGATGGCATTGTGAAACAAATCAGATTAGACTGGATTAGGCCAAATATATATTCCAAGTTCTTACTGCCAGTGAGCAAGAAGTTTCCAAGAAGGCCTACTGAGTTTGTAATTTAAACTGGCACTCCCTGCAACATAATCACATCACTTCAGTGACAAGCAGCCTAGAGAATGCACACATCTTTTGTGCATGGTTGTTCAAATGCAAGAAAAATGGAATGGTCGTTTAGCGGTGCAAGAGGAAAGCCATTTCCAGTGGTGTTGTGACAGGAGCTCTTATCAGTGCAAGCATTTCATGAGGGAAATGGAGGCCAGAAGAAACTGATCACTCAATTCATTGTAGCTAATGCATTTTTCTATTCCTGAGATTCCTGTCATTAAAAACAGAGAGAGATGCTTCTTATTTGTTCATTAACTTTTGTGAGAAAAATATTGAAGCAGTTCTCCTACTCTATTGAAAAAGCTTTCCATGGAAACCAGATAATGAGCACTAAAAAAAAGAAAGAAAGAAAGAAAAAACACTGAAACTCCACAGTTACAAATCCTCCATTAAAATTTTATTCTGTTCAGATCCTAGCACTCACTTGGTCCTCATATAAACGATGGCTCAGACAGCACACTGAGCCACCCAGTTTTTATCCCATTATCTAGCAGGAAAATCAGCAAGCCCTGTGCTAGTGTGAAGGCTCAAACATGTACAGGGGCTACAATATACAGGAAAACCTTACAAGAAAGAACAGGTGGCACAGGAAGCAAACTACATGTGAAAGTAGTTAGATAGTGCAGTGGTTTTTGGTGGTCCCACAACAAACTTACAGGGGGCCTGTGCCTGGATTCACACCCTCTAACTCAGGCACATAACTGAAGTGCTGCAAATCTCCCTGGAAGAAGCACTCTTGATGGGGGAAGTTTGGAGTGCTTAGGCTCCTAAATTAGATACTTCCTTTGAGTGTCCAAAATTAGATAGGATGCAATCAAGGCTTACTTCACAGTGGGATGCAAATAGGGCTCCTTCACTAGACACCTTAACACCCCGTGCAAAGTGTATTGGTAACTGGGAGACACAGAAATCTATGAAACAGTGAGGAGACTCATAAACTATTTTAAGAAATAACTTGAAAGAAAGTTTGAATGCAGAGTGCAGAAAAAAGTTTTTACCCCACTGTGATTCTTCAGGACTTGGTGAACAAGGCAGTCCTTAAGACTCAGACGGAGAAGGGCAATGCAAGAGCCCCCTGACCAAAGCACTCCAGTGGACTACAGAACCATTGAGAAAGTCATGTTTGAGGGTGTTTCAGACCATTTATCCTACAAGATAGATGTCACCACAAAGGTATGGGGTCTGCAGAGGTTATCTGTCAGGTTTTGGCCATTTTGGCAGGCAAAGCAATCATTTAATGTTGCTCTGATCAGCATATGTCTATAACTTATGTTCTAGAGCAAGACTGAACTAATACCATCTGCTTTATGCATGTGAATTTCCCTCTGGATTCCTCACCATGGACCTAACAAAATGAACTCAAGACTGTTCCATGTCTTTGACTGAACTTCTCATTTTCTGGCAATAGGAACCCAGTCATCATTTTAGCAGCGTTCACTCATTGCAGACATGGTCATTAAAGAAGTCTTACACTTGGCTGCAACCAAGACTCACTTCATTTTTGCAGCACCGACACTGTGGCCTCTGAGGCTGTGGCAACATCCCCTAATCTTTTAAACTCAACCTTTCTGGGCTACCGGGGACAAGCAATCACAGGATCAGTACGGTTCAGCCTGTGGTTTTTCAGTTGCATGTCACACTACCTCTTTTTCCCCGGCCCCAGCCCGAGGCTGATATTTCAGGCTGCAGCAGCAACAGCAGAGGGTGGCTGAGTGCACATCCCCAGGCTTTGCAGCTCAGGCAAGCTCAGCCCCAGGTGCTGGAAGAGCTGCTCTCTTTGCCCAAACCACTGAGACCTCAAGAAAGAAAAAAACAGAATTATTTAATCTCTAGTCGAGCATGAGCAGTGATTAAAAGAAACTTTGTGTCACCAACCTGTATGCTGACATGAGATCCTATTTCTCATTGATAAACATGTCTAGAAATTAGGGTCAGAGGGGAATATTACATTTTCTTGATTGAAAGTATAACTAAAGATTATACACTTAGAACTGTTTGGTCTTCCTTCCATGAGTTGAACAGTAAAAATTGCCCTGGCAATAATAGATGGGAAAAGAAGAAAAAGAAATAACTGAAGTCATCTATTTTTCATTTTACACCACAAAATAATCCAGAGCCAGTTCATTAGCCTAATAAAGGATAGTTAATAACTTATTTTAGGAAGAATAATTGTTCACACTTTCATCTTGCACCCTGTTACTTGCTTTTGATAAAAATAAATCTATTCAGGCAGAAAATTAGGAGGATTTAGAGTGGACAAAATATTCACCATTTCCCTAAAGTTTATGCTGAACAATTGAATTGTTTTCCTACATCCTTTCCTACATCCTTGGTGAAAACCAGCTGCACGGTGGGTCAGCTCCCTCCAAGGGAAGCCTGTCAGGTGGGAAATCCAAGGTTAGGTAATGGGTTTGGTAACATGCAGTCTCCTTGTATCCACCATCAGATTCCTCTCCTGCTCACATATCCAGAGGTACCTCCTCTGTGCAGAGAGAAAATGCACTTTGTGATTCCCCTCTCTCACTGCTCTTTGCTGAGGGCTGGGTGGATAGGCTTGTTCCATGCGCACTGCTTTCCGTCTTTGATGTAGGGTGCTTATTTCAGTCCCACTGAAGCAGAAATTAATATTAATCATTCGCTGCCACCACAATCTTGACTCATCCAAAACTGCAGGGGTAGGTTTTCGTTACAGCTTCAATTAAAAATAGAGGTGGCTTTATCCTTGTAAAAAGGAACTGTCGGCAGTGAAATACAAATGACAGAAACTTTGATGCCTCAGGATCTTCCATCATTCTCTGCTATGAGGTTTACAAAGCCAGCAGGTTCCCAACTAAAATGTATTCAAATGCAGATACCTGCTCAGATTAGCCTTCAGCTACTATACAAAGTTTGTTTATTTCTTAGTGATTAAACCGTTGTTCAGATTAGCTGGAGTTTGTGCGCTTCCAAACTAAATGACTGGCTACAGGGGATGCTCTGATGGGCGGAGGCTGGTTTCCAGCCAAAAAGCCATGGAATTATGTACTTGTAATTGCATTTTGGCTTTTGTTTGTAATGAACCAAACCACAATAATTTCTCAAAAAGAAATTCAACTGTTAACTATTGAGCTCAAAGAAACTTGGACCCCAAAATGAATTTGTCCTGAATGATGAAAGTCAGTTCTGCTAAGATGTGCACTACAAAGTGTTCCCAAATGCAAGAGCTTGGACATAAGGCTGACTTGGAGGCAACCTGCCAAGTAGGCTCGGTTTTCAAAGCTTCGCTCCCCACTCAGCAACGCAGGGAGAATCTTATTTGGTGTACAGTTTATGCAATATCACACAGAGGAAAAACTCAAACGCACAAGTCCCTCACTGACTCAGCAGAACAAGGTTACAAGGATGTGGTCTGGTGAGGAGGGATCACGCTCCAGCTCAGGACAGTGGTTCCCCCTTTGTGGCCTTCCTCTTCCCAGGCCAACACCCTGCAGGTGGGCAGCTCCTCAGGATGCTGCACTGCCTACACCCCAGGGCAGGACAGTAGATGCATGGGAACCCAACCATTACTGTCCCAAAATGCACCCCTGAATACAGGACCAAGAGCCCAGATACAGGACCCCTTCTCTGTGAGCTCAGGGATGCTGATGCACGTGAATCGTGTTCCTTCCCTCTTTCTGGGTTACACTTTCACTCCTCCAACAACACTGTCTTGCCTTCTCCCTGCCCCCACTGCCACCAGACCCACGTAGTGAGCAGCACTCCTTAATCCTTTCTAGAGGCCCCACTTCCTGCACCTCCCAGTTGCGGGTGCTGGCTGTTACGTGTGAGCTTGAGCTTTGGCATTTCTTGTGTTATGAATTCACGCTCTTCTTTTCCTGAACTTGAGCTCAAAACTCAGCTGGTGGAGACAGCTGTCGTCTTTCTTTTTTCTTTTCAGTAGCTTGCCAAGGGACCACCCTTCACCTCTGACTCACCATCTCACAGGCAGGCTCAGAAGGAGTTAACTTCCTTGTCACCCTGCTTTGAGGTTTCCTGCTTCGACGCTGCAGAGACTCTTCATACTGTAGTGCAAAGGATAATGGGGGGGAAGCCCTTCTGGTCCTAGCACATGGCTGCAATCTGCTTGCGTGAACAAAAATTTTCTCTTGAATTGAAAACAATCAGGACTACTTCCCCGCAATCAGAAATAAATAAGCACACAGCCAGGCTGTATGGGGACCAGGGAAGTGCAGATGTGTCAGTGTGAGATACAAGCACCCACAGCTGCTATGGCTTCAGCAGCTCTGGCTGTTCTGCTGCCGTGGATAGAGCCTGAATGGTGCAAGACAGCCTTCACCCATTGTGTTCAGGGACCAGGAGCTCTACAGCCAACAGTATCTATGCTATACAGCACAAGACCTTAGATGTCTGTCTCTGTGGTCCTCTTAGCAATATTGTCATTCCTTGTGCTATTCTTAACCCAAGATGTCTGAAATAATGAGGACTTTGCTCTACCCCAGAGGCAAAGTTGTTACAGTACTGAAAGTCCATGTTGCTTAACCCCGGCATGGCATGAAGGTGCATGGGCACATGTGAGGATACAAAGTCCTCTGAAGTAGCAGAGGATGACTTCATAGGGTGAGGGCATCCACACCAGCTGCACTCCTAGTGGCACTGTGAGCTGTTCCCATGGCTCCACTGGGGCTGTGTCTTGGATTCAGACAAAGTGTTTCAAAGGAGAGAGAGAGTTAAACAGTAAAGTCAATTACGGCTTGAGTGCTCAGGCTTGTTTCCTGCCTTTTTAATATTATGGACATACCCTATGAGGCTCAGAGTGCAGCACAGGCACACACCCCCTCCGGGAATGTCCACAGTGGTGGCCCTTGCCAAGCTTTTTCACTGGGAAAGCAGAACTAGCAAGTACAAGCAAGGATGTACAATCCACTTAACCCAAATGAGCTAATCCATGGCAGTAATTTATGAGTCTGCTTTCTGTCTGCAGTAAATGCAAAGAGGGCCCAGCTAAACCACAGTGGTAGGAGGTTAAGCTGGGTCAGATTTCCTCCCATGTGCCATAGGCTAGGAACATGCACTCAGTTACTTTGCCCCAGCTGATGCTCAATATATTTCTTGTGCCACAATATGCTGATTGTATGTCTGAGCCTCAAGAAATGATTACCATTTCTGGTTTGATTAAGTGAAGGTCTCTTTTGAAGCTGCAAATGATGCCGCTACAATCTATCAAGCAAATATGTATTTATGAATATTTAAAAATGCTAGTTATGCAAATATGCACTTAGGGAATTTAAAAATACACGTAATTAACCTCTTTGGGGTTGCTGTGATCTGTTGAGTGAATACATATCCAAGGAGAATAATCACGCCAATAGGCCAACAGTAAGTGCTGTGGATGGATATCGGGTTGTCTCTCCCTTCTCCATTGGTGATGGTACCACACACTGGTTCTGAAGTAGACAGTTATCTTACGTCTTCAGTTATTTCTCTGCTGAGCTGCAATATCTCAGGCTGGCTGATGAAGCATTCTCTGCCACAGCCACACCTAATCAGGGCGTTAGACTCATTATGAAATCACTGCTGCAAAGAACAGATTATGCAGCTTCTTTTCTAGATTAAATGTTGTGTTCACATCCTTCATCTCATCGTTCTCTTCAGACTTTGCCTTCAATGGTACTGACTGCTTAGATTTGTAATGGCTGACCCTAGAGAACCCCACTCTCTGGTGGAATCCTTGTTCCAAGTATATGTAATGACCAGGGAGAATGGATTGTCTAAAGAAAGAGCTCCTGGAAACCAGCCAGGTTGGGATTCACTTAAGCTAGTGAAGACACAGAGGAAAGAGGTCACGCTTAAAGTATGTAACAGTTGTCTTCATCACCTAATAGCTTAGCCTCCATTCTTACTCTTGCATCTTGGTCCCCCTTGCCACTCATGCTGCATATATATTACTTCACATCCAGAACCTTTATTTTTGAATCCACCAAAACAAAGTACAAGACATCTCCCAAGAGGCTGAGTGGATCAGCAGTGTGGCCAGTCAGCATTCATATGCACACTAGCTTTCCAGCTGCTCTCTCAAGCCCCAGCTAAGCCCATCCACCTGCTCTTGTGGAGAAAACAAATGGCTCTGGAGCCACAAGTGGCCTCCTGGCTGTACAATGCAAAGACTCTGTGGAGGAAATTTGGAGAAATATCATATCTTTGAGACTCCTTTCTACTTACTGAATTTGATTTAAATTAGATGATGAATTTAAAACTTAATGGGGAGTGGAGGAGGAGAGATACCAAGCACATACATCCAGAAATACAATTGCACTTCCTCAGAAGGCTTTTATATAATTTTAACAGAAGATGTTATTTAATAAAAATTCTTTGCACAGAAATCTCCTTGGTTACTTACCTGGTGTTCTGTAGGATATACTTCTACCTGAGCTTAAAAAAACTAAACGCATCTCCACTTAAGCTTTCAGACACTCAGATGGTCTTTGAGGCTTTGAGCTGGAGTTGTTTCAGTTGTTTTTCCTTTATTTCATGTCTGTTAGTGATTGCTCCCTAACCCGTGCAATATAACTTTCATCTGAGATACAAGAGATCAAGGTTCAGATCCTCCTCATAAGCTATTTGCACAGTGTCCAACAGGTAAGATTAAGAAAGACTCATGCCATAATTCTCCATAAAAAAAAGTTCAGCAAAGAGAAGGATTTGAACCTGATGTTTCTGGTTAGCAGGCTTTGTTTCCTCCTGCCTGATGGATGTGTAGCCTTCACCAAGACTCTGAGCACCTACTTAAGGTTTGACCAAAGTCCATCAGCAGCATGTTGGGAGACAGCTTCACTCCATCAACAGAGACCTGTAACCCGCCCCCCTCCCTCCCCGCTCCTATGTGCATGTTTAGGGTTTGATTTTCTGGGGTCTGTAGCCTTGATTTTGAAGATACCAACAGAACTTTGTTGAAGTACCTTTAGATTCAAGGCCTTATGCGTGATTCTCCCCTACAGAGACAGGCTGAGGGAGCTGGGCTTGTTCAGCTTGGAGAAGAGAGGCTGTGGGGTGACCTCATTGCAGCCTTTCAGTACCTAAAGGGAGCCTACAAACAGGAGGGGCATCAACTCTTTGAAAGGGTAGATAACAGCAGGACAAGGGAAATAGTTTTAAGTTAAGGGGGTGAAGATTTAGGTTGGATGTCAAGGGGAAGTTCTTTACTATGAGAATGGTGAGGTGTTGTTGGAACAGGCTGCCCGGAGCGGTTGTGGATGCCCCGTCCCTAGAGGTGTTCAAGGCCAGGTTGTATGGGGCCCTGGGCAACTTGGTCTCCCCATTCAATATGGGGAGGTTGGTGGCCCTGCCTGTGGCAGGGGGGTTGGATGATCCTCGAGGTCCCTTCCGACCAGGGCCATTCTGTGATTCTGTGATTCTGTAACCCTAACACTGCACTTATTGTAGCCACTCAGTGCACGAGCAGTGCCAGCCCTACATCAGACTCTGAAAGCATAAGGTCAGCTGGGTATCAATGCAACACAGCAGCTGACACTGTGGGCAGTTACATTCACTTAGTGATTCCTTTCTGAAAGCAAGAAAAGATAGCACAACCTTTCACAAAACAGGTGGTGAAATCTAGACCTAGGGTGAGGTTTGTGCAGAAAGGTGAAGTTCAGCCTTTAGGGAACATGCATTGTGTTCATAGCACCTTTATTAGCCACTTCTGAATCCACTGTTACCACACTTGTGACCACAGGAGCAGCAAATGCACCTCTAAGACCTTCCTGGAAATCTGATCAGGATAAAAGGGGCCAGTGAACTTCACAATAGATCAACAGAAGCAGCTCGGTTTAGGGAACAGCAGCCTGTTTCTAATTTCAGACTTCTGTGAGAAAAGGCTAAATCAGGACTTTTCTGTTCAGCAGCGCTGACTGACGTTTTCATGTGCTGAGTTTCAGTCACAAAACCACTTATCTCTAATGGAAATATTGACACAGATACGAACAGCAACGCTAAATACTTTTAGAAAAGCATTTTATTCCTGTGCTTAAGACCTACTGTTTCAAGTGGCCACAACCAGTACTTGTCTTAAGCAAATTAAGTCCAATTATCTGATGTCTAAATTAAAATCCTCTCCCTCCTCAGATCCACTTGCAGCAATTTTTAGCACAAGAGCAATAACAGTTATGCACACTTACCTAATTATAGATAATGATCTTTATAAAGAGCTGCTAGAATATGCTAAGCATCTTAGCATAAACATACCCATTCATTCCTACAGCAAGAGAATGGTATAGGTTAGTGATCACGGCAAACAGTATCCCCACAATCTACTCAGTGCAAAGTATTATGTTAGTCAAATGTTCTACTTCCTCCTTTTTTCCATCCCATCAGCTGCAGGTGTGCTTTCCCAGCTCACGGAGATCTTAGACCATCCCCTCACATCAGCAGTTTTCAAGGAAAGCATCCTTCGTTGCCTCTCATTTGTGACACTTTCCCTCTTCACCACCACAGCCACAGTGTGTCCTGAGTGCCAGCGCTCCCCCTGCTTCAGTGTTTGCTTTGCTTTGTGATTTCTTGCAGGTGGAACTGTCACTGCTGTCAGTGCAGCTCGGTCAGAACAGAGCTGGGATGTTGCAGCTGGCTAGTCTGGAGATCTGTTTTGTCCCAGACTCCAAATGCTCACACTGCTTCCATATGAAGGAGATAAAGTTAATGACCAGATTCTTCTGCCATGGCAGATTAAAGGCACCAGTTGTTACAAAAGGCACAGATTTCCTCAGCATAACGGGACAGGCAGTCCACTGATCTAAATAGTCTAATGCTGAACATATATGTCACATAGAAATTAAAACATAGATGAACACATCCTTTTGGTATCCAAAAGGTGAAACCATACCAGTACCATACCCCATCTACTGAAATATACACAGAAGGGCTCATAATGCTAGGGAGGAAGGCCACGGCTACATGAAGTAAAGCCCAGCCTTGGAGCATCTGTGTGCTCTGGCAGTATTCAAAGCACAGCC
The DNA here is from genome assembly GCF_987193195.1 of Phasianus colchicus. Lineage (NCBI taxonomy): Eukaryota > Metazoa > Chordata > Aves > Galliformes > Phasianidae > Phasianus > Phasianus colchicus. The sequence goes on along the minus strand of NC_143436.1, from coordinate 171,836,323 downwards.
CTCCTTTTTTGTGATGGTTGGGGTCCCTCAGCTACTGCTGCTTCCCAGCCTGCAGCAGCTCCGCAGGAAAAGCAAGAGGCTCTCCAGCTGCAGTAACCTGTCCTGGTAATTTCAGAGAGTGGGCAAGGCAGAGGATAAATGCACCCTACATACAGATTCTCCAGTACCTGGGCACTGGACAAGGAAATTATCCTCATGCTAGGTTCATGCCTTTGCCCCTCCTAACATTGCATTCAAAGAGTTCATGTGCAAAAGCCACCAGTTGCCCAGTCAGGCTATGCCACAGTTTCCAGCCCTCTTCATATGGTGAACTCTCATGTCTCCAGGAGATAGCTAGATGCTAATAGAGAGCCAAAGGGAGCAGAAGTGCAGCCCTTGCATGAACAGGAGAAGCCATGAGGAGCTGGGGGTTTCCCTTGCAAGGTCTGAGGGACTCAGCCCGTAACGTGCCGTCTGGAGCACACATGCTTCTTCATATCTGAGGACGAGCAGATCTGCTGCCAGCAGACCTGACAAACCACAAACCACACGGCTGGGAGGGGCCGTGGGAGAAACCTCTTCACAACAGTGGTCCTGAGCATCTGCACCTGACATGAGAGCATCCTGAGAAAGGTGTTGCTAGCCACAAGGGTTGTGCCAGAGCGGTTTGTGCTCTTGCAGCTCTGGCAGCACAGGGCTCGCCCTCTTGAGAAATAATTCCTGCTGCCACTGTGAAATAATGAAAGGAAGCCCAGCGTGGATCCCAGTTGCCCATCAGATTGTAGCAGCCGCCCCTGGGCTTTGGGCAATGGGGACACGACAGCAGCCCGAGGTTGCAATTTTTTCTACCCTCATCGCCTGCTAGAAACAGAAAATTCTGCATACAGAGTTGTGAGAACTGTCACGTGAACCACTTTAAAAGACAAATTTGCATGAGTTGTTGAGGGTCTGTATCTCTTGAGCATACAAATAAGCCACTTCTATCAACTGAAATACACGAGCACCTTTGCTGCTGTCAGGAGCAGAGATTCAGCAATAAGAGAAACTTCAGAAACGGCCCCATTACGGTCGCAGCTGTTTGATCCTGCCAAATTAAAAGGTCTGCTCAAAGAGGAGCGGGATGCTGAAACAAAAGTGCTTTGAGAGGCCAATCCCGTGCTTGGGAAAATGCAGAGATGAGGCTGTTACAAAAGAAGTGTGTCTAGTGAAGGACCTGCTTCTACGTGCGGTGCACTATCTGTGTGAATATCAGCCTAGATGCAAACTCATATGACAAGTTACTGTACAAAACCTTTCGTAACGTGGAGGTGAGGTTGCAAGACTGCTAAGCTCACCGGTGCAAACCTCAGAGCTGCAGCCAAACCCATCTCTGTGCTGCTGTGTGCAGGCCACAGCCGGTCTCACACGCTCATCCCCTCCCCACCACCTCGGCTGCACAAAACAACTGCACAACGTGTTTTTAGGAAAGGCACACTAATTGCGTGCAGAACGGATGAGCAAGTAGCTGGTGTGCTTGATTATGAAGATTTCCTGCCTTCTACCCAGGAAGGGCATGGTCTGCAGGTGTCGTACGGGGTGAAAAATAAAGAGCAACTCCCAGTGACTCGTTCCTGGTTACCGCTTTGACTTTCAAGGTTTGTGTTAATGAGAGAAGCCCTTCAGCCACACTGTGTTTATATGGCAATACATTTAGAGAACACATGTAATTGTAGGAAGAAGAAGCTTGTTATTATTTTGGGCAGGCAGAAGGTAATTGAAGCTACACATACTCAACCCCACTCCTTGCAATAGAAGAGGAATGGACCCAGCACAGCTAGAAACAGCCCCTAAAGACTCATCTGCAGGGCCAGGCTCAGTAGCTTTAGAACAGCCTCTGCCTGCAGCTAACCCAAGGTGTTTCCCCCATAACTCTTATTCCCTGTGTGGAGGTCCCTGTAAAAAGCCCTCGCTTTCAAAGCATGCACAGCCCTTTCCTTCTATTCACTCTTCTGTCATGAAGCATCTCCTAGGTGCCACACCGCAGTGCCCTGCCACCCAGATACTCTCTACATGCCCGAGATAAGCAGAAAGAGGGGCCCTTGTGTTTCAGTGAGATGTCCCACATTAGCCAGCTGCTTGTCATAGCTCTGTGAGAATCACCCCAGAATGGGCTCAGCTGGGTGGATTTAACTGTCAAGAAAAAAGTCATTTCCTGCTGATATAAGAAACAGCACCAACTCCTTCCTGCACAGAATTTTTTTTCTGTCCCATTTCACAGATTAAGAAGCAAAGATATAGATAGAAAAGGGCTGTGATTCACCTGACTTGGATCAGGCCTGGCATTCATCTGAATCAGCCAAGAGCTTGCACTGTCCGCTCCCACAGCCCAATACTTTCTCTTCAAGGGAAAATACCTGCATAATCAGTTTTAATAATGTCAGCTGGAAGATAGGAGCTATTCTCTCCTGATACATAGACATACATTTCTCAGTACCTGAAATTATCCAGAATTTTTGTGAATGGGCCCTGCTAAACAATCTGAAATACTTGATCAGATGAAGACTTGTTTAAATTCAGCTTTTCATAAAATATGTCCTTTGTGTAACAAAAAAAAAAAACGAGAAGGCCATGTTCTCTTTTGTGCACATATGCCTCTTTTTGTGTAAGTCTTACTGGCATTAATGATTTTATCTACTGTAGACCAAATCTGGAAGAAGATTTACAACAGCCTTGAATAGTTTCATCTGATTCACCACAGAGTTCAGTCTTACACCATTTAATACTATGCTTTGCAGAAAAGGTGGTGTGCCTAATTTGTTATGAATATTTGTAAAACTGATGCTTAAATGAGTTTGAAACACATTTAGGCACAGTGGGTCAGATACCCATCTCCAAGACCAGGGCTTCAGAGCATAATAATATCTGCTTTACTCAGCAAAATAGACTTTCAAAATGAGTTGATAGTATTGTACGTGAGCATGAGAGGTTTTTCTCCTCTTATCCTGTCTTTTTCAAAAGAAAAGCAAACCCAGTATGCTCTCCTAGTTAGTTGAAAGAGTAAGAAAGGAAAACATCAAATGGCATTATGTTTCACCCAAGGACAGCAAGAAACTTGGCTTCATTACATCATGATCAGCAGAGAGGATTAAATTGTTTTAATTTAATTTATCTACTTCTAAGAATAGTTTTCAGTTATCCTAGCCAACAGATTAAATTGGAAGGAAAGGAGCAGCACCCACAGTGATTCGCAGACTGCTGATGATACCAAATGCAATTGCCCAGAGTGAGGTGTTTCTGGCTGTGCTGCACTCTTCTGTTATGATACCCACAGCAGCACACTTGCGCTTGCTCCCCAACCATCATCCAGCCACCCAGGCTACAGAGCCCCTTCAGCCTCCTGAGTGACCACAATCCTTGCTAGACTAAGTTGGAAAGCTTGCAAATACTAATTTCTTATTTGGTGTTCTGTGGTCATATCTACTCTCACAACAGTATCTCCAGCACAGAGGTAGAATCAACAGAGACTCCCTGCAGAGCTGTACAGAATGAGGTACACAGTGGTGCACATACCTTGTAGCCCAGCATTCCCATGCTTCCATGCATCTGAAAAACTTCTTTAGTCAGATAAGACATGATGTAGCTACATCTTGAATTCTGTGGGATATTTCAACCCTTCCATCTCTAAAGGTATATAGTCGAACTGGAAAGGGTGGCATATAGGATTGCTTTAAAGGGAAATAAGAAAGAAGCTTCTGTATAAGTTATGACCAAGGAGACAGGAGTACATCAGCCCAGAAAAACAGGGTGTGAGGGGGAATGTGACATCAAATATCATGACATGCATATTGCATCCTTAATGGTATGGACAAAACAGGGAACTTTTCTTCATTTTCCCCTCATATGCAAAAGACTAGGGGGCATTCTATGAAACTAGCATATGGCAGTTTCAAAACAAACAAAAGGAAATACTTCACACACATGCACGCATGGAGAGCTGAGCCCCTCGCAATTGGTCATGGTAGATGCTAAATATTTACATGAACTTAAAAAGCAGCCAAACATGCTCACAAAACCTGTGAAAACTTAGAAAGTTTGGGAACAAATGTATAACCTACTAACACCTATTAAATGCAAGGCTATTCCCCTCTCTCCCAGGTGAGGAAATGTCTAGAGAGATAACTGTAGGAAGGTGGGATTTTTTTTCCATGAAAGTGCTATTGTATACTTGCAATTCATACTTAGGTTCCCACTGTGAACCAATTGAGGAGAATTGCCTGCCTATCATTGGTCTTACCCTACAGATGCTCATAACATGTTTTTCATGATGCACAACTCTTTATGCAGTGTCAGATCCATGGCAAGCTGTACAGACAGTGCTAAGGCAGCCTATTGCCTGTGGGAGTCACACAGCTCTGCAAAACATCCCTTTCACTCTTCTTCATCTGGAATAGTTATACATAACATCAGAGTTTTCAAAGGCTCATCACATTCACCAAGCAATGCCACTGTCCAGGGTACAGAGGGAATCTCAAATCCACCCAGGCCCTCCTGCAGCTCAGCAGACATCACCTGAGTGGCTGCCATGGGGACTCATTCAGTCTTCTTTAGAGCCACACACACCATGACGGAGAGGAATGGGGGGGGGAAGAGGAGGGGGCACAGGACAGCCCTTGGGAACACGCTGCAAGAGTGGTATGGGTATGACCATTGCTTCTGACTACAGTTCAAGTATGCTGACGTATTACATCTGTTCCTGAAGTTCTTCATTTATTTCACAGTTGCCCTGATGTATAAACCTTAAACACAGACTTACAGGTAAGATTTAGCTTTGCCTGCTAGAATCACAAAAGCTTGTTTCCATTCACTATTGCTTCAGGATAGCTAACAATAAAGGACCACAGAAGGTAACATGCTGAGGTCCAACTACTTCAGTTCACTTCACAGAAGTTGAGCTGGGATTCCCAATTATCTAGAAGTGATGGTAAGCGTATAAACATCAAGATGAGCAGGATTTCTTGATTTCTTTCCAGCACAAACCACTTTACTTGACTAAGTCTCTGTCAGCCTCAGTTACAGAGGTGAAAATATTTACTCTCTTTAGAGATTTACAAACACAAAAGCATGCAGTAAGTGCTATCAGCTGAGGGATCATAATACTTTGAAGAGACATGAGCACCATGCTAGAAATTCCATCAACACAGAGGAAAAGACATTACTATGAGCAGAAAAGGAAAACATCATTTCTTTCTCATTAACTTGCTGAAAGTATAATTGTAAATCACCCCTGACCAGATGCCGTGAGAGGAAGAAATGCTGTTCCTAAATCTGTTTAGAAATCAGTGCCACAAGCACTAAATGCTCCAAACAATTATTTTGAAACTGGGGTTGGTAAAATTACAGTCCTGGTTGTGCACATCAGCAATCGCAGGCGATACAACGAAACAGCTCCTATTACAAATAGGAGTCCTGCAAATGAATGCAAGCACTCTCAAATGGATGAGTTTGTATTCAATCAATGAAAGGCTACAGGGCAATTAATTACTGAGCATACACGGTAGAAAAATTCCCTTCCTCCACAGGAAGATGGTTTAAACTACAGACTCTGCACTGCTCCTCGAAGGCACGTGTCCTAAAACATGCAGTGTCCTGTCTTGTATGTCAATGGAACATCCAATTATAATCAGTGTGAATATCATTGTTCAAGCCTTTGTAATATGCAAACACACATACTACAGGTTGGAGGAAATTGCAAGTGAGCCATTACAACAATTAAGTAGCCGAGCAACCTTTTGATAAGTTCCAAGTAATTTAATTTCCCCTGGAGCTATGCTGTTGAGTCCACAGAGTGATCAGCACCAGCAAGACAGTGAGTCCCTCTGTAGCCATGCTCACGCATGCAAACAGCATTTTGGGAACATCCACCTCCTTAACCACACTTCCGCTGAGCTCACTCTTTAAGGTTACAATTAAGTAACACACACTCCTGCCAAAAAAACAGCTGACACATGATGAAATTTTAAGGGATTCTATTTGCCATCTGACTGCATCACTGGTCCTGACTTGTGCCACTTCTCTCAGCAACTGCATCAAAAGTCCTTTTTTTTTTTTTTTTGGTCTGGTTCTGCAAATAAGGGTTTGGGGAGCGGGCACCTGGTGTAGGCCCCAGATCTACCAAATTCTCTTCTGTTGAAATCCCCTGGCAAGATGAAGAGAGGCACTATATTCTTTACACTGAAAATGCTTCTCGGTCACATTCTGTAGATTAGCAGTCTTAAAGATGAGTTGCAGTTTAGCTAGATATTGACCCCTTTTTAAGGGGTGTATGTTCTCTTCAAAAATGTTTCTTAACTTGCAGGAATATAGCAGCATCCCTATAATTTGCCTCACGTTCCATGTAATCATAGCAATTGTACAGCAGAGCCTTCTGGATTTAACCACAGCCCACCAATTAATGTTGCATGGGTAAACATAGTTCAGAAGTGAATGAAGTAAGTTTTAACCAAGGGTTATCAGTGCCACTATGAATTTTTTTTGTATGGGAGAGAAGCAATCACGCTAATTTGAATCTAATGTAATTCCCCGTGCTTTTGCATGAAAGAAACCAAATATTTGGCTATGAGAGCAGATTTGCTCTTTGAAATAAGACCCAAGTGGCATTTTTTATGTGATATTCATGCTGGCAACCACCACCAGCACTGGTGTTGATCTTTATAGAACAGAGTTAGGGCAGTGCTACCTGCTGTTGTAGACCCAGCCCAAAGGCCCTGCCCTTGAGCTCCACATGCACAGGTTGTAAAAAATCAGGGCCCAAATAGCAGAACTTCAAAGTGGGAAGGAAGTAGGTGAAGTAAAGACAGCAGTGAGTTTTGATGAAAGGGGAAGTATCAATCTGTAGAGAAGCTACTAATAGAATAATTCAGGGCCCTGTCTTGTTTAAGATTTTTACAAATGAGCTTGATATACAAAGTGAGCGTACTGCTGATATTTGCTTGTAGCATCAAGGAGAAAGGCCTTATTTTCCTAGGGAAGGTTTGCAAAGGCTCCTCCTTGAACTGGAGGAGTAAAGTGATTGGAGTGAAATTCAGAGCTACTCAACACAAGATCATATATTCATGGAGTAATAGTGAGAACTGCTACCATAAGCTGAGAGCTCATTAACTGGAGATGACTGAGAAGGAGAAGAAGCAGGAGTATTAGTTAATTATAGGATGACTGAAACTACCGAGTGATGCAACTGTGAGAAAAAGCAAATGTGATCCCAGGATATGTCAGTCAAGGCATTTCCAGGGGAGAGAGGTGATACTTGTCAGGGCATAAAGCAGCACACCAACATGGAATAGCAACCATATACAGACAGTCCAACTAGTTCAGACCAGAGGTCTGCCTAGCCCATTCGCCTTTTTTCAACAGTGGCCAGAGTAAGAACAGGAAGAATAAGTAAAGGACAAAAATATGTAAGACTTCCCTCTGATACTCTCACAGCCTCAAAACATTTTCAGCTCAGGGGATTTCCTTCTTAGCTAGTTGTGGTTTGTCTATTAAGCAATCCACAATGGATTTTTCTTCCACATGATTCTCAATCTATCCTTGAGCCACTGTAAATTCCTTGCATCCACTGTATCGTTTGTTGAAGACTTCCTAACATTTACTGCTTATCACAAAAAAAAATCACCTCCTTTTTTTTTTTTTTGTTTTGTTTTAAATTTAGTTCCTGTTCATTTCAGTGGGTGGCCTTTAAATTTTGCACTGGGTAAAACAGGATAGAGTTAATACCCACATTTCATAGACCTCTAGCATATCTTCCCAAGTAGCCTCTCTTCAAGCTGAAGAGGCCCCATGCATTCAGTCACTCTATATCCATCAACATCTCTACTGCCATTCCCTGAACCTTAACCATCTTCAATACACCCTTCAAAGTTAAGAAGAGCAGGACCACACAAAGCATTCAAGGTACGGTCAACCTATGGGTTTAAACAGTGGCATAAGGTTGTTTTGTCCTTTATTCCATTCCTAATAGCTCCTATGTTTGATTTGGATTAGTGTTGTGGTTCTTTTTTAATAATGGGGATTTCTTGGCTGCTGATGAATATGAAGCTGATATTTTCATGTTTAATTCAGTCATCTATGCCCAAGAAACATTCATTTCACCTTGAAGGGATACTGAAGGAATCAGGCTAAAATAAAGAGAGAAACTGAGTGTCCATCATAGGAGTTGAAGTTAAAGAAAAGGCATCATTCCTGTCTGTGCACATCACTGAAAGCACCAGGCAAAGAGTGGTTACTGAGCATGGAAGACAGCATTAGGACAAAGATGTAAGTTGAGCCTGGGTTAAATTAGACTTGGATAAATTCAGTGATTAAAAGAATGCTGGGAATTGGGAAACTCCGGAGCAGCCTTTCAATAGAAGGGAGTAAAAAATTAAATTAGTTTCAAAATGGGGCACAGCCAGTTTGTGAACACAGGAAGGCTTCATCTAAGTATGCGTTTTAATAAATAACGTGTGAGGTGCATCACACCAGCTCCTCTGTGCCTCCATTTAGACATCCCAAGGACAGTGTTTTCTTTCACTTAGGGTGGAGCACATTTCTTTGCAGAAAACTACTAAAAAATATACACAAAGACATGAAGGCAGAGGAATCAAAACAGGCTAGCAAGCTTGCTGCTGGTTATGCAGGGAGGTTTCCTTGTCTGAACCAGCCCTTACTAGATGAAGAATAATGTTGGGCAGGTACATAGCAGTAGTAAGTCTGTGTTAATCCTTCTGCCTCAGAGAGAAGAAGCAGTGGGAGGAACGGGTCACATAATCCCTAACAGTTTTAATTCTTCAATACTTTTAAAATACTTAAATCATTTAAGCAATTATTCATGGACTGGCTAATCCCCTCATGCCCCTTGTGTAGACAGACCTGGAGTAACCATTACCACAAACACCAAAGCTTAGAGCAGGTCAGGCAACAGGAGAGTAGAACGAAGCACTCTGTGGATGAGCAAAGCTTTTTGAGTTGGGATAGAGTTTTTTTGGTGGGGTTTATTCCCCAGCTTCAGCATCTATAAAACTTCAGACTACTACCACACTAAAGAAAAATTAAAAATTAAAAAAGCACCCACAAATCTTCAGACTCACTTTTCATTTGAAATATGACCAAAACAGAAGAGGATACATGTTGGAGGATTGAATAGTAAAAAGTACTGTTGTATATACCAGCATAACAAAAGCTTACAGAGAGGTATAAGGCAAATCTAAGGCATTTCTTTCTTCTTGGGAGGTCAGAAAAGTGGAAAGACATATTTCTGTGTACTCAGAGAGATCCTGTACACCAACAGGAACAGTAGAAGTCTTCTTTTTTAAAGTGCCAGTAGAGATGGCAATCCTGATTCAAAAGACTAAGACCACTCCTTTAAAATTCTCTTTACCTCACTGCCAAAAGCTGCCAGTTTTGTTAACATCATTGGCAATCGCTGAACATTCAGTCTTGTAATGCTGGTGATAATGTTGTTTTAGTGCCAAAGTCATCCAGCCAGACTCTGGTTTCCAGAGGAGCAAAGAGTTAGGACTGACTAAATTTAGATAGATTTTGCTCAATAATCTTTAAATTTGAAAATATGGAATTATAGCTAATGCAAGTTTTCTATTAGATGCAAGCCAAGAAAATGCATTTAAGGGCTGAATAAAATTCTTTCTTTGAATTCTTGATGTTTATGTGCAGTGAAGAAAATACTTGTTTTCTCAAAAAAAAAAAAAAAAAATTTGGCAGTCAGAGAAACACCCAGATGCTGGTCTGATAAGCAGTCTCTGTGCTTTTTGTTCAAGAACAGAGGAGTGAATGAAAAAGGAATCTCGGAGGTCTTTACAGCACCTAACTGTAGACACCTCACAAAGAAACCCCAACTTCCATGTAAAGGAAAAGAGATCCAGCAGAGAGTAATGTGCACTCCCTAAAATATGGTCCTAATAAATGAAAATTCTTGAAATCTTGTATCTGGGGAAAAAGAAAAAAAAAAGCACATCATGATTTCTGTTCTATTCCCACTGGGGCCATGTCATCTCATCGTCAGGAATAACAATAAAATCAATTCATTATGTTCCACTGAAGGCAGCCTCAGGAGAGAGATCAAAGAATGAAAGGAAATGAAAGCTGACCGACTTTATCACCTTTGGAGTCAGTCCCAAAGATCTCAAATTAATTTAGATTGGTGGGGCAGTGCATAAAAGCTGGCAAGCCCTTGTTCAACAGCAGAGCCTTTATACAAACCAGTGGAGAACTGCAGTCTCCAGGGCTTTTCCATGAGCCAAGCATTTTTGTGACCACTAAGTACTTCTTCCTTCGGCTATGTCAAGTTTATTATCAGAGGCAGGGGGGAATAGTTCTGTGCTTTCCTCTTGAATTCTGCAGGGAGACATCTGTCTCTCCTGAAAGACGCAGCAGTGACACTTTGGTGTGAAAACCTGCCCTCCCTAAGAGGCAGCCAGCTCCTGGCATCATCCCTAACCAACCCCCTGGGGGGAGCTGGGGGCCAGATGTTTCTCTCTCAACTATACAGCAAAGCAGTTCTCTAAGCTGCAAGTTACAGGTAGTTTGCCACAGTTGCAGCAGCACAGAAACTCTAAGGGTTGGTGGTCCAGAGGAGCTGCTTGGTTGGGGAGTCAGCATCACCCTACCATCAGCTGCAGTCAGGAGCACAAACCCTGAGGCTGGCCTTTCCTTCGTTTGTGCTGGGACCATGACAAGTCCCAGGGCTCCCTAGTCCTTCTCTTTATTCTTGCCCTTTTCCTAGGAATTTTACTTCAGCTGGGAACATCCCTCTGAGCTCTAGTTTCCCCTCCAGTCTTTCCTTGCAATGCTTTATTGTGTTTTATTTTCAATCCAGATAACCATTTCCTCTTCAGTCTTTGTTGTAATACCCAAGCTCTGGAATCCCAGATGCAAGGCAGGCCCTGTGCAATAGCCCTGACTTATCCCAAGCCAAATCTCACAGCATCTGTGATACCACATAGAATCATAGATTCATAGAATCACAGAATCACTCTCACTCAGGTTGGAAAAGACCTTAAAGATCATCAAGTCCAACCACAACCTAACCATACTACCCTCACCCTAACAACCCTCTGCTAAATCATGTCCCTGAGCACCACATCCAAATGGTTTTTAAACACATCCAGAGATGGTGACTCAACCACCTCCCTGGGGAGCCTATTCCAGTGCTTAACAACCCTTTCTGTAAAGAAGTGTTTTCTGATATCCAACCTAAACTTACCCTGGTGCAATTTGAGGCCATTTTCCCCTCGTCCTGTTACCTGTCACCAGTGAAAAGAGACCAGCCCTGCTCTCACTGTAAGCACCTTTCAGATATTGGAAGAGAGCAATAAGGTCTCCCCTCTGCCTCCTTTTCCCCAGACTGAACAGTCCCAGTTCCTTCAGTCTCTCCTCACAGGGCATATTCTCCAAGCCCTTCGCAGACCTCGTTGCCCTTCTTTGGACTTGCTCCAGCACCTCAATTTCCTTTCTGCATTGAGGTGCCCAAAACTGAACGCTACTCAAGGTGAGGCCTCACCAATGCCAAGTACAGGCGCAGGGTGACTTCCCTAATCCTGCTGATCACACCGTTCCTGATACAAACCAGGATGCCATTAGTCTTCTTGGCCACCTGGGCATGCCAGAGGGAGACAAGTTCCTGATAGACCTTCCCTTCCCTCACCTCCTTAGCAAGTTCCTGCCTACTGTAAACACTCAGTCAGTGGATCCCATTAGACTTGATGACTCAAAGGTGTGTCATCTGCAGCTGCAGACAGGCATTGCCTTGCTTGCCCTTGGTCGCATGCAACTCTACAAGCAGTATGAAGATGTTAAGCCAGCAAAATGGAGTCTGAGCCCACAGAGCAGATTAATGTACCCGAAAATGAGACGCAATTGATACCTTCACACCCTCTGCATGAGCCATAGGTCGCTTTTAATCATGCATTTTGGAGAGGAGGTGGGCTTCAATCCTAGAATTATAGAGATTGGATAGAATCATTAAGGTGGGAAAAGACCACTAAGATCACCAAGTCCAACCATCAGCCCATCCCTAACATGCCCACTAACCATGTCTTTCAGTGCCAAATCCACACTGTTCTTGAACACCTCCAGGGACGATGACTCACCCATCTCCCTGGGCAGCCTGTGCCAGTGCCCAACCACTCCTTCAGAAAAGACATTTTTACTAAAATCCAACCTGAAACTCCCCTGGTGCAACTTGAGTCCTTCCCCTCTCATCCTATCGAGGAGGCAGCCATGCACGTGGGCCGCCTTCCCGCTGTGATCCAGCCCCCACTGCTGAAAGCAGGGCCCTATGAAAGGCCTCTTTTTTCAGCTACTCGCTAAACATCCAACAAAAATGAATTCCTTCGTTCAGCCCCAAGTCTACATTCAGTAGGAGGTAAAACCTCATGAAAAAAAAAAAAAATAGATTTTATGGAACAGTTCCTCATGTTCCAACTTAAGTTGCCACCTGAAGACTCCCACAAGCAGTCCCACGGGGACTGTACAAAGTCTGCAGACACTCCCGCATTCGCAGATTTTGAAAGCTCAGCCCTGTAAGAAAGCTGCTCTGAAGAACTAAGAAAAGACACCTTTATTGCCATCAAAATCTGTACTCTTTAGAAGCAGTCTGAAAAACACCACTTTCTTTTCCTAGCTAGCCCTCCATGTTGCCATGCTGTGGAGGGTCTTCTTGCCCACTGTTCCCAGTGTATGATGGAAACACACTGTGAAATATGCATGCTAAAAAGATCAATTCTGACCCCAGCCCATCACTTGATCCACAGGTATTCAAATTTGCATGCAAATAAAAAAAAACTGTGATTTTTTTTGACCATCCGACAGCTGTTCCTGGACTGGAGCGTGAGGAGTCATTTGTCTCGGCGCAGTTTTTGATGGATGGATCCACATGACCGAAACTGCTTTCATAAGCAACGCGCAGTCAGGCTGCTGGCAAGTTCAGGGGACAGAAGAGAAGGGAGACAGAAGGACTTTTCAGACTTTTCAGCTGCTTTTCCTGGTGGTCAGCTCAGCTGAGTGTCAAAGCACACTGCTAGCCTAAAGAAGAGATGCTGCCACTGGCTCATGCCAATCGTGCCTGTAAGTAAATACAAGGCATCATTTTCCTCTGCTCTCAGTCTCACCAACACTAAATTGATTTAAAACCTTCCAAAGGAAAAGCCTCAATGTTTAATTTCTCTGGCTAGCCTTAGATTCTTGGCCCCCATTATATTTTCCATAACATCCAGTTTCTTTCTTTTGACACTTGTTATCCTTCAAAAATGCTATTGTAATTAGATCATGACACTTTACAACTATCTCCAAACTTAAATATTCCCTTTCATTCAAGACAGTTTATGTGTAAATTTCATAAGATTTTTAACAATGTTATCTTGAAAGTACACAGTGTACAGAGCCAGAGTGGAAGGAAAATAAACTCACAGAAAATAAAAAGCAATTCAAACTCCTGCCCAAAAATTCAAATAAAACTCTTTGATCTTCCAGAAAAACTTACTTGATTTTATTTATTTTCCCATTCTTCTCCGCTTCCTCTCTTCAGACAAGGAGGGAAATAGTGAAATGTTGCATGAAAAAAATATTTTTACTGTATTTTCAGCCTGGCGAGGACTGAAAAATTAAAAAAAAAAAAGCACTGTGATCTAAAAGGAATCCCAGTTCATTCACCCCAGGAAAGTTGTCTGATTAAAGACTCTTATGTAATACTTTATCAGAAATAGAGATCTATTTCAAATGGTGCAATGCCACAGACTCATTAAGAATAACCCACTGTTACAGTCAAATTTATTGCTTCTGAAACACTTTTGATTCCCGCCTCAAACAGTTCACCATGAAATAGTTCTCTCTCCGTTTTTTTTTTCCAGAGTGGCTGTGACCTAAAACCACTTTCTTTTCCCAGTTCCACCAATCTGCCCTGAGCATGCACCCTTCCAGCACCAGCTCTCAGGTGCATCCATCCTGTGCTCCACTCTATACTTCTATATGGGTCAAAGTTAGGTCCTGGTCTTGATGTAGGAGAGCAGGATGACCAATTCCTGTCAGCTTAATACACCTGCAAGGCACTGAGTGTGGGAGCAAATGACACAGGGTGGGGAGGAATCTCAGAGCTGATTTTCAACAAGATCACAAAAAGAAGTGTCAGGAAACATACATACATACAAGAAAAGATTTTGGAGGCAACTCCAATGAAGTTTCCACTGCCTCTGCATACTACTGGCATCAAATCTCTGCAAATCAATTAACTCTCCAAACCAGAGGCCGTTGTGAGGGACAGGATAATACTGAGATTCCAACGCAGCAAGACAAACAGCTGAGTTTCTCAGACTTCATGTTATGGGACCCAACCAAGATTATCCATAGAGACTTTACCCATCTGATTCCACTGCTATGCAACAGCCTGCTGCGCTGAGCAGGACTTGGATTTCATGTTCGTATGCTGGGTGTGCGTTCTCTGCCTAACCTGCCCAAACTGGCATCTAATTCACAGGCATGCAGCATAGGCTCTGTTTCCCTGAAGTTTCAGGCTTTACTCTCAGGCCCCATTCTCTCCCATCCCTATGTTCCAGCCACTCTAATCCATCTAGAAGTCAGCACTGTGCCTAAAAGCACACTGACAACGTTCCTTAACACGCCAAAAACAGAAGCACTGCTTTAAAAAGCATTTACTGGTACTACACTTGACTTCTAGGAGCACAAACCAAGCTTCTGAGACATATAAAACTACAGAGTTTGAACTCACCTAATCATCCTGCACTCAAATATTCAGTGTCCCTGGCACCTAACAATGGTCTCCAGCAGGTCTCATGCATGAAAAGCAACCAAATTCATTCCTCTTTATCAGACACACTATCTAATGCTCAAGTACTGCATTCCTTAAACCCTTAGAAAGTGTTGGTTCAGCCTATACCTCAAGTAAAATGCCTTAGAGAATCCAAAAAGAGGAAAAAAGAAAGAAACACTGAGAGAGAGAGAAAAAGAGAGGGGAAGGGGAAGGGGAAGGGGAAGGGGAAGGGGAAGGGGAAGGGGAGGGGAGGGGAGGGGAGGGGAGGGGAGGGGAGGGGAGGGGAGGGGAGGGGAGGGGAGGGGAGGGGAGGGGAGGGGAGAGAAAGACACATTAAAATCCTCAAGCACATTATAAAAATATTAAGTAAAACATCAGTTTTCTTTCAGAGCCCTTTCCTTTGAAATCCTGTTTGCCCCAGGGCCAGCTGACTTCAGACTGTTTAATATTTCTCAGGATTGGTTTCCTGAAGAATTAGAATTATCTTTATGACAAAGCTGCCTCTGAAATCCACAGGCTTTATACTACAGGGGTCAAAAGGAGCAACCATTCCAGGGCACTTCTGAAGGTCCCCCAACCTTTAAACCCTCTTTGTCCTATCTCTGTCTAGTCTCTGGAGCAAACACATGGAAATAGCATTAATCCAGTTCTCTATTGAACTGGTTTGCTTCCTTCCTCTGCTGATACACTGCGCAACTCCCAGCACCAATGAACCACTCTTAAAAAAGGTTATGAATGAGCAGTAGTGACAGAGGCTTCATCTGTCCTCTCCCTTCGGGACGCTGGAGTACTCCTCAAAATGCTGATTCCACGCCATCAGAGGGAATCCTAAATCCTTTCTTAGTTTTACTCTTTTGGAAAAGCAGTTCACACAGGGAGGAAATTCAGCCAGCTTTAACTCTCACAGTGCAAAACTTGGAAACACTTTTTTGAGCAGCACAGACACTGAATGGATACCTGGAACTATTCAACTAAGTACAATTTAATGAAAAAAAGTGTGAAAACAATAGAGGAACAGAGTTCCCAGGGATAAGACTGGCCTTTTTCTTTTCCAGTTGGAAGAGCTGAAGGGGATGCCCTTTTCCATTAAAGATGGTAATACACCCAGTACGTCTGAGGGCCAAAATGCTCTTTCAGTTCCCGAAAGTGCAAGATGGAAAGAATTTCACAAGACTTTATCAGAAAGAATTCACAGTGAGATAAACATTTACTTCTGCCATTTGTTTTCATTCAGACTTGACTTGTCGCTAATAATTATGACAGAGGATGTGATAAATGTCCGCTCAACATTTGTAAGAACAATATGCTTTACCCAAACACGAGAACACACAGGAAAAAAGGCTAATCATAAACTAATTATTTCTTTCACTAATCATTACTGCTCTGAGTCACTGCTTCTATGAATTGCCTCACTTTTTTTGTGTGTTTGTTTTTCTTCAAGAGTGAAGCAAAGAGGAAGAAAAAATCAGCCTTGGCTTGTTCTTTACTTTGCATCTTTCTCTTTTCACATTCTTATGTATTTTATTTCTCCTTTCCATGAGTATGCTGTTGTTCTAAACCTATGTTTGAGTGTTCCAACCTTCATAAATCTACCTAATGGCTAAAAGTAGCTAAAATATCAAAATGCTAAATCTGACTGTGTTCTCAAGGAGCTGGATGGAGCCTGAATGACAGTATAGACATGCTTTTTCTTCTGTTCCACCTACCACATTTCTGGTGGTTGGAAGAGTTCTTCACTCTGCCAAGAGATAAGAAACATACCTACTTTGGGACTGTGCTTTACTTTCATGCCTCAGCAATAGGTGAAGTGACCTGTGCACACCACCTTGTTATCGCCCCCCAAAAAAAACTCACATGGGAATTTAAAGTCTTAACATTCCCTCCTTCCAGGAGAATGAGAGTCACACCAATAGCCCTGGAGAGCAGGCACCACAGGTAAGAAAGAAGGGCAGTGAGGGGAAACCACACAGGCTTTTTTAAAAGATTTGAGTTGTTGTCAAATCCAATACATTTAGGAAACTCAGCTTTATTGAGTTGAACACATCCTGAGAATATGAAAGTGATCCTTCAGGAAATGCCAAGATTCCCTGATCAATGAGTCTGTGTAAAATTCCAAAACAGAGTAAACACTTTGGGTTGTTGTAACTAGCAAGAGAGTCTCACAAACAGAGCACACCTATGTTTCTTCTGGGTACATTCCATAGAGCAACGTGGACTCACAAATCCATCTCCATGCAGTCTGAAAATCATAGAATCATAGAACTGTTAAGGCTGGAAAAAACCAATAAGATCATTTAGTCCAGTCACCAACCCATCCTCACTGTGCCCTCTCACCACGTCCCTCAGTGCCACATCTCCACGGCTCTTGAGCACCTCCAGGGACGTGACTTCATCACCTCCCTGGGCAGCCTGTGCCACTGACTCACTGCTGTTTCTGAGAAGTTTTTCTTAATATCCAACCTAAACCTAATGGGACCTTCCGTCCCCAGACCCTGCATGCCTTCAGGTTTTCAGGCTGGCAAGCAAGGTTTCAGTAAATCTCAGGATTTCATCTGAAGTGCTAACACCTATCTTAAAAGACAAATTTGTGCACAAGGCTGTGTAACTCCTACAGTACTAGGTGCTCTCACCTCTTCTTGACTTCCTAGTGCAGGGCTCACGGTGCTTAACAGTAGGATCTCAGCAACTTGCTGGATTTAATCTTTGATAGAAATAGAAATATTCTTTTTCTTCAGAAGGAAGCAGGTGTCTCATTTATTTAACATTCAGGAGATGTGAGAAGTTCTGGATATCATATGATTTCTAGGAAAAAGGAAAAAAAAAAAACAACTTATGAGCAAAGGTAAAATTAACAAATTGCTCTTTAGAAGCTGCACTATCTGACAGTTACATAGCAATCTGGAGTTATTGTCAACAACCCTATCTCCTTGGAGACCAGCTGACGCTGCAGAGAAATATTAGATGGGAAATTAAGGTTAACAAAGGGTTTCCTACTGTTGTTCCTAGTAATATAAGCACTTTACACATCAGTTCTAATTCTGTTGAACTGAGAAAAAGGAAATGGGAGAACAAAATTGAAACAGGGACCATCATTCTACAGTGGAGTTAGATAATAGAAGCCCCCAGTAAAATCAGAGTACCCAAGTCTCTATAGGCATATGCTTCCCCTACCAAATCACTGGTGCAGTCTTACTTTACCTGGCTCCACTTCACCTGGCTTGTTCAGAGGCAATCTTTTGATTTTAACTGTCTTAAAGTTCCATGGTTCTGCCATTGACACAAGTTCAGTAAATGTTTTTCAGCAAGATCTTGTTTCTATTCAGGTAGAAACACGACATGGTAATGCTCTCAAAGATAGGACACGTTGTTTACCCAAAAGCTGCCTTGGGTCTGCTGCTGAGAGGTGGAGGGCAGCCCCGGCAGACGGTACCATTGAGGCCATGCTTGCTCAGCACTGCTCACCTCCATGAACGCCAAATGTTTCAAATCAATATGAACTCAAGCCTCTTCATAACAGCTGTGCTCTGTTCTGCTTTCCAGCAAGGCTCTGACATGAATCAAGTGGAGGATAAAAATACCCATCTCTTTTACAGAGATGTTTCAGCAGCAGTGGAAATATTTCAAGAGGCCTAGGAGCTCGTTTCCAGTCAGAGCTTACTTTTTCGGCCGTTCTCCCAAAGTACTGCTATTGCCTTCTTCCACTGAGAAGCTCTCAGGTGTTTGAGGTCTTACTGCCAAGTCCACATTAGCATAAGTCATTATGGTTCTCCATCTTCTCACACGTTAGAGAAAAGGGGTGATTATTTATATAGTGACTCTTTCATGAGGAACTAACATTTCCAGGTCAGGCTTGATCTGAACAGGCTGCCCAGAGAGGTGGTGGAATCACTGACCCTAGAGGTGTTCAAGAACCGTGTGGATGTGGCACTGAGGGGCATGGTTGATGGGCATGGTGGGGATGAGTTGGTGCTTGGACTAGATGATCTTAGTGATCTTTGCAACTTCCATGATTCCATGATTCTATCAAGATGAAATGCCCTTGTCATTCTCCTCATTCATGTTGAGAAGAAAGTATCCAAAATTGGACAATAAACATTTCCATCACACTGTGGCCAAACAGATCTCAAACATCAAAACTCAGGACCATCCTGTGAGTTCTCTTTGCTCCTTCTGCAATTGCATACCTAGTGCACGCAGCCTCTGTCATCACCACATGTGTGGCCACTGCTGCCGTGTACTTGACCCTTCTTGTGGTATTAGCCTCTCACTTCATCTTGCTTCTCGACAGAAAGATTTGGAAAAGGACCCACTTATCTGACCTTTCAGGTATCATCCATATTGCTTACAACTCAAGATTTAGAAAGTCTGAAATCCTGCAGAACTGTTCTTCCTTCTGAACAACATAAGCCCAGTTTAAAAGAACAGTGAAAGAAGGGAAATAACGCATTACAGAAATGACCTGCTGATAGCAAAAGTGTTGACATAATTCAGAAACTCTGGATTTTAATGGGAGTGGGAATACGTTGGCTGATTTCCTCCAAACTCCTCCAAAATCCCTCTGTCCCAGATTGTCTTCTGTACCCTTGTCTCAAGCTGCATCATGCTTCTCTACCCAGTTCATACCTCCGTACTCCAGTGATCCAGAACATCTGCCTTCCTTCTCCTTGTTCAGCCAGTACTCATGTCTCCTTTTCTTCAGCCACATATCTAATCCCTGCTGCCTTCCTGTCCACCTACCTCTTTGCTAAATTCCTCATCCATTTATACCAAATGCAGCCTCCCAGCACTGCTTCTTTCTCTCTCTTTTTGTCATTTTTACCTGGTGACATTCTTATTTTATCCCTCTACATTTGCATAAGACAATTTTCTCCTCTATACTACTGGGGTGCTAGGAAAAGACCACAGAGAGCAGAGTAGTTCTCCTTTCCATTCTCACTTCCAACAGCTGCTCCCAGCGCAGCCCACAGCAGTTCCTGTAGCTGTGGGAGCTGTGGGAGGTGCTTTCCAACCCACTGCATACTCAGATGCTCTGCAAGGATGGAGCATGTATGTGAGGGTGTTGTCAGGGCTGGAACGTGGACAGAGCCAGTGAAGAGTATATCATAGAATCATAGAATGGCTTGAGCTAGAAGGGACCTCAGAGATCATGCAGTTCCAAGCCTTTCTCAGGCTTTCTCAGTTTCTCCCTTTCTCAGGAGATCTGAGCTCTAAGAGGACCTGCAAGTTTCGTCATCAAATTTGTGCAAAATGCAGATTCCAAGTAGTGCATCACTTGATCAGGTCTGAAGAGATTTTTCACAGGGAAAGCCTATGAAATCCTATCACAAAGCACAGGGAAGTGTGGAAAAGAGAGCATTCAAAGATCACAAATATGTTAATAAAGTTTTTAAAAAACCTTGAATTTATCTTGAATTGTCTTTGGAGAAGTAAAAAAGAAAAAGAGCCATCATAGTCTCATTTTCTTATTATATTTACCTTATGGCAGCAGGCATACTGCACTGAAAATTTCAGCCCACACTGTTGAGCTTTGAGAACGTGAGTAATAATTAAAAACAGCCTTGAACTGCCAGGTATCACATGGCTTTAATGATAATTAAAGCTACCAGCCCCACCTATAATCACATATTTAAAAGAATAGAAATGAAGCAGCCATTTCTAACCTCTTTATTGCTCGCTACCGGTACATGAATTTGGGTTTTATTTCCTGTCTGCCACTCTCCTCCAGCACCTCCCATCCCAGCCTGAGCACCCTGTAGAAGCACCAGTCACAGCCCAGGGGTTAGGATTGTTTCTAGGACACACACACAGATTTCACTGCAGCTGGCAGTTCAGTGCCATAGTGCATCGTACAACAACGTAGCACTATTTTCAAGCAACCGTGTAGTGCTTCATTCTTTCTGAATCAGCCAAAAGTTTCATTATCTAAATCCGTGTGAGAACACAGGAAACTGTGTTTCCCCAACTCCTGAAATATCTGCCTCAGGAAGGAAGGTATATTGTCTTTTTGATGCCTCTGTTTTGCTTGTGAGGTGGTTCTGTGTGCCTGTTTTGCAACAGCACTACAAAAGCAAACCAATTCAAATCTCCTATGGAAATGCCATGTTTGCGAGAGACGGTTTGCATCCTTTTAACTCAAGAATGACTGGATCTTGAGCATATCTTTAACGTTATCAAAACCTCTATGATCTAGAGAGCACCAAAGTGTGATCTGCTTGAGCTGCAGTGGGAAATGAACGGCATGAAAATGATTTGATGCATTTTAATCGCCCCGTGTTTTTGTTTCAAGAAATACACTTCCTGAAAGTCTTTCACTCAGGCAGGACAGAAAAAAAAAAAGAAAAGAAAAAAAAGAAAACCTAATCTAATCTTTCCTTTTAGTGTGTGAAAAATAATATCTGCAGCAAGGGATGATTTCTATGACCTCTTGAAGGCATGAAAGCCAAGCTGAAATAATAATGATTACTAAGACTTCAATCCTCCTCATTCTTTGCCTACACAAACCCTACTCCAGGCTCCAGGAATTTGATCTCACAAATAAAACATAAAGATAGTGAGATTCAGCACAATTATGAAAGTAATGCTTCACAGAGCAATGCAAGTCTCTGACATGATAAATCTCGATACGCAAACATAAATTATCAGAATATCTCTGTGAAGTTGAACTTCCTGGACTTACAAGGAGACTAATTTTACAAAGCTTCAAAATAGTTCCTGAAAATTCTTTGTTGTCGATGTTGTTTTTTTTTACTACTCTCTCCTCTTCCTCCTTTAGCAGCAGAAGACATAGTTAAGAAGCACTTATATGTACATTTGCACAGGAGCGTGCAGTAGAATCCCACTGCTATCAGCTGGGAAATGAGTGTGAATTTGCATCAACCCAAACTACCCCTTCAGCTGCTTCTATAGCAGTCTGTGAGCACCTCCTCTGATATGTCCCCATCTAAGCACTGACTTCTAGTACGTGGTTCAGTTTAGCTGCAGGATCAGACCTACCTGCTTGCAAGGTTTGCCACCGACTGCAACAGGCTTCAGGTGAGAGCTGGGAAGATTACTGCTGCAGATTAGCACAAATGCAGACAGAGACAAGCAAAGTTCTGAGAGCTGTCAGTAAGTGCTCCTTCCAGGCAATCACTAAGGGATGGCAAGCTGGACATGAGCCAGCAATGTGCCCTCGCTGCCCAGAAAGCCGATTGTATCCCAGTCTGCATCAAAAGAATGGTGGTCAGCAGGGCAAGGGAGGTGATCCTGCCCCACTGCTCCAGTTGCGGAGTCCTCAGCACAGGAGAGACATGAACCTGTTGGAGCACATCCAGAGAAGGTCCACAAAAATGATCCCAAGGATGGAACACCTCTCCTGTGAGAACAGGATAAGAGAGCTGGGGCTGTTCAGCACGGAGAAGAGAAGGCTGGGAGGTGACCTGAGAGCGGCCTTTCAGTATCTAAAGGGGGCTGTAAGAAGGAAGGGGACAGACTTTTTAGGAAGATCTGCTGTGACAGGACAACGGTAAATAGTTTCAAACTAGAACAAGACATATTTAGACTGGATATAAGAAAGAAATTTTTTTACATAAGGGTGGTGAGGCAGTGGCACAGGTTGCACAGAGAGGTGATGGATGCCCCACCCCTGGAGAAACCTGTGTCAGGCTGGCTGGGGCTCTGAGAACCTGATGGAGCTGTAGGTGTCCCTGTTCATTGCAGGGGAGATGGACTAGACATGGCCTTTAGGGGTCCCTTCCAATTCAAACAATTCTGTGATAAGCCACAGGGACAGACAAGTGCCCATAGAACAGCACGGAGGTGGTAACTGAGACAGATGTAGCCAGAAAGAAAGTCAATGGTCAAAACCATGCTGCAGCCTGCCATGAAGACTGACATTTATTCCTGTGAAGAAAACACATGGCAGCTATAAGCAACAGCCCAGCCTGGTGTTCTCGTGTCATTCAGGAAATTTTATCTTCACCTCTTCTATGATATTTAATCGTCTGGGAGATTTGGCATGTTCAAACAAGGCCAGTGGGAAAGGAAAACACTTTGGGAAGGTAACAGAGTTTTCTTCTTGAGCCCACACATTTCTGAATGGCAAAGAGGTTCCTTAGGCTCACGGGTTACCTTGGCTTCTTTCTACTCCTTAGACAGGATAAATATTTCACAGCAATAAAACAAAGCCCAGAAAGAGCCCCACCAGGCTCTGATAGTCCATGCCACTTGTTATTCTCTCTCTCTCATATCTGAGGAAGACAACTGATTATTATTATTTTAAATTACATATATCTATTTTTTTATATAGAGTCAGTATTGACCTTCTACTATTAAAAAAAAAAGAAAATAAAATCTCTAAAAATTTAACACAGTGCTTTCAGACTGGGTGACTTAGCAGCTTGGAAATCTTTACCACAGCAGCCTGTAATAAGAATCGAAGAACAAAAATTCTCTCTTAACAGGGCTCCAAATACGGTAGATAGGACGCTTATTCAGGACTCCTTAATGTGTTTTTTTATTCTCCCACAGATACATTTGTACTTCATAATTCAGTTTCTCCAGTGTCCAATTATCTAAAATTTAGTCTTGAGTGGATTATAATAGGTTCTGCTTCAGTTTAGCCAAGACAGGTTTGTAGATGCTTAGTACAAGGCCAGCCACAAAGGGGTGGAAGATTGCTGAAGTATTTTCAGGGTCACTTCTTTTTCTGAGTTTCCTACATACAAACATATTGTAATCTTAGCTTTTTATGTTCAGCACATATCCAGGCCTGTCTGAGACAGAAATTTTTACTTCTGTGCTTACTTCTAGTGTCTTTGAGACATCAACAATCACCAGCTTGCTCCCCTTGTTGGGGTAATAATCTACCTCAAATAATCTACCTTCCCAACACCACCATTTCCCACATTTTTTCACGATCAACATGGAAAGACAACACTCTTTACTGGCCAACTTATCTGATATACAATCAAGCATAAAAGCATGGGTTTTGATTGTTTTATTTTTACCTTTTCACTGACGAGGACGATAAGCTGTGGGAAGACTCGCTGTGGGTGCCTTTTAAATGATGAGTCTATTCTCCACAGTTCAACCAGTGTGATACTGTGTGTGCCCGGAAATATACCAAAAGAGGGATAAACTGAACGTATTGAGAGCTCAGTTATTACTGTGCATTGATACCACAGACTTTAACTTCTCTGCAATTCTCACATGCAGCTTCCTGTAATATTATAAAGTCCCAATTGTCTTGTACAGAACACAGTCCGGTACTTTCCTCCTTTTTAAAATATACTTGACTTTTATAATACCATCAAAAGCTTTGAGGTTTTCTGACAAAACTCTCAAAGCCTTGCTTCCTGTTCTGATCTGCAGGCAGACAACAAATTCACAGCAGAGACACCAGCAATTGCACCACCAAGCCTTCAGTTTCTGTTGGGTTTGTGTCCTTTAAGAGGTTTTTTTTTTCCATTTTCTCTTTCCTGATATGCACCATTACTACTACCTGGTCTGAAAAACAGCACCAAGGTAGCCTTAAATCCTTGTCAAGTGAAGGAAAGTTTCCAAAGCACTCATTGACAGATGTGGATATGTTGTTGGAGCCCTGGAATGCCCATTTGCATTGTCTGGTTTGCTTTTTGCCATCATCTTTCCATCAGAGGTAAAATCTGTTCCTGTGGGATTCCAGTGCGGCAACTGGCACTGCACATCAAGAGCTAGGAGCAACAGTTAGCAGAATTTCTTCTGCCAGACTGTGGGATCCATGCTCATCACACGGGTTCAATACGAGAAGTTTCCTCTAGATTTGGGGTGTAAAGCCAGCAAGAGCACCCCACTGCGTAGGCATGCTGTGTGACATGAGCCTGGCATCCTGCTAGCAGACGCGCACCTGGAGCCTCCCATGGAGAGCACCTGAGTTGTTCACAAACAACTATTCTGGAGGGCAAGTACCTATTCCCTCTTCAGTTTCTTGAATTTCCTATTATTCCTAAATAACTCCTGGATTATAACTCCCTTGGTGGAGTACCTCTCCGTAGAGCTAGGAATATGTTGAATCTGTGAATAATGGAAGGACGTTGGCAGTAACTGCCATGGGATAATACCTGTTTCCTCCTACTAAACAACTCCATTTCCATCATAAAGTATTCTTAGAAGGATATTTTTCATTTTATAGCTGTGCTGCCTCAAGATCAACTGGTCAGACAGGTCTACAGGTTTCGTCCTTTGTTCCTAAAGTCTGTTTAGCTTGATACATCCCAACAACACAAAGGCACAACTAAAAATCCACAGCATCATTAAAACCTTCGCAAAGGATTTAATTTCAAGACAGTAAGCTAATGTAGTCAGTGGGCTAATATAAACTAAGCTGACTTTCACTGTTTAGCATCTGGCAGTGGCTCTGCCTAGCTTGTTGGTACTGTTTACATTGCAGATGGCCTCCTAATTAGGCCTCCAAAAAATCTAACAATTTATCTTTGTCCACACCCTTTTTTACAACAATCAGCAATGCCTTTCAGTGACTGTTTTGCAATAATTAGGCCTGTTTTGCAGAAGTCCATGGGCTGCAAAGAGCTAAGGCGCTCTTCAGAGCTCATTCTCTAGTCTAAAAGGTAAGTAAAAAATTCAGCACCATTCTATCAGTCTGATTCAGTTGGACTGGGTGATCTTAGAGGTCTTTTCCAACCCTGGTGATTCTATGATTCTCTTACACTAGCAAAATAGCCAAGCATTTGATAAAAATATTTAGAATGATGTAGAATTATATACATTTAAAGAGAATTAGCATGGATTTATGGAAAATAAATCCCATCAAATTAAACTGATGTTCTAACAGGACACAATTTTTCACAGAAGCTATATGTGTTGGAGATCTGCTTAAATATATATGAAATATTTTGCTGGGCACTAACGTTCAGACCATAGTGGCAGAAGATAAATAAATCAATAAAATGCTTGACAAGTTTAATTAAAACTGGTAAAGCAAATGGCAAAGGCAGTAACCATCAAGGCAATGTCTTAAACAATGCTCCCAGAGGCAAGGAAACCCTTCAGGCATCCACAGGTGACAGACAATTGCAGCACTACATTTTGGCCAAAAAATAAATGCACTATTTGGATGTATGAATAGACCTGTACGACATCCATGCTGGGAACTATGTGACTACTGCTGATCCAGTGTACTCAGCTCTGATGTCAGAGAGCACACTGGAAATCAGAGAGGAACTCAAAGAATGACTGAAGAGTTTTTTAAAAGTGCCTGATTAAGAACCCTGCCAATCACTCCAAATTGTTTCTCATAGAAGATTAGGTGAGAAAACCACGGTATTTTGCCAGAGAATTTATCCACTCTATCAGAACATTTTAGGACAAGAATCAAAGGCTGAAGGCAGAGGTTAGGAAACTTGTCTAGCATCTCCATCAGGGTTGGTCACTTCAGAATTCTTTACAGTCAATGGACAAAAGCAGAGTCTTACAGGACACTGTTCATCTACACCCATTTTTCCACCACTTATGGTGTTGAAAAGTCACCTATGTTCTAATATACAGTAAAAGAAAAAAGGTGAAGTTTGTTAACAGTGTTTATTGGCCCCCTGTGAAACAGCAATCATTTCCCTCAACCCAGAGAGGCAGGAGTAACACAGAAACACATCCAAAAGAAAAAGCTATCCCAGTCATTTTGCAAGCACTGTTAGCTTAGGCTCAGCAACTAGACATAACGTCTTTCCATCAGTTCTTCTTAGCACTTTCCCACTAAGAACTGAGGTCTTTGAGGAAGATACCTACAAAGACCAGCCCAGCATCTGCAACAATAACATTCACACTGCTTGCTTGTGTTTCTGCTCTCCAGTTTCCACCTTGGCATGAGGCAGAGGCCAATGGAAAGCAAGAGTCAGTTGGGCCAGTTCAGTTCTTGTGTTGCAGCTTTGTGGGAGGGGACGCTGGCTCTCACTGCTGTAAATTAGGGAGAATAATTCCTTCATCTTTGGCTGGGGTGGAGCTGCCACAGAATTGCACACCTTTGCTTCCTGAAACCCAGCCAAGAGCTGTTACAGCTCCGTATGTGACCTAATTGGCAAGCAGTCAGTGCAACCTGTCCGAGTGAGCTTGAGTCTGGGCTTCTCACTGTCTCAACAGGAAGAAAGCAAAAGAAAAGGAGCAAACAAAAAACAAAACCGAAAAAAACAGTAAGTGATGCGACTGTTTTCAAACTACCAAGTGAAATCTGTTCTTCACTGCAGCACGTCACTCAGACTCATTGGGTCATTGTTACACCAAAGAAGAACAGCTGCTGACCAAGACTGAAATCCACTAACAAATGGCTGAGCCACCTCAGGGAGGGGATAGTATTACTAAGAAAAGTTGCTCAGAACAGGGGACGTCTGGTCTATATTGCCAGGTGACAAAAAGTATTTTATTGCAACTGGAGGAGTTTTCAGGCCCTTTTTTCCCATGTTTGATCAAAATTGTTACCAATTAGCTCAAACACCTGCTGCATTTATTGGCTCGGTTCCTTCATCTGAGTGGGAGAGAAAAAAAATTTTCTTTTATTCTTATTCTTTCTTATCATTATGGGAGAATTTCTGTTAAAGAAATAAGTGATCCAGAATCTCTCTTTGCTGGCTCTTTCCCTCTCTAGGGACAAATAATTAGTTTTGTAGTAGATGTTTTATTCTCAGCACTAATTATCACTCATTATCACACATTGATATAGAATGTCCAACTGTTCAAAAATCACCTGTTTTGGGATTCATCAGAAATCTACAACTCAGCCTGCTTATGGACAGCAAGCATTTCAAGAACCGTGTGGATGTGGTACTGAGGAATGGTGGGCATGGTGGGGATGGATTGACAGTTGTACTCAAATGATCTTGGAGGTCTCCTCCAACCTTAATGATTCTATGATTCTGTGAAATAGCAGAAACTGGCCGAAAGTCTTCAGTTTTCCTGTGCAAGGCTCTTATATGACACCAACCTCCTCTCTGCTGTGCACAGAGAAGAGTGGGAAGCTCTAATCCAAGGAAGCAGACTTCATAGGAGCAACACATACACTTAGGTGTGTTCTTTCACCTGAGGAAATAAAAAGTAGACTCTTATTAACTGAGCTCCTAAAACCTGCTGTGAAATAGGTAGGAATAGTTCTGGGGACATAATATGGAACCTCTGGAATCATTTATTCTTTTTTCCTTTTAACATCCCGTTTTAGTTGAGCGTGAGCCGGATAAAAGCTGAATAAATGCTGAATCTGAGCCCCTACAACTGGAACACATTTGTGGATTTAGCAGCTTAAATTTTCCAACAAATGCAGTTTTATAGCCTAAAGTCTCCAAAGCTGAACATCTCAGACCTAAAGACATTGGGCTTAACCTATGCCCAAAGGTCCCTCAGCACCTGATAGACTTCACAGCTGCTGAGTTTTATTGCTAGAACCAGACAGTTCAAACTGAGGCCATCAGCCACTTTAATAAAAGCACAGCAAAATATCCCAACGGTGACCTATTCCAAGTATCATGTGTTATGGGCATGCTTCATGCCTTATCACAAAGTCATGTTTGAACAGGTCATTAGACTGGAAACAGCAGCTTGCTACACCTGGTTGTGGAACACTGAGAAGCTGGACTCTCTAAAAGCCACAGCACACTGACCACAGGCTCCAAAAAGTAACAACACTGCACAGTCTAAAGATGGGCTGGAGAAGAAATAGGAGGAAAAAGCTTTGGTCTTCTCTTCCAAACAAGCTCTCTAAAAGAATCACAAGGAGCTAGGGGTAGATCTGAGCATCAGACCACATACAAACAGTTTTATTTTGCACAGATCCATCCATGTCTGAAAGGAAAGTGCCTCCTAGAAATTCATCTACACTCCAAGTATGCATGTCTTTGTTTCTATTAATTTCTCTGGGGGGTTAAACTATGGACCAAAGCCCTCATAGGATGGGTGTGTGGGTGGTGAGGGCATGTCAGTTGCCATGAATTCTCTCAAACAAAAGGGAATGTAGTGGCCAGCACCATAAATGGGGCTGAACTTTTCAAACCAGCACAACAAGCACTGGGGAGTTCCCATGCCAAGAGTAAGTTTTCACCCCAAGTCAGAAAGAAATTTCTTGGAAAATTTAAGCTACTAAATCCACAAATGTGTTCCAGTTTTAAGGGCTCAGAATCAATACTTGTTAAGCTTCTAACCAGTTCACTCTCTGCTAAAATGGGAAGTTAAAAGGAAAAAAGAGGATAAATGATCCCAGAGGTTTTACACTAGAAGCACTGGTTGGAGTACTTTTAAACAGATGGATGTGACTTTGCAGAGGGGAAAAGGCGGGTGGCATGGGTAAAGTAATATTTAAACCATGGTACTTAGGGACTCCCAGAAGAGTGAAAGTTTCCTTGTTTAGTCAATGCTCTTCATCACTTATGTTCAAAAGCACAGTCACTGGTGTATGTTTCAGCACCAGCCTTTTGGGCCAGATAATAATTCCTGGGTTTCCCTGTGCCTTGTTTTGGAGGAAGTGTTGACTTAGCACAGTTCCATCTCAGAGATACAGATACTCTAATGTTGTTATGCCCAAGACTTATTCTCTCATGCATTCTTTTTTGTCTGAATCAGTTCCCTGTGTTGGTTCCCAAGCAGCTGCCCTGCACAGTCAACACGAGGACCAAGACAGGTCACTGAGTTGCTTATGTCACTTATGTCAGCTAAAGCTCCTGATGGCACTGGGTTTGGCTGGAGATGGAAGATGTGTCTCAGATGTTTGCCTTCTGCAGGTGAGTGCCAGTTTGCAGAGATAGTCCCATTCCCAAACTCAAAAATTGGCTATACGAATCCCAGTTCCAGTTCCTCTGAAGATCAGCAGAATACCAGCCTCACACAGCCTGGACAGAAGGTGACTGAGGTATGCCTGCAATGCACTGAGGTGTGCATTTTCTTGAGACTGCCTCCTTAGCCACCACAAATTCATCTGCTTGTCCCTGGCCCAGAAGTGGATACAGCAAGCAAAAATGCATTTAGCAAATCCTGAGGTCAGATCTCAAAACTCAAGATAAATCCTAGCTTGTAGAGATTCTGCAAACATTTTGTTTTTTCTAGCACCAAATAATATCCACCTCCACTGCCCCCTGTCTTGCTTTGATTCCACTGGTACCTCTCCCACACTGAGAATGCCTCTACCTGGTGTCAGACTCTCCCAGTGGCTGAAAATACATTCAGCTGCCTGGTGCACGCCCCATCGGAAAGGTTCACGTCTGATTAACCACATAAATACTCTAAGGACTCTTCCAGGAGCTGAGATCCTTTGTTTCCCAGCAGTCTGGGAAACTCTCCATACTTAGTCTAGACTCTTCATTTTATACAAGATTGTTCATATTACATGGTCACAGGTACAAGTATGAGTACCTCTATTAAGTGCATTGCTTTGGGTGTATGTCCTTTCAGTCTTCTTCCCCCTTGGCTTCTGTGTTCCTACACATAAGAAATACAATTAAAAAGATGTTGGCCATAACACTGCTTTGCCAGCATGCTACTCAGTGCATTTATTTGTTTTCCCTTTTCCCACCCTGTTTCCCTTTTTACAACAAAGACCATAAAGGCTGCAAATCAGTGATGATTTCCTGGAGTGGCTTTTTCCAACACCCACCCCGGTGGGGCCCCATTCTGCCATCTACAATTTTAAAACTAGTGGCAGAAAACTATCCAAAAAGGGGAGGACTATTAGAACCTGGATAAAACCAGGTGTCCAGAAGCATAGTACCCAGTGACTTCCATCATCTGTCAAGGATTGAGTTTGTATCTGCAGTCTGTATTATTGATGGATTTCTTTCTGACTGCATCATACTAAAAACAAGTCCACTATTTTTCACAGAATCACAGAATCACAGAATGGCCAGGGTTGGAAGGGACCTCAAGTATCATGAATCTCCAACCCCCCTGCCACATGCAGGGCCACCATTTTTCTCCGTATATCTAATAACTAAGATGTACCTTGTTGAAATACATAGCTAAACTGTATTTCTGAATTGCCTGTAGCCTAAAACAGCATGAGGAAATATAGAAATTTTTTGTTCAAATTCACTGATCAGAGATACATACTTCGATCTCATCTTGAGAGAAAGTAAGTAAAAAATCACCTACCTTCCCGTAGGAGCATTGATAGGAGTATGTCTTGCTCCTATCAGTATAGCAGAATCCATAATCATCCAAGCAATCGCAGATAATTCTAACATATGATAAATGCATCTTGAACTTAAGGACACTTAAGTCCTTAAGACACCCCTGGAGAAGTGAATCGTTTTTCCAACAGACAGGCAGCACCCCAGGTAAATACAGCTGCTATATTCCCACCAGAGCAGCCTGTGACTTCAGTGGCACTGGAAGCTGAAGTTACAGGCTGCTTTCACAGCATGATTTATTCAATCTGCACCACCAGAAACCGAATGCACGGAATTGGAAATGGAGCCCTCAATGAGTGCTTTCCAACTGGATAAGCTAAAAAGAAAGAAAGAAATTGAAAGCCATCATGCCCTGCACGGAGTACACCTTTTGTGCAGCAGGAGGGATTAGGACTCTCACAGGGCAGCTCCTGAGTGCTTTCAGCTGAGAAGCAGCTTACTGCAGTGGAATGGCCCTTGGAGCTCAGTGTGGCCAAGACTTTGGCAGTGGGCTGCATGAGACTTCATTTTCCAGAGAGTTCTCTCTCCTCACCCCATGGGTAGGAGTCACATTCCAGCAAGTAGCACGGCAGCATCGGAGCTGCCCAACTGAGACCCTGCAGCAGCAGGTCTGCCAGCTGGATTCCATCTCCTTGGCAGCCAGAAACAGCTTTGCACTGTCACTCAGTTAATAAATGCACAAAAAGCAACTGTAAGGTCTATATATGAATGTCTCTTAAATTGGAGAATTATAAGGCCTTCCTCACTCA
The DNA here is from genome assembly GCF_987193195.1 of Phasianus colchicus. Classification (NCBI taxonomy): domain Eukaryota; kingdom Metazoa; phylum Chordata; class Aves; order Galliformes; family Phasianidae; genus Phasianus; species Phasianus colchicus. Next base: position 171,804,665 of record NC_143436.1, on the reverse strand, counting down.
GATTGTGAGGATGCACAGAAACGATGTGAACAAAGGAACTTGGTGGTCATGCCCACCTAACATTACCGGTTCCCTTTACAAGGCCAGATGCACTTTCAAGGAGTCATAATTCTTCCTGATAGAAGTTACATTGCACGTTAGAGCTACTGTAACTGTCTATCGGAATACCACTACACCATTGTCTATGAGATGAAGATATATATGAGGGAAGTCAGTGTCCCTCTGTACGTAGCCCTGGTGAGGCTGCACCTCAAGTACTGAGCTCAGTTTTGGGCCCTTCACTACAAGAAAGACATTGAGGCCACAGAGAGTGTCCAAAGAAGGGCAACAAAACTGGTGAGTGGTCTGGAGCACAAGTCTTGTGGACAGCTGCTGAGGGAACTGGGATTGTTCAGATTGCAGGAGATTCTTCTCTATAGCTCCCTCAAAGGAGGTTGTGGCAAGGTGGGGATTGGTTTCTTCTCCTAGGTAACAGCATTAGGTGATGGCCTTAAGTTGTTGTTGGGTTGGGTGTTATGAAAAATTTCTTCTCAGAAAGATGGTGATACACTGGAACAGGCAGCACAAGGAGGTGGTACAGTCACCATTCCTGGAGCTTTTCAAGAAATATGTAGATATGGCACTGAGAGACATGGATGGTGGGCATGGTGGGAATGGTCAGATGGTTGGACCAGATGAAATTAGTGGTCTTTCTAACCTTAATGATTCTATCACTCTATGAATTGATATAAACCACCTCCAAATTAAGTTTATTTGGATGGAGTAGGTTTAAACCTTTCACTTTGCGTCTGTAGTAGCCTCAGAGTATCTTCATAGCTTCTTGAGTGGGTGGCAAAGAGCTTCCTGAAGCTCTCACAATGACCTCAACACATCTAGTTTCTAGCAGCTAACGTTGCTAAAACAGGGTTCAGGACAATCAGGAAAAAAATGAGGAGAAAAACTGTAACCTTCAAAAACAGCCATATAAATCCCATTACTTACGAGAAACTGCCAGATGCAAGTTTTGTGAAAACAGGAAAATTTTTATTATGTTTGGAAACTGTTAATAAAATTGAGTTATAATTGATAGTAGATGGCAGTATAAATGGGAAGTAGCTCTGGATGCAGTCTGTGACATTGCACATGTTATGGGAGTCACAAACACATTACTAAACCCTGCACTAAGAAGGTGATTGAAAAAAAGATGGAAGAGGGAGGGGATCTGCCTGATAACAAAGCCTAACTAGGGCTTTATAAATTGCATGGTTCTCTGTAATTCCACTTGAAATAAATAAAAAAGTCCAAGTTCCAGTCAGTTGAGGTGCCAAACATTAAGCCAATTTAAGCAACCTACAGGTTGTAATTATGGAGTTTAAAATATCAACATTTTCTTTTAATGGTGGAAATTTAGAGAAAATAACCACTTGCTTTTGAAGGGGAACATGCAGAGGTGACAGGTTTCTTAAAAATTCTTTTTGAATGTTTTGAGATCAGACTTCACATTTCAAAGCTTCACAGAGGAAGGAGCTTTGGACACAGATCTAAGGAAAGAAAGCGAAGTTTGCAATGCATATGGCAGTCCATTAGCATTATATTTTCAACACTTGAGTGAAGTCTGTGATTTCCCGCATATTGGCTGATGAGCTAAAGCATAAATTCATCCTCACCAGTATTTATAGCTGCTGGCATTCAAGACTCGCAACGTCTACTCAGGATCTCTTCACATGAAGTCCTATAATGGGCTGTCTGAGTTACAAGCAAGATAACAAGCCTTATTCTCTCCTTGCATCTTTAGGTCAGCATTTCTGAATCAGTTGCAGTGAGTTAACAACCCTGGTGTCATTCTGTTAGCATGCAAAGGAAAGAGCTCAGACAACGAATCCAGCAAGAAAATGTCATTTTTTAACCTGAGAGAACTCCATTCTCCATCATTTCTCTTCTGGTTGACCTCAACACTGGAGAAGTTGCTACCACTGACACACCATTACTTCTAGACCTGTTCTTCTGGGCTTACTGTCCAGTACTACCATTGACTATCTCTGAAAGGTTTTCAGGTGTATGAATGAGTGACTTTAACCCCTTGCCTACCTATGGAAGCAAAAAAAGTAGTGCTTTAGTCATCAGTGTGGGGGAGAGGCTGAGATGTGCAACACACCATTTTATTCATTTTATTTTATTGATTAGTGGGCATGGTGGTGATGAGTTGATAACTGGACTAGCTGATCTCAGCGGTCTTTTCCGTTCTTAATGATTCTATCCTTGCTCTGAGAGTAACCTCTGTAGAGCTGCTTGCAAAGAATGTAAATTTTGTTTTTTGCCTGATCCTCTCTCTTCCTTGTGCTTTTTTCCTCCCCTACAGTCTTATAAATCTCGTCAGGTAATTTGCATTTGTTACATTGCAGCTTGTTAAAGTGAGAACATACTCTCAGTTGAGAGTATGCCTTGCCCTGAAAGGTATCAGATAAGTCTTCCAACACAGAGAGAAGCAGTCTATGACCACTGCCAGAGACCTGAGAAAGTCTACATGGATGTTTGAAACCTCCTTACAGAAGGGTGTTGGGTAGCTGTTTCTGGCTGTACCTATTCCCTCCACCATTAAGAAGGTGAAAACAGCCTTGCCAGGTCAGATCAGAGGTCCGCTTACACCAATATCCTGTCCCTGATAGTGGCCAACGGTGGATGTGTAGGCGAAAGGAGCATAAGCAGCCAGCCATGGACTGAGTAATCCCTTCCCTGGTACATGCTTCCAGCAACTGGTCATTTAGAGACTTCCTGAGCTAGAGGCCGCATCCGGAGCATTGTGTTTAATAGCCACTGATGGACCTAGCTTCTATTAATTCATATAATCCTTTTCTGAATCCATTTAAACTTTTGGCCTCTGCAACATCCCGTGGCAATGAGTTACGAAACATAATTATGTACTGGGTGAAAAAGTACTTCCCTTTATTCCAAACTGTTGCCTGATCTTTTCAATTGATACCCCTGTTTGTGTCCTGAGAAATACTGACGAATTATTTTAATGTCCATAGCATCCATGATTTTACATATCTCTACCATCTCATACACCTATACCCGCCTTCACTCATCTTTTTTTCTATTTAGTCTCTGCTTCTGAGACTCTGTAGCCCCACAATATGCTCTTTGAAAGTCAAACAGCATGCAGTATTTATGATGCAGGTGCAATTTACATGTGGAGTAGCGCAACAGAGGTTTTCAATCCTTGTCCCCCATTCATTTCTGCCGTATCTTTTGACCACAGCTTAACAGTGAGCCAAGACTTTCGAGAAATCCTTCCAATGACACCAGGGTTTTTCTCATAGTAGTAGCAGCTCATTCAGAGTTCATTAAGCATCTTAATGTATTAGGCTCCCTTTTTCCTTCTCCCTTGAGCATTAATTTACAATTACTGACAGTCAGTGATATCTGACTGGCTGTTCTCACCTAGTCATAGAATATCCTCCTACAATTCTTGGCACAGCCTCACATTTTACTGTCCTGTATAACGGTGTAATTTAATAATTTAGTAACAGTGTAACTCAGTAATTTAGGTCATCATACATGCCAGCTGATCACTTTTCTAACTCATTGATCAGCACAGCACCGTCAGGTCTTTGATAGAAGGCAGTTGTGGTTTCCGCAGTATGGAAAAGCCAAGTATTATTTGTGTTCAGATGGCCAACTCTGTAAAGCAGTTGTAGGCACTGAGAGGATCTCCATTACATCCCATTTCTCACAGGAACTTGCCTGAGGAAAATTCCCAAAGCCACAGGAAAACTATACAGGTTACACAGACCACACTTGTCTTCATGCTTGCCGACAGCCACATTTGTGAAGCACAGCTCACTCCGGATGAGACATGGCTGCTGTTTGCCCCATCACTTCAAAATGATGCCAACTGTCACGTGCTCCATGAAGTAACTCTGAGTGGAAGTCAAACCCAGCTCCTCTGATCAGGGCCCCTTGCAAGGATAGGAATCCTCATTTTTTTTTTACTTTATGTCCTGGGCAGCTTTATCTAGTGGTTGGCAGCCCTGCCCCTTGCAGGGGTTTTGGAACTGGATGATCTTTAAAGTCCCATTCAACCTAAGCCATCCTCTGATTCTGTTTATCTGGCTGTCATTCCTGTCTAAGCAACAACTCTCACTGCGGTTATACTAGAGTCCAACATATTTGATATTATTATATTCAATATTATGGGTCAATATTATTTTTGGAGTGCACATAAGCCCCATTCACATGTCATAGTGCTTGGTCACCAGCAGGCACTTGGCTTGCTGTACCTACCACACCAAGACTAGTGAGATGAAGACAAACAACCGCTCAAGAAGTTCACAGCCAGGAGAGTCACACTTGTTTTACACTGTTTCCAGACACGTGGATCTACACGAGCAGACTGCCTGTGGCTGAACAAAACATTGTGCCTGCAGAAACCCTACTCAGAAAGTAATCCAGTGGGAGTGCTGTGTGCTCACCAAGGCAAGGTTTGAACACTGAGGTAGTGTAGGAGAGGACCATAGTGAAGTGGCTACCCAACCCCAAGACCAGATCCTTCCCCAGCATTTCCCTCACTACCTGTTTCCAATTTAGGAACCCTTTAGCAAAAGAAGCAGAGACAGAGGAGATGTCCCACCTCAAAGGGCTCCTGGAGTCAGCAATGGGGTGAACTGACTTTGGCTTGGGGGCTCATTTGGCTATTAATCTGTTAGATCTGTTGAGGGGGCTGAAGGAGGAGGCAGATAATATCCTTATTGCAGAAAGGCCATCACAGTTGGGGCTGAAGGGACACAAGGTCTTATGAAGCCCATCTGCTTTGAGAAGGGGCAGGAAGGAAAAAGAAAAAAAAGAAAAAAAAAAAAAAGAAGAAACACTCCTCTCAACTGCTCTAACTTGATGGAGTAAAGGGGGAAGAAAGGGAGGAGCAGGAAGTGGTAACTTATTTGGACTCCTGAAATGAGACTCCAGCTCTTGGTTTCACAGAACATCTTTTGTTTTCAGCTGGTGAGAAAGACCCAAGCAACAAATCAGCCCAGGAGACTGTGCAATCTGTGGCTGCTACTGAACACAACTTCAAACTCCAATCAAAAGGAAGCTCTTTTCCTGCTAAGCTGAGCCCTTCACCCTAGAGCAATCCTCTGCCCTCTGAAACACTCCCTTACCCTACTCCATCAGCCAGGAAAGTGCTTAGAATACCTGCCAAAATTCTTATCCCCCCTCCTCCTCTGCAGTTCACATACATGCACTTCTGTAATGGTCATGCTTAGATAAATCCTCTGACTTCAGCAAAACTGAAGGGATTGAATATTTCATAAGCAGTTTACACATCCCTGCCAAACTCCACAGTTCCCTGGAAATGCAGCAAAGCACTTGTGCATGCTCTGTGCAGTTGCCTGCTCAGGTAACGTCACTCTAGGGCACAGAGAAGGAAATACAACTGTTTGGAAAGACCTTTGTTGGCGGATGGCAAAAGCAGTTTTAGATTGCACACAGCAAGGAGGTAAAATGTTGAGGCTCCAATTTACAAACCGTCTCTTTGCCTCTTTCTTCACTCCATAGCCCTGTACCCATCAGAAGTTTCCTGCTGCGCTCCTCTTGATGTACTCAAAGCCCTCATCCGTTTTCCCACCATTGCAGTGATAAACACCCCCGCAAGAAATTTACTCGCAAGAAAAAAAACACATGCAAAATTTCTGAATGCCTCAGGGCCCAACAGCAAGTAGAAAAACATAAAATAAAATAAGATGGGGCGCTGTCCCTGCCTCTTCATTTTAGCTATCATTTTGGCATATGCCAGAACGTTACCCCAGGCAAAAACATAAGCAGGTAATGAACAGGGATTTGCATGCAATTCCAACAGTGGTCATGACCATAGGCACTGCTCCGTGTAAGTTTCTCCTTCTCAGGGTGTTCATAAAACCCATCTTTGCACACCAGCTGCATGACAGCCAGCTGCAACATCTAAGGCTATTTGTACTTTTAATTGGATTATCAATTGACATGACAGAAAGGCTGATGTTTCTGCACAAAAACGTGTTTATTACATTGATGCAGAACTGACTCAGAGCACAAGGATGCTTTGAGGTTTGTATGCTTGATCAGCAGATTCAAATCCCTTGTTGCCAGCTTGGCACAAATTGCTAGCCAGTCCCTTCCCAAGAGACAAGCTTTGACTATCTCTCCCGACAGCAGTAACTACTCATGTACCAATTAGATGCACATCCTTTCCAACAACGGCTTTGCAAACACTCAGACAGTGTATCTCTGGATCTTAACTGTCTTCTCATTCCAGAAGTGAGGCTTTTGGGAACACCAGTGAAGACACCTTCCACTCCATGCTTTTCCCCTAGCGTGCAAAAATAAAAGAGGCAAAGCTAAAGCAACGTTGTAAAGTACAAGGGAAAATCGTTTTTAAAATATCTTCAGGTCGTCTGCTTTTATGTGCAGCAGTACTCTGGCGTTCTTTCACTCTCCTTAGGTCTACCTATGCTCACTTTAAGATCAAACTGGCATTTTTTTGCCAGCAATTCATTGGAAGCAGCTCTCCACCAGCCCTCTCCCTCCCCACCTGCAGGCAAGCCAGGATCTGGGCCTCACAAGACTATGGTGGCGTGGGTGTTGTTGGCTGCCTGTTTTGGCAGCCTCTCCTCCTTTCTTCCAGCTCTGTTTTGAAACACAATCTAAATTAAAAAAAAAAAACTAAAAATTGGATGTTCCTGCTCTCTCCACTCACGTCAGCGCTCCCACAGCGTTAAGCAGCGTGCAGGTTGGCCTACATGGCACAAACTTTCGGCAAAGAAACTCTTACTTGTAGGGAAAGCACGAACTTTGGGAAGGAAGGGGAAGTGAGAGACAAAAAACGGGGGAGAAGGGCCAAGAGGCCTTTGGGAAGTGTCTCATTTTAATGGAAGGGGCAGAGAAAAGAGAAAAATGGCTCTCCAGAGCCGGCTCCCTCCCGCTTTAATAGCATTAGGATCTAATGTAATTTGGACTGAAAGACTAATTTTTTTCCTGCAGTTTGATGGATGCTAGTATCCCCAGGTTTCTTCTTCTTCAACAATGCGTTACATAACATTCTGATACACTAATTACCATCTCATGTCATAGCAATTTTATTAAGAGCTTATACTTACAAATACCCATTCCAAAAGGATTTCAGGACTTTTTTGCCATTTTCTCTGAACTAGGCTTGCTGAAGCACTGGCAACCAGGTCTGTGCTGCACAATGCAGCTTCCAGTAACAAAGTGCCTCTACACAAAATCTCTCATGAGCACTAAGAGTCAGGCATGGATTCTTCTTGCGTTTAGTCTCAAAGACTTGTAAACAAGTTTTGTTTAGCACACTGTGATAAAACACTTGTAACACAGCCCTAGTAGGTTCCTGTACCTGCCACACTTCCAATTCCAGAAGCAATTCTGAGACAAATTCCTTTATACCAAGTAATGGAAATTTTGTCTAACTACTCTGCAGTTAGTGTTTGCTTGTTAATATGGTATCATCTTGTCTGACAAGACTGGGTACCATGAGGTATTTTTCCATATAAAATTGCTAATGCCATCAAGATTGTCCAAATGGGATCATCATCATTAAAAAGATTACGCGGTACGGAAAGTGATTACGACAACGTCTGAGCAGAAGGATTACTAATCACAAGTAGAATCCTGGTACAAATCTCATTCTCCGTATACAAGAAAGGACACAAAACCTTTTGCACATAATTTATATACATTTATGGCTTTATACAACAAACTGTCAGGGATTGTTCTCGTGTGTCTGTAGAAGTACATCAGGCACTTTTCTGAAAATATCCACGTCTGAATTTTAATTCTGCAGTGTGACTAAGTCAGAGCAGTGAAGCGTTGAAGAGCTGTCACGCCACTCGCAAGTAGAGCTAGCGGTATGTACATGCCAATCTCTCCAGATATTGCTGGTTTGTGGAACACCCTCGAAAAGGAGGCCAGGTTTAATGCCAAGTAATTTGCTTTCTGTTTGCATAAACCATGCTGCATCTTACATTATGATTACCAAAATAATAATAATAATAATAATGAGAATACCTTATTTAAAATCAGTCATAAATTAAGGATCCTAGCAATTTCATCATGAAAATAGGAATTTCAAATCAGTAAAAAAATAAAAAAGTACTAACATACATCCAGTGGTTTAACAAGTGCAAATTTTATACTGTTTTATAATTGGTCCAATTTTACCTTCTCTTCTTAGGGACGCTCTGTTGACTTAAGCCAATAATAAGCAATGTGACTTTTGCTTATAAGTGTAGGCAAATCGTCGGTTTATCAAAGCAGAGCTTTCCAATTAATGCATCTACTACCTAAACATATATCATATAGCTATATTATGGAAACAATACATCTTTATATTTAAAATATCTGAACAGCTCTATAATACAATAAACTTTTAATAACAGTACAAACCAGAAAAGTCAAAAACAAGGCTGCATAGGTAAGATCATCCGCACAATTCACAAACCAATCATTTACAACAATTCTGACAAACTAAGTTACTCCAGAAACTCGATACTTTTTACTGGAAAAGGATTTATTACCAGAGGTCACATAATGTTTGCTTTCAAGGCAGACAACACCTTCATCAGACTTCACAGTATTCCAGAATTACAACTGCAAAATATTAGAATGGCACCATGCAAAAGAAATTAAGTTTGACCACACGAACCAAAACCTCTGATTATCTACAACTGTTTTCTCTCAGTAATTAAAAGGGGCTTCCTACAGACTGTTGTAACTCGGGGACAGCTACATTTATGATATTCATAGTTATAATAGGAAAGGAAGAAAATACCTGCATCTAGGAATTTGTACAGTAGCAGTAAATAATAAACAGGAGGTATATTGTTAAATGTAGCACATTTAGCTGCAACCCCACGGAGTTTACAGTTAAGCACTGCTTTCTTTGCGCACAAAGGTGGATTTTGTGCCTACCTTGAACTGTGCTATCAATCCCCATTTGGGAACAAACATTTTTGCGCATGCAGCAGAAAGAAAGAACCTCAGAAACTCGTGTGTGAGCCCATCGCCAGGATTTACCATCACGTCTTAGAGAATGTGAAGTTGATGGTGATGATGCTAGTTGAAGTTTTTGGCCATAAAAGCATGCTGCTTCGCTGAGGCTTCAGCACCACAAACAATTAATGCTCAACAGTTCAAAGATCACTATCACACTGGGGGAGATCCTGTAACACAGGACAGCTTAATGTCAACCTCTGGAACTGCTGACAACTGTAATTAGATATCTAAAAAGGTAGCTGTAGTTAGTAGTGATTTAAGCCCAACAGGGTGCTAAATGCTAGCACATCAGTGGATGCATTGCAGAGTCTTAGGAAAGTCCTAACAGGATCATTAAATATATGGCTTGTTACTGAACTTCATTTTCTTGGCACATCCCATTTTTTTCTCCATCATACAGCATCACTACAGGGAAGCAGAGTTTCAATTAGAAAATTTTCCAGTTGTGAGCATCATAGACAAAACCATAATCAGTGAAAATACGTTATTCTCTCTTTCTTCTACCAGCACATAAACTGTTTGTCCCGTCAGCTCCAAAGACTTCTATAACACAAATGGTGTGTAGACCAATGGAAAGACAGGTGAGGCCCATGCTCCACACAACCATGAAAACTGCCTTGTTAATTGCAAAAAAAAAAAAAAAAAAGAGAAATCTCTTATCAATGACCCAACCCTAAAAATCCTCAGGAAGCTGTCAATATGCCTCTCAAACAAGACCAAGAGTTTCCACAGGAACAATGCCTCTATCATTAATACTCACCCCTATCCCAAGGTTCTTGTGTTTGTATAACTTTCCCACTTACTTTTTCTTTCTTACTTAAAAAAAGTAATTTTTTTTTTTCCTGTAGTGGGGTGTCATGCAAGGTTTAGCCTGCCATTAAAATGTAGCACTTTCGACACCTCAGTTATACTATATGCTGACAGAAACACGGACAGACTCTAAAACCAGTGCCAATAAGAAAAAGATCAATTTTGTCCTTAATTTTATCAAAATCATGAATTTTCTCCAAATGGTCCTGCTCTCAGGTGTACAAACATTATGAGACCTCCATGAAATAAATATAAGTGTGAAGAAGCATTGTACAAGCATCTAACAGTGAGTACTTAACACTTTGTGGTAGTCAGAGTTAAAATGATAGCAGAAGCAGATGACGTTTCTAAAAATGCATATATAAAACTGATTAAATATTTCTTAAACATAAAGTTGTCTATTTTTATACATCACACAACAAAAAAGGGACAGAAATGTTTTGTATTCAATATACTTATTAAGCTTTTCCTTTATTAGCACTCCCAAGTGCTAGGGAAATTTATAAAAACAAGTACTTAATCCAGTTAAAATACTGTACAAAATGAAGAGGTTATGAATGCTGCCAGATCTCAGAATTATTTTTCAAGTTGCCTATGTAACAAAAGTAGATTTTAATTATAAGAAAAATAGCTTGGAAAGTATTCCAAAAATTATCTTAAGTCCAACAACAAAGTCATTAGTCTGACAATTAAATCCAGATATATTCTTGCATAAATTTACATGAATACAGGTAACTTATCAAATGGCATTTAACCTACTGTTTGCTTTGAATAGTGAGAGAGTTTAGTAGGATCATATAAACCGGCTACTCTGTTCCCATATGAAATGTGTGACAATTTTAAGTAGAATGAAGCAGTTCGTACTGCTGCAAGGCAAGTCCACAGTTATCTCAAATCATCAGAACACAGGTAACATCAATGAAGGTTAAACTTACGTAGGGCATGAGATCATCACAGTATTATTACAAAAGTTTATAAACTTTTCTTGGACCAAAACAGATAGTCTTAAAAAACAATTCTTCTACAGATCATACTGTACAAAACCGAAAGCACGACATGATGTAAGTAAGAGTCTTTGCTGTGATTATATGGTGTAGTGAATTTGGCACTTCAGAGTAATGAAATTTCCAATGGCACAGTTCTTATCTACAGCAGCACATAACCTGCAAACCTTGGGCAAACATCCTGTACAGGAAAATAATCAGTCTGCTGCCAACTCTGACGAAAGGAAGAAAAAAAGAAAAAAAAAGACCCCAAAAAAAGCTAGTGTATGCGCACAGCTTTGTCAAGAAAATTAAAAAGGAAGGTGAAGGACATCTTTGTACTGCTTTTCTCAGTTCCTGCTGTCAGACAAGTCTGGAGAATTTAACCGTAGCCTAGGAAAAAAAAAAAAACAACAACAATAACAACAAATTAACATTCACACCAAAAGATGAAGTCTATTAAAATACGTTCAAACTAGCTTTAAAATAGATTAAGTGGGGGAAAACATTTTCATTAATTACTAGTTACCAGAAACTTTTTGGTTCAAAATATTAATGGCAAAATATTAGCAGTCCAAATGAAGTAGGAGAAAGAGGTACACAGCGATCTCAGTGCACCAGTGCAAACCTGATTTACAAACTAATAAAGGACTGAAAAAATCACTGACTGGAACAGAGGCACTTCTCATGCCAACAAAGGCGATCGCCCAGGTTTTAAGCATTTGACATCTCTCTTCCCTTTAAGCTGTTTTTCAGATTTATTATAAAAAGCACAGCTTACCTCCCACTACATCCTATCCTGACACCCAACTGTGTGTGGTTGTCTTTACGCTGTGCTGAAAACTTTGGTTAGGCAATACACTGTCAAAGTTAAAATCTAACGTTTCTCCATCCATTAGGTCATTACGAATAATCGACTCCATGTCACAGTCCAACCGTTCAATTAACATGTCATCTAAGTCACTGGGAAGCTTCTCCTGGTGGAGGGAAACAATTCCCACCCTTCCGTAGCCGTTGCAACTGTTAACAGGGGCATACGGGTTCATAGCATTCATCTGCATCTGGTGACTCATAGGCACTTGTAACGAAGTCTTCACTGTCGACAAGCGATTTAGACCTGAAGTATGTGACATGGGATTCACTGTGTGTGACAAGGCACGGCCATTAACTGCAGGTGTTGGCTGGTTATGTCCTTGGTGAGGGCGGGCGTTAGGGTTCATCATTTTGTTGTGAGGTGGCTGATTGCCATAAGCTGGCATCACCGAATTAGTGACCATCAGTACACCTTGGCCCAGTGCCCTGCCACCAGCCTGGGAAACACCAGTGTCTACTGATGCCAAGATATCATTGTGCGGAGGAGAATCAGAAGTCAGTAACTCCTTCAAAAGTCCTGCAGGACAGTTAAATTGGCTCATCGATCCATAGCTTGATTTACTGTCTTGAAGAGTCTGCATAGGAATTTGGGGCAAAGAGTTCATGCTAGCTTGAGCATACGTAAATTTCCTGTAGTCTGGATTTGGTGAACATATACTTGTGGTCGAAGATGCAAATGAATAACCTGGTGTTTGTTGCATCAGGGTAGCAGATGACGACTGGGTTGATACAGTCATTGACGTATTAGGTGACAAAAGATTAAGGTTATCCAAAAGATTTTCCATGTTCTCTGAACTACTCATCTCTGAAAGGCTGGGTAGAGTAGAAGTCATTTTGGTGGCTGATGATGGGTATACCATGGAGTGCACATCCCCATCTCCAAGATCATCTTGCTCTGGCAAAATAGGAGAAAGTCTTCCACTAATTGTACTAGCATTAGAGCTAGTTCTAGGTCGAAATGTACTCCAGTTATCAAAGTCATCATTACTGTGAGAGCTGGGGCTTGCAGGCCACTTCGAGAACTGAGATCCAGGGCTGTCACCGTTTCCCTCCTGACCAGATTGAAGAGATGCTTTTTTCTTGGCTGCTCTGCCTCTGCTTTTTGCAAACTTGCTGTTGTTATCCATGGATGCTGCTCGCCTCCTAGGAGACTTGCCACTCTTTCCTCCTTCAGGATTGAGCATCCACCAGGAACTCTTCCCTGTTCCCTCATTCTGCACTCTGATGAATTTGCTGTGCAGGGACAAGTTGTGACGGATTGAATTCTGAAAAACAAAATAAGGTGTAAGAATATAGGTTGCATTTCTGGCGGCATTTAAAGAGAGACCTCTTACATACAGCTTAGTTTTCAAATGCTATATTCATACCTGTGTTTCCCAGCATAACATTCAGCTATATAAAAGAAGATGCTCAGCATCAAGGTTCAAGATTTAGGAAGCAAAATATATCGGAAGACGAAAAAGCCCACTGAAGATCCCATTATCAGCTTCACTCTAATGAGTTGAACCTGAAAGCTTTTAGGGATTTCTTTTATGCAACGTTGAGAAACATTAGATCTTGTTTTATGGTCCTTGTAATGGGATCTCATCACGCATTTCTCTAAACCCTACAAACATGCCAGCATGTGTATATTGTCACAAACGTTAGTGAAGTTTAAATGACTTCTGTCAAATGCAAAAACACAAAGAAAATCGAGGTTTAAGTTTTTGTATATAAAGATAACTAAATGCCTAAGAAATCACAAGGGACAAAGGAATGCAAATAGCACAGACAAACTTGCATTTAAAACTTCAGTCTTAAAACCATCTTGTTCTTTCAAAATCAACATTTTAATATGCAACATTGACTCATGCAATACCTGAGGGCACAAGATATTTTGTGCCAAGACTGACCAGGGGATACTGAAGCTTTTCATGATCTCCTAAGTCACCAGCTATGCTTCACCAGAAAAGAAATTAAGAATCTAATCCTACAATTTGACCTGTTAACAAGTGTCTTGTAATACCAAGTTGGTCTTCCTTCACCTCTTAGATCCTAAATGCCCTCCCGCGCACATCCAGTTTCTCAAAGCTACTGCCAATATGCACATCTTGCCTCACTCCCAATATATACAGCTGATAGAAGAAAAGCATCAACAGCCATAAGGAGCCATGTCAGGTGCAAAAAGTCACCTTGTGGGCCCTACCTCAAATCAGAGATCAGAGGCTCAAATTTTCTGCCACAGCCACGGCATACTGTGGATTGTGGAAAGCCAGTCGACGATAGCAGGCCTGGCCACCTGCAGAGCCCAACAGGAATTTGTTACTTTAGGGCTAATCTTCAGCAGATTAAGGCAGCAAGCAGTCCTGGACCAGAGACTGTTAACATCTTATAGACTGCAACACCCTGAGGATGTCCCCACAGGAACACAACCTCACACCAAATGGGTCACTAAGTGCCCCTGGAGAGCAGAAGATGGCAGAATACATCATCAAGGTAGCTCATGGTTCAGCCAGCCCAACAGCTAGTCAAAATGTCTGACTAACTTCAGAAGCCTTTCCAACCTCTTCTTCCCCTCCACAGAACCATATTTAACAAATTTTCCCAGTTAAATCAACACCAGCAGCAACAATTCAGCATTTCCTTATTCAATTTTGAATGGAAGCCAATCTTTCTAATTGCAATAGGACTGTATCTCTTCGCTGCAGTAACTTTGCAATCAAAATCTCATCTCCTATCCAGTGACAAAACCTTGAAATGTTATTTTCACTACATGCAGCTCCATAAAAATATCATCACCTGGAATTCCCCTCTGCATAGCTTTAGGCCTGTGGTGCTCAGTGCTTCGTGGGGGTCCAGGCAAGCATCTGCTCACCCCGTGCCTGACCGGACATCATAGTAATGTAGTGTCAGCATCAATTCAGGAGGGCAAGCCCAAAGATCTTTCTCTGGACTTGCCCGTGGCTGTGGTTGGAAGGGCTGAGGAGTGCAGGGAGCTGGCCCCGCCAGTCCTTTGTTTTCACTGTAGGGCCAAAGCGGAATTAAAGGCTGACACAATTCCAGAGTTAGCAATGTCGCAAGAAAGTTGTTCTGCACGTCTGTTGATTGAAAAACCTCCTGCGCCAGTTCAGTTTTTTTATTGTATTTTGTAAACATACCCAGTTGGCTTAGGCTGAGTGTTTACTATGAAAATAAGCATATAAGGCATGCAAAACATCAGGCAGTGAAAATCTTCTGCTTGTGCTCAACTCTCTTTTCTCTGCAAGAGAAGCGTTAAATATTTAAGAAATTACTGCTATTCCTTAGTCATCAAAAATATTATAATCTGGTATTATTGCACTGAGGACATCTGAGGTCACTCTTTGAGTAACAGAGCTGTCTCCTAACACTGCCAACAATGAAAAAAAAAAATTTTCCTAACAGGAAAAGGTTTGCGGCCCAGAGCTTGTTACATAAATTCCTGTTTTTCACGCAGCCAGCAGGACATTAAAGAAGCTATGATTTACTAACTTGGAAAAAGTGTTGAAGAGGTAAATCTTGTGAAAATATGCACTGCTGTTAATGATGTTGTGTCTACAGATCTTTGCCAGACGCAAACAGGACCTGATAAAAAAGTATAGTTTCAGCAGTGGAACTTGGCAGCCATAGAAGCGGCACCGCGAGCCGCAGCCCCGCTGCCTCAGCGTGCTGTAAGATGCTTCGAACGGCGGCTTTTGGCAAGACTTTGAAGCAAAGCCTAGTAAAGCCCACCTGAAGGATACACAGAGCAACCAGCTACATCTCCAGCTGAGCTCCCAAGCACAGCAATGAGTTCCAGGTCAGACTGAAAGCATCTGCGTTGGAATTTTATCAAACTTGCATTACGACTCCAGCCAGACTGCTGCCACCTGTGGGGTGTTTCCTAGGACTCAGTCTGCACGTTTGAGATGAAGCTCAGAAAGCCTGCTCCCATTTGGCCTTCAAACCAGCATGTACTTCACATTTCAGCCATAGTTGAGTAAGAAGATCAGGTGCTATGGATACACATATTGGTGGCCCTTGCTGATGAAGAGTCAAAATATGCAATACCAATATTTGCCTTCTATGTAATGAGCGACTAACAGCTAATAAAACTAATGAAGCCAAGAAAATGATTCATTTGAAGCTACACACATTATTCATCTACTTTTCTGACATTTCTTGAAACTGAACCATATCGCAAGAAGAACACCCAGCTTGCTCTTCTTCTAAACAAAAAATAAATTCAAGCTGATTTACATTTACTAACAGTAAGTCTGAGACGTTCAATTCTTGGATGCCTACTGTATTCAAGCCCAATAGATACTCTTTAAACAGGCAACTGAAGGTTAAACTAAGTAACTGCTGAAAAAAAAGTCTTACAATTGGAGTTGTTTATTTTTTTTTTCTGGTGAGTTGTTTTGGTGTTTTACTAAAGAGAAATACCTGAAAACATAGTTCCTTTATTGAACTTAACAACAGTGTAAGCCTCTACTTGAAGAGAGGTACGTTGGCTATCTTTCTTCCACCCCATTCCTTGGAGCAGGTATGGGAGAGGAAAGTAGAGCTCCTGTATAACCTTACTGCAGACCTCTCCAACAGTCCAGGCTCACTGCAGCCTTCTCCAGGATCAGACTGTGGAACTGAGAGTATTCTGAGAGCTGTGAGACTCAAGTGTTGTAAAAGCCTGCGTGGGTCCCCTACTGGGACTCCTTCCCTCCCTGTTCAACTACAGTGCTGTGATGGCCACCTAAAAGAGAGAAAAAGGATTACTTGCAACAGTTGGCACTGAGAAACAAACAAACAATATAAAAAAAAAGCAATCTCCTATAACAAATCTGCTACCAAGGTACACATGCCAACGGTACTTCAATAAAGCACACCACATGATCTTGGACAAGAGATTCACCAGTATGGCAATAAAGGTGAAGGACTCAGCCTTTGGAGACAGATGCAGCCATAACTAAGTGGGAGGCAGTAATGCAAGAGCAAGACAGGCTAAGTGTATCTATAAAAATTAACAGTCTTATGATTGCCCATCAATTTTTCATTCAGAAGTCATCTCAGCAGTCCATTACTTATTATGCCACTTTATTCAAGCGAATGGTCTACAGGAATTGTTAGTCAGTTGACACTACCATCAGCGGAAATGGCTGCAAATACAGACAGGGGAACAGTATCTGACTGTAATTCTCAGATCTCTCCAAACAAAATCTAAAGTAAATTTGGAATGGTAAGATAAAGCTGTCTGTAAACGTGACACTTCAATACTGCTTTTGTCATGATCCTCTAAGATAATAATGATTCAGAAAAAATAAAAGGAAACGAGATGAGACTTGAGATTGCTTTTTTATTTTAACAAAGAGTTGAACAATATTTCAATAGGAAGATGCTTTGTAAGAAAGTCAGGCTTTCTTTCACCTGGTAGGAGTGAAGGTCATAGACTTACCAATTAACATCATCACTATAAGATGATGTTAATTGGTGACTTTTGTGGAGAGGATACCAAAGCAAAAAATTGGCAGGAGAGAAGGGAAGACCCAGCATTTACAGAGGCTGTTACAGAGGACATCAGACCTGTCTCTCTAGGTTTGCATACTGGAATTTTACTGCAGTTCCAGATGTTCAAATCACCCTCCTCTTGGAGCCTCAGCCACTCTAAAATAATAATAATAATATGGACAGAAAGCATATCACTTAGCCTCAGGTCTGAGAGTCATATTTAGAAGAGACTGGCAATTTGCCACCTGCAGCAGCTGCATGAAGGTGGAAAAGCAGGATTTCCTCCCAAATAGGTCATGCTTTTTTGGGTCCTTTGTTCTTAGGGGGGTGCTTTTGTTTGACTCCGTTTTTGTCCTACACTGTTACATGGCTAAGAAGTTTCAGCTGGAAAAGCGCAGGACCTTGTACTGCATCTCTGTGTTTTTCATTACAGATGGTAGCATAGTGAGAGTCTTTCCCAGAACACCACCCACGAAACATCATCTCCAAACATGGAGATGCTTTCTCAGATTGTTCCATTTGATGAGATTTCAGCAATCCTTTGTTCCCTGAGTGAACGTACAAGAATGTGGCAGACTGTATGTTATCACTATACTACCACTACACATGCCTCTCCTGGACACAAGAAGTCTATTGTGCCCATAGTTCACTGGCAATAATCTAAGTCCTGCTCCTTCTGCAGTTAAGTCCATGGATTTATGCCCTACTGCACTTCCTCTCCACAGCTGTTGAAGGGTTGGCCATCCTCCAGGTTGCATCCCTTTGCCCCACAGTGCACTCTGGACTGGTGGGGATTTCACAACCACTGGAGCTCTCTCCTTTGAAACATAACGTGCAGTAACAGAAAATACACACACAGCTCTAGATTTTGGTGTTTAAGGACTTGGCATACTCACATGTCAGGACACAGCTCTGCTGACATGTATTAGAAGAACTCCCAACCGCTATAAAAAAGATATATAATTAATCTTAATTCTAGGCAGCCTCCTTTAAAGTACTTTTCCATGCTTGCAATTTGGATATTTCTAATAAAACGTTAACTACTTTCTGTATAGGGGCATTTAGAAAAGGTGAGCATAAAACCCAAGAACAATCCAAACAAAGACTGCTGTTACAACAGGCAGAAAAAGACAATTGCTTGACAAATAAAAAGATTCCTGTTTGTAGATAGATAATACAAGTATTCCACAAATATGGAATGTAAATATATGAATATGCATATATGCTTCTGATGAAGAAGCAGCATTTCAAAGCCAGGTTGGATGGGGCCCTGGGCAGCCCGATCAAGCGGGTGGCAACTCTGCCCATGGCAGGGGGTTGGGACTGGATGGCTTTAAGATCCCTTCCAACCTAAGTCATTCTATCACTCTATGATTCCTTACTTCATTAGTGATGTTTCATTAGTGATGTGGGAGGCTGGGACTGAAGTCTCACTGAAGAGGAACATTTTGAAGTCAGTGTGCCCTGGTAGATGGGCTCCTTGCCTCTCACTTAAAGCTTTCTCATACCTCTCCCCTTAGAACCAGCCTCTGCTGCAACCACATCTGTAATGCAAAGTAGCAAAGCAGGACTGTATGCACAACCTGCTTGCCTTGACATCAAGTCTGGGTGATAAAAGAGAAAAACTGATAAAGGATTCAATCAATCAACATGCTGATGTCAGGGATATGGTCAATTCCTTCAAAAAAAAAAAAAAACAACAAAGTACATTTTTAAGAGTTCACTAATTTGATCAAGAAAGGTAAGACAAAGAAGACCTGCAGATAACCTGTTGAGTGACATCACAGCCAAGATTAACGCTACTCAGCACCTCTAATGCATACCCAAAGGGATTACAGTGATTAGAATTATCTTCAGTGCAATGAGCCATGAGGAAAGCCATTGTGATCCCTGGCAGACGGTATCCCCGTTAGTCACTGCAGGCTCTAATGCAGCAACCACAGGATGCAAGCACTACAGTAGGGATAACAGTCTGAGGCAAAGCTGTTGCTGAGTGCAGAGAGCACAAGGAGATTATTACAAGGTAAACAAGAATCCCAATTATAAGCAAAGTTTATTAAAATAAATAAAACCATTTGGAGTAATGAAGTAGTAGTTCATCTGTACAATGCCAGAATGACTAACAGCTTAAAATTTTATTCTGCAACTGCAGTAAAGAGACAGTGAGAGGTGTTTATTTTTTTTCAGCCAGTGGGAATAATTATGATCAGTAGGACAAAAAATGTTAATCACTCATTTCCTGTTTAACAGACAGCCTGCTTCACCTCTGCCACTCTCCACGGTTACACCCAATTCATCACAAAGACTACTGCACTGTTTATAGAAAGCTTGCCCCTTTCTTCTTTTTAAATCTAAGTTGCCTTTTATTGACATTTGCTAGCTCAAATGATGAGGTTATATTTAACATGTGATGTGTACACGTGCTAAATATAATGTATCGGTATATTAGGCCAGCAGATAATCTTAAAAGGAGCATTACAAAAACGTTATCACAAAGAATTAGCACTAAGGAGAGAAATAGGTGAAAGTCTTGGTGAAACCACTGAGGTAAGAAACAACACAGTCCGAAAATAGGGCTCAAATTTTGTACTGCCCTTTGTAGATATTCAGAGAAGTTCCAGGAAACAACAACAAAAAGGGATATGATTGCTTCAAAAGCTGTAAAGAGGCGAAGTTAAAAAGTTGGAAATATCCAAGCTTCTGTCTGAAGGCTAACATCAACTTTAAATGCTGAAAGTCCTGGATAATGACCAAATGGGGTCAGTTGTCACTTGCCTATGTAAAGGTACGAGTAGATCTAACCCAAAATTTTTGTTTCAATTGGATGCTTTACCATAGAACCACACATCCTCTTCTCTATCTTTGTGGATTAAGACTTTTTGCTTTCACGAAATCACCTGTAACCTAGAGTGCTCGAATGATTGTCATTAATTGATGGATTTACGGGTAATGGAAAGGGTTGAAGACTCACTTCACCTGCAACACCTCTGCTGCCTCATCACAGACCTCTCCTTAAGGAGACAGAGAAGCCATGATCACCCAATTTTGCAAAATGAGCTGCACCAACAATGAACAAAGTTACCCGTGGACATACTCACAACCCACATTTCAGCAGGCTGTGGGAAGCAGAGCTCTGTTTCTCAGAGCAGGGGAAGGAAATCTAAAGGAGAATTTCTTCCCTCACACCAGTTTTGGAAGCATTCCTATTCCCTCACTACTGTAGGCTGTGCTCTGTACTTAACAGACCCTTATTAAATCAAAGGACTATTTACAATCTACATACTGGCAAGTCCACATTCCCATAGAATGTCATCTGGCAGCACTGACTTAAATCATCAGCTCCGTATTTACTTGCTTCCCTCTCTCCCCAACTCTCAGAAGAGTAAAAAGGACAAGTGAAGTCTTTAAAGACAAGAACGGAACTAATAGAGTAAGTCCAAGAGTACATTAGCATTCATCATACTACCCACATACACTTTTTTTTTTAAAGGAAAATATTACAATGAGGGCCATAAAAAGGAAGATAAAACACAAGAAAACTTAAGGCCGTCTTTCAACTATACACGTATGAGTGAGATGCAGAATCATACTGAGCATAAACTCAGACTGCAGAGTGGGATACTGCTATGCAGAAATGAGCTTTCTTAAGCATTTTGGGTGCTGTTGTTTCTACTTTTTTTCCCTGCTAACAAGGTTTAGCCAATCTCCCCTCCTGTTGCATTTGATGTATGCAAGGAGACCTGCCTCACTGAGACTGCTCAGAGAATGTTTCACTCATTCTTCCATTGCTCTCAACAGAACAGAACCTAGCACAAGGAGGCTCTGGGCACACTGGGGGACACCCAGGGGCAAAACAATGAGTCCAGGGAAGGACATTGCATCGCGTTCATGCCAGGCCAAATCAGGGAGAAACCACTGATTCTTCAGGATGGGAGGCAAAACAAAGACTGAGTGTACGAGAGTTTCTGCAAAAGCCTGTTGGTGCTTTCTGCAGAACACAGCCCTCACTCATTTCATTAAAAAAAAAAGAAAGAAAGAAAAAGAAAAAAGAAGACTGTTCAATCTTTCTTGTCCCTAGGAGATGCTAGGAAATCAATTGGAGGCTTGAGATCAGAAGGTGGGACATCCACAACCACACTCAGTTCAGAAAAAAAACACACTCCCAACCCCCTTCACTAATTCTCCCAATTTCTAAAAGCTCTATCAGCTTTCTGATTAGGCTTCCTCCTCCTAGAGGTCACAGTCTTGGTCGGGAGCTAATTTCACCACCACTGCTCCCACCCTTCCTCAGTGTGAAGCCCATGGGTAACTGGGCAGATAGAGCCTGCCTGGCTCCTTATTCGAATTAAAGGACTGCAACATCCAGCTTCTCAATCACAAAGGCTGCCTTGGGCCACCCATCCCTTCCATGCCCTTGCCTCAAGACAAAGTGGAGGAGCTCTCCTCTAGATTTCCCCCAGCACTGTGGTGAGAGTGCAGTGGAGACAAGTGACAAGAAGTGTCACTAGTTCTTTAGGTTTGGTTTTCCCACTTGGAGATGCTCCAAGATAGAGGCAACATAGACTCTGGAGATGCACAAGCACTTTTCTGAGAGCATTTGCTTGATAGGTCAGAATGGGGCACTCATCTCTAAAAAAAGAGAGAAAGAACCTCACAGGACAAAAGCTTAAATCAGATTAAAAATAGCAAGAATGTCAGCAGAAGGAGCTGTCATTTGCAATTCCTACACAAAAAAAAAAAAAAGCAACAAAAAAGCAAAAAAAAAAAGCATGCATCTGAAGCATGTTTTCCAATATTATGTATCTAGCCAAGTTTGTTCATGAAGTTTTATAATAATTTGTCATTGATACATCTATGGATTTATGTCCAGATTCATCAAACTGCTGACAAATTCCAGCAGGCATTGCAGCCCTTACTGCTCTTTTATTTTTGGATTACTTTCAGTTTTGAAGATTTTACAGGGAATGCTTCCACATTTTCATTTTGTTTTAAAAAGAAATTAACTTTAATCCTCGTGGAGGATCAGGTGTTTTCAAGTATTTTGTTTGTTGATTATTCATATAGGCATAAATTAAGCATAGTATTTGGCAGGCCATGCACTTCTCTATTAAAAAGTGTGTTTTTACTTTTGCAGTTATTGTTTAGACGTTGGTCATAACATGCTTCAGGTTGTTTTGAACAGCAAAGAGGAAACAAGCAGTATCCTTACTTATATCACACTCAATCAACATTAAATGCCTATGCAGCAATACACTGCCTGTTCAGTATTTCCAGCTTTCTTCCTGTCTACTGCTAACCTACAACAGCATGGAGATAATCCATAATTTTATGCAGCTTTTCAACGTGTAAACAGAGCTATGATTGGCCAGAAGACGACACACAAAAAAAAAAATGAGTAAGGAACAGGATGTGTAAATGGAGAAGAATCTAAAGTAACTGTATTTGCTGGAGGTTCATTTATGAAATTAAAAAGAAAAATGAGCAAAACATTCTAGAGGCAGCTCCTAAACACAGGCAGTGCCAGTAGCACAGGCAGCTGTAAGAGGCAGAAACCAGGCACAGCACTGTTTGCCCATGTTCATTGTAACACTGAGGCAGAAAGTTTGAAAAGAGACTTCGAACTCCATACCATCCCCACTGCTCATCCTTGCTGCTATCCCATTGCAACTCCTAGGTGCATGTCCTCGGGATTCCCAAAACGAGAAATGTTCTAGAAGTCACACCAATCCATAGAAAACTATGTCAGCTGCAAAGAAGAATTTTCAGAACTGCTTTTCAGGAATTTCTTAGGGATTTTTAATAGGGTTAAGTTGGATGGTGTTTTTCAAGCTTTGAGTTCCCATGGAGCAGGATTTCTGTCTCCATCCACCTAGAAAGAAACATGACTATTTCACTATGTATTCCCTTTAGCCATCTTGGAAAAATATATCTTCAAAATGGAATGGTTTGTCTTGACATAATGTTTTAATTTTTGAAGTCCTCCAAAAATGCAGGCTCAGATAACTGGTGTTTTCTGTTCTCAGTGGGCCGACAGAATAACTCCTTTTAAAAACACCTTATTTGGATTACTTTAACATGAACTTTGAAAAATCCCATTTTCTAGATTACCAACACTTACAAATTAAGGTAAATTGGCAAGATAACTCCCCAGTCCCACAGACATCTGCAACCTACTCAAGCAAACCTCAGAGCACTAAAGCCTTCAAAAAAAAAAACAAACCATTCTTTTTTGAAGCAGGAATATTTCCGGCAAACCAGCAACAACAGAATCCTTCCCCCATCCCTAAATTTTGTGTGTTCAAGTAAATAAAAGCACAAACACAATTGCAAGAAAGAGTACACCTACATGTCTCTAAATCCAAAGAGTCTGCAGAAGTTTTCTAGCTGTAAGCCAAAAAAGTTGCTATGTCAACCCTTGAAGCACAGCAGCTGGAGATTGGGCTGAGCCAAACCATTACCAACTGGACAAAAATAATTAAGACAAATGTGGTTTTCTTAATCATAGCACCATGTGCATCAACCCACTGATTTTTCTCATCCCCTGCCATCAGCTGTGCATACATCAGGCTACCAGGCTTGACATCAGCCATCAACATCTTTTGTGTTAAATTAAGCTTAATAGGGCCAAAGTTACATCAAAGGAGCCACACCAATAAAGCAATACTGCAAGGGAGTCTCTGCCTAACAAAGTTGGTGTCTGAAGCATTAAAATGGCAGTGGTAGAAGTTGAGAGTAAGCATAAGTAGTTGCAGTTTATCTTCTTTTACACTTGAGCAGTATTGAACGTATAAGTGCTAGGCCTTAAATAACAGTAGGAATGCTTATCTACCCTACTCCTTCTCCTTCCTTTTCTCTTCCCCCATTCACTAGTCCCCATTGAAATAAAAACAAAATCAGTGAAGATAACAACAGAAGAAGAGTCCTGACCTCAGCATTTACAAGCTAGTCATTGTTTGCTGCAAGCTCAAGTTTGTATCCCTTAAAATGACTACAGTTAAAACAACTGTCTTGATTTAACTCAACCATTTATCCAGTAAAGGGAGAGAGCTGAAGGAAAGAACATTGCTTCTAAGACGGGCTCTGTAATAAAGGTACTTCCAAAACTCAGCTTTAGAGCAGTGAGTGAAGGATCTCCACCTAGTACCTTGAAGATATCTATGCACTAATTACTATGTTAAGAGAGATTAGTACCCTCTTATACATCTTTTAATGAAATTGTCAAGGGATCAGCATATTTCAGGAGCTATTTCCTAAAAACTCATAGTAAGTGTCAGGCTCAAATAATGGAAACTGGCAAAAGGGATGTGGGCTCAATCCTCCTTTTTCCTTCTCCACCAATTACACAAGGACTCCTGCTCCACTCCTCCTTTGCTGCCTACTTCCTTCAAAGAGAGGCATCTCTGGGACATCTGATAAGGAAGCTTAGAGCTATCTTGCCCAAAGCCTGCTTAAAAAACAACAGCCAGCCCTCACCTCCCTTCCTGCACATACATTCAACACATTTGACTGATTTTCCAAAGAGAGGAGCAGCTGAATAATTTTGGCAACAAAAATATAAATCTCCTTGCTCTGTATCTTTAAAACAATAATGAAGTGCTATTTTAAACAGAGTGAATGAAACCTTTAGCAAATCTCACCTATTCCAGTCATTTTTTTTTTTTCTGTTAAATACTGAAATGTGAAAAAAAATTAAGAATGAGAATGACCAACCAAAGAATTAAGAGGTACGTTCACACCTAAGGAGAACTGCAGTCTCCAAGGCATACAAATTCCCCAGTGGCAGCAATTTTTACATTGTACAGCTGGCTAATAGAAACCACAAAAGCATGTTTAAAGTGTGCTTAAGGAGCTTTTACCTTAAGAAAGAAAGCAGCAGTGACAATGTGTTTGCTTCCAGGCACAGTTAGGGGTACACTGCAGCCTTCAATGTTAGCAGCCTGCGTAGACTTCTGTGACTTTTCTTCATTGTCACACAGGCTGCCCACCTTTTTTACATCTCAAACAGCCTTAACCTTGCATGATTCTTTTTTCTTTTTTCTTTTTTTTTGTCAAACACATCTTTTTTACTGTAAATTGTTTTCAGCTTGGAGCCCAGTAGACTCTTGATACCCCTAAAATGCTTTTAAAAGCCTTCAGAAGGTAGGCTTTGTTATATGTCCTCTCTATGAATACACTGGCTTTCCTGTAATCCAATATCACAAGAAGAAAATAAGACAATTTTAAGCTGCTGATCCTAGAAGCAGAGCAAGAACCACTCCAAATTAAACCCAGCCCCCAGACTTCGTCAAAAGGCTGATTTAGAGGATAAGTCCAAAGCAGATTAACACAAGTAAAATGTCAAAGAACACTCAAACAGCAACAGCTTCTTGACAAACAGTGAAGGGCAATAAAAACCAAAACATGTAAGAAACCAGCTCTGCAGAGAACAACTCTTATTTGTGCAGCATGTGCTTGAAGGAAAGCCCTCCCAGATCACATTCTGGCACCGGGTAAGCTCACCTCACTGAGCAGCCAACCCAGCTAACATCACAGTAAGGTAACCCTCTGAGAAGAGAGCCACGTTGTCCAAGGATGAAGGCAGCATTATCATTCTTCCGTTCTTCTTCAAGGAACAGGAACAAGGAGAGGCAGACACATCAGCTGCCTCCTTTCATTTCTGACACAGAGAGTAAGAAGCTTTTGGAATTGCTGCTATGGAGGGATTCCCAGGTCCCCAGATGCAAGGGACCAACAAGAGCAAGTGACTGGTTAGAAAGCTCTGCTGGCTTGTGGTCATCCTCCCCAGTCCACATGCTCTGGTGTTTATATAAACATTGCATATGACAGTTACTGACAAACATCACCTTTTGCTACCTTGGCCTACCATTCCTCATGCACCAGCGATGCATTCACCATCATTTCACAAATATACCACCACCAACACATCTTAAAGAGACTTTCCATACTCCACTACTACAAATGCACTCTGGCATTTGCACTAATGGCAGTTATGTCAATAGTTGCCTGGGGTGCGATTGGAGTTGGTACGTCTTATGTCCATATGTTGGCCTGAACACCAAACCCATTGTCTTGAATACCCCCATGGCAGAGGAGATTGGCAGCAGGAAGGAGAAGAACAGGAAGGCAGGGAACATAACTGCTCTTGCCCTCCTCAATTTAAAACGAGACGGCAGCAAGGAAGTAATTAAACAGGAGTGAAAAGACATTGGAGGAATAAACCACACTAGCAGCACTAGCAGAGAAAGATTTAAAGAACGTGACTCATGTTGTACAACAGTTTCATCACAGCTGCTCTATGAGCCACAGCAGACAGCAGCACTTTGCAGCATTCAGCATGACATCACTGCAGGGTTTGATTGCACAAAGCTGCGCCAAGCAGGCCACGGCAGGAGGCAAAGATTATCCAAGAAGCCTGTGAGGAAAATCCCAGGTAAACTGAGTTACAAAAGCTTATACTGGAAACGTGACTGCAGCACTGGAGTCAACATTTCTGATCTTGAACAAGTTTTGCAGCTCTGAAGGCTTGTCTCATGACACCAGAAGACCTCCTCTGCCTGACATTCATAAGGTGATGCTGAGGGACAAGCGTCAGCTGCTGAACCAGGCAACACTTCCCTGAACACTTGGGCTCGTCCAGGTCAGTAACATGCCAGGCAGGACTACTCCAGCTTATGGACTGGTAGGAGCAAAGCCTGCTACTCACAAGTTAAGCTTTTGCTAATTCAAATTAAATCAGGAACCTGCAGCCAGAGCTTCAGCAGCTTCAAAATAGAAAAACTGCTCTTTCAAATGGGCAACCAGAGAGCATCTCAGTGAGAGCTCCACCTGGACAGAATCTCCATTCCCAAGCACTGTCCATGAAGAAACATGGCCAGTGTGACAACAGATGTCCGGTGCACAAGGCACTCCTCCACACTTCAGCTGCCGTCTACTGAATCTGCCAAATTCCGGACTCAAACCTGTGTCTGATCAAAATTTTCCTCTTCCCCTTCCTCCTCCTGTCTCAACCCAAGTTTATTTCCTCTGGAATGATGACGTCTCCAACACCCAACTGAACACAGGCGTTTTGTCCAACAAAGAAACCTATTCTCCTACACTGATTCCCAGTAGCAAGAGCTGCCAGCAAGCAGCTTTCAGTGATTTACCATGTCCATTACGGACAAAACTTCAACTACTCAAGGCAAACTTCATTTATTTCTCTCATCCCAACACACATTTTTCTATTAAGGGCATTCAAATACTGCAATTAACATCTGCTTTCACTCTATGAAGATCTGCACTGCTTTGGTGTGATTTTTCCTTCATCTAAATTTCGGTACTACATCCTTGAATCTTTATTTATTTATTGGAAGTTAAGTTTGTTATTCGTCCTAGAAACCCCACAATAAAAAGCAGCAGAAGTGATATAAAAGGTCCTTAAGAAGGCTGAAAACAGTAATGAGGACTGTGGGTTGTGCATGCAGGAGGCTGAAACTCTCGCTTGTATTTTGGCTGTTGACTCTCCAACTAACTTTGAACAAGCCAAATACAAACTATCCAACTAACTTTGAACAAGCAATAACAAACAGCAAGAAAAAATAACTTTCACTTCAACATACATCTCTCCTAGGTGAGTTGAGACAATGCAATACGAAGCGCCCTGCCCTACCCACAACACCATTGCTAGCAGGCACTCCTACTTGCCTGTGGAAAGGCAGAAGAGGAGGGAGATGAAATGGTGCTTGGCCCCTTTGTCAGATATTCAGAAAACACCATTTTCTCCAAGGCAGAGGAGGAAGCAAACAAGCTCTGTAAGCCCCATCCCTCGGCCACAGCCCGACACACGTACATGCACACGCATTTCCTCCGGCTTCAAGAAAACAATGAAGTGTGGGGAGGCCGGCTCTTATATAAAGTATGCACCAACTATGTATAAAATTAGGAAAGCAGCTGCTTCAAAAGCTCAGTCACCCTTTTATCATCAACAGGGCTTTAATTAGTACCCATCTGCTTCCTGTTTTATACTACAGAGCTAACTTTCACCTGTTTCAGCAAAACACCCCTTCCCCCAAATGCAAGTACACACACACACCAAGTTAGCAAACACCATTACATTTAAGCAGTGAACATCAGGAAGCCTCATTCCAAGTATCTGGGCTATTTATTTGCTTTTTTAGAGAAAGAAGATTTGACACTGTTGTGCAATTTCACAGTGTACACCTTTTAACCACAGACACGGTTGCATGAATGCAACGGCACCCAGGGATCCCAAACAGGGATGGGCTTGCTATCACTCAGAGCCTGCCCAGAAAACTCCCAAGTCAGGTCTGGGTTTTTCTTAATGTCCGTCACACACATGAAAGAATTTATGAATAAACAATGGTGAGGCTGATAGTTAAGAATGGATTCAAGCTCACCCCATTGTTTGAAGGGAAGAAATAACACACGGAGAGAAAAAAAAAAATATTACTTAGGGAGGAAATAGCTTCACCTTTGAATTTCCTGACATTTTTCCTCCCACGCTTTTCCCCTTCACACATCATTTATTTATTTATTTTCCACACAGGAGACAAGTGAAAGTTAAGGACAGAAGCACAGCTACGTGCTGTCAGCCCTGCCTACCTCTCCGGCACGGACTCACTCAAGCTTGAAAGTTTGCCAGGCACGTGGTATCTCCAGAGAGCAAAACAACAGCAAGCAAAGCACCAGCAGAAAGAATTGCCTGGTGACGGCCAAACAAGACGCACTGCTTGCAAGCTCCTAGGCCCAGCTATGGGAATGGGAAGAGGGGTTGAGCACCTAAAGGGGTGTTATTTGCAAGTGCTGTACACAGACTTTGAGAGTATGTGAAGTTTTGTCAAAGCTGCCACTGCAGAAAGGAGCTTTCCTTAGCACACCTTTAGCAGCAGTCACCACCACCAGTACTTCTTATGCCAAAGTAAACCTGGCAAGCAAGCAAGTATTCTACTCACGCTCCAGCTCTGGAGTGGAAAGAGAGCATTTTCTCCTTATGGTTAACAACACAATCTGCCGCGGCTTCCCCAGATGTATGAAGCTGATCAAACTCCTTATTAAGAGTTTTTACCATTAACTTCTTGGATCTGCTTCCAGTGGTGCTGAAGCTGCCTGCCTGCAAGTTCAGTGAGATTCGTCTCCAGAAGCTTACATTGGATGACTAAGAGTCTTTTCCATTCATTTGAAATCTTAAACCACCTGCGAGGCTGGGGATTTAATTTCTGAGCACCTGGCAGTTAAGCAGAAGAAACATGAGGACTCCAGAAACAACTATGGCAAGTGCATTGATTTCCATTTCTTCACCATTCCATGAAAAAACACAGTTCTTTTGACATCCCGCTTACTAGAGAGCCTTTTCATTTCATTCTTCTGGGTTGGAAGAAAAAAAAGAGAAAAAAAAAGGACAATACAAACACCTGAAGATTGAAAAGTAAAAAACCCATAATCCCCCAAAGCAGAATTTCACTGGTTACCACTTAATGTAGCAGTGATGGGGTTACTATGAGCAACCAGCCTACAATACCCTGCTGTGTTCCCTACACAATCACTCATGGGGAGATCACATCAACGCCAACATTTGAAGGGTCAATGATAACCTGGTTGACTCAGAGTACTCAGACCACGTTCCCTATGACAATTATTTGTAGTATAGTGTCAGTTCATTAAAATAGCACAGTCTATCATCTCTGAACACGTATTTAAGAGGGAAATCGAGAAATCAGTCACACAAGCATGATAAAGAATAAAAATTGCCATTCAAAAGTAAAGATTTTGCATTGTATTTAATCTCCACCTTCTAAAATTTCTCATCAAGTCTTCTACTATGTCACTGTTGAGCTAAAGTAGGACTGTATGTGTATGCTGATTGCATTTATATAAATATTAATTGAGCTAATAGTGACAGAAGCAAGCTCTGTCAATAGAGGGAAAAAAAAATCCAACGAAAAAAATTGAGTTTCCAGACAAGTGAAATTAGTGAGAAAAGATGGAACAAAATGAGCACCAAAAGTGAGAACTTCAAACATTACTTGGAAAAGAAAAGGTGGCTCACATCTCTCTAACCTCACTGCTGTGATCAGATACAGAAAGAATGTGGGTACTGAAATTTAACAGATTTTATTTATTGATAAAAGCAAATAATCAATTTTCTACTAAAACCATATAACTGTGTTTTCACCTAGAATATTACACCACCACTTAGATATTTTTCCATGATATCTCAAGCAGCATATTACAAAACTTCATCCAGGACTGAAACAACAGATTGTCTCAAGAGCAAATGACAAAATATTTGTACCAGAAATCCTGGCAACGTTGCGTGCAGATGGGTTTCTGAAAAATGGGGTTCCAAGAATAAGTCACCCATGGTTCCAAAAATACGAGTTCAATTCAAACAAAAACTGGATGTTCATTTAGCAGAGCACTGCAGTCCCTCCCCAGGGTCCCACCCTCGACACACACAGGAGGTACTTGCTAACCACAAGCCTCTGAAGTCTGAGTTATAGCTAAATACATGGGACTGGGGGGAACACAACCAAGTCCAACATCCTGGCTGCATAACCCAGAAAACGGCACGCTATGTGGGCCAGCTATTTTGCTGTCAACAGTTTTGAGCCTGAGCACTGGGGCAGCTCCAAAACTGCTTGGGAAAGGTCTACAGCAGCTCTGAGCTGCAGCTGAAGAGAGAGCAGCCCACTGAGCCTGCCCTCAGGGAACGTGGGGACCCAGGTTGCCCTGCAGCTTGTCAGGGTGCAGGTGGGGCCACAATCCCCAAATGCTCACCCTCCCCAAAACACTGCGGCAGGCACCTCGTGAACCGAGGCACTGAGAGATGTTACGCTCTGGGGTGAGGGCACCAGAGCATGACTACACTGTGGCAGAAATAGATGTCTGAGACTGCTATTATAAACAAAGATGGGGAGATTTCAAAAATTTGTATGCTTTCTCTCTTTTTTTTTTTTTTTTAATGAAAGCATAAGAAGCGAAGTCCATTGGGTGGTACCGACTCTTCTTTACACTACTCCTGGCTTTGAGATGCATTGTTTTCATGCCTCTCATTGGTTTTGAAAATCTTACCCAACCAGGCAACTAAGTTTCACTGTCAACAGCTACTGACCTGACAGGGAATTCTAAGATATTTTGAAACAGATATTAAAAAATGGGTGATTGTTTTAAAAGGACATCGTCAGTAAAACTCACATCATCAGTCTCTGTAGCCTTCATCAGGCTTTTCACCATTGGCTCACCTTCCTCAGCCATGGCCAACATCATATACTGTTCACAAAGGCTATCAAAAGCTAGTGATGTTCACGAGGAGACAGCTGTATATTAGCAGAGTTCTAACCTAAGAAGAAAACACTAACATAACATTTTTAAAATCTGGCACTCAACCAAGACCAAACTTTTCCGTTAGATGATTAAATAACTGGCTTGTCATATTTTGCATAAAAGGCTTAAAAATGTGGTAGGGATCCGGGTGAAGGAGAAGTGAAACAAGAATGGGCTAATGAGATTTCATGATAAAAGAGGGGATTACAGCCTGGTGCACAAAAGCAGACAGTGCCCTTTCCCTTCTTCCCTTTCACATTTTCTTCTATTTAGGAAGTTAATAAGATGTCTTCTTTAAGCTTAGGAGATGACATAAAAATCCAGTCTTACACTAAAAACTTGGTCATACTCAATGGAGCCCAAAGAGACGTGATAAGAACAGAAAACCAACTCAATACTTAATAGCTGCAGCAGAAATAGTACACAAATATAGTTCTGGTTATAATTACAAAGTAATGCATAGAGGTTTACTCACTATTTTACTCATTGTAAGCCTTCAACTTACAGTCTTGCATTCTCAAGAAAAATAACCACTATCAGTATCACCACAGCAGTCCCCTGGAGTATGCTATTCTCAACATTCAATTAGTTCAAATGACAACTGGACCAAAACTTCTGATCCCTAAAAGTCAACAACAGCACATCAAGCTGATGACTACCAAAAAAAAAAAACTTTCCACCATTTTACTGCTTCTCTACCGTATTCTGTGTACGTTGACCAAATACATTTGTTCACCTTGGGTATGTGTTGTTCCAACACATTTAAGGCTTATTCAAGCTGCTCTGCAAACTCCTCTTGAAAAAAGACATGCACACACAAAAAGGTCCATCGAATATAACTGTGAGTAGGTCAGATCACTGCACAGAATCCACAGATATCCGTACTGCCTTCTGCTGCCAAGATACATGCCTGAATTCACAGGCAAGCCTCTCTGCCACAAATACTCACTATAGCAGTGTTCTAAATATGCATTCAGTGGTTCTGTTAAGCAACTTGCTTACTCGGGACAAGAAGTATTATACACCATTGCAGAGTTTTGTCAAACAAAAATAGTCATAACTTTCAGACACAATTAAAAATATATTTTCTTTAAAGATTTTCCTTTTTTGTGTGTGTGAGAAAAATAGGCTAAATGAAAAAAAAACCAATGAATAAATGTACAAGACAACTGAAAACTGAAAATAGATACTTTATGCCACTCTTATAATCTACTAAATACAAGTCTGAGTTCCCAAAGCACAAAGAATATTTCTTTATTTCCCTTCATGCTCACCCCTTTGGTAATCCACAAAAAGGGAAGAGGAATACAGCCAGCTGCAGAGCAGCAGTTCAGCCAAAGTATATAAGCACTTCCATCTCAGACTGCTACACAGCCATGCAACAGAAATCCAAAAATCGTTCTACAAAATATGCAGCTTAGCCCTGAGTTCAAATAAGAAAGAGGACTACAAGAGCACAACAAAACCAGCAGGGACTCAAAGCCCACTGATAAGCAAGCAGCCCAAACTCCACTTGATATGTTTTTCTTTTGTAACAGAATCATAGAATGGTTTGGGTTGGAAGGGACCTTTAGTATCATCTAGTTCCAACCCCCTTCTATAGGCAGGGACACCTCCCTCTAGACCAGGTTGCTCAAGGGGACACCTCCCTCAAGACCAGGTCCCCATCCAGCCTGGCCTTGAATGCTCCCAGGGATGGGGCATCCACAGCCTCTCTAGGCAACCTGTTACAGTGTCTCACTATTCTCACAGAAAGAATTTCTACCTAATATCTAGTCCAAATCTACCCTCTTCCAGTTTAAAACCATTTCCCCTCATCCAGTCAGTACATGCCTTTATAAAAAGAAGTAAGGGAAGAGTGATTCGGTGACAAAGCAGAATAAAATGCCACGTTTGCAGTCCTTCTAGACCCCACAGAAAGGCAAATTCTGCTTCAGAAGCTCTGGATTTCAAGGGAAGTGAGAAGAAGGTTCTCTGATAAAAAGGAGAGATGGGAATGTGATGAAGTAAGACCTCATGACATACTTCTCCCTTCCTATCTGACCTGGGGACAAAGTTCAGCAAAACTGGATGGGCTTAAAAACTGCTGAACTGAAGACGACTTCCTTTGGTTCCAGGAAAAGCAGAAGACAGGCTCCTGAAGCACACACGTGCATGCAGACAGCTGTCAGAACACACGGCAGCTCTACACTCATCCTGAAAACCACCCAGAGAGCAGCTGAAGGCAAGCAAGTGACCTGCCCTGTGCTTAACAGCAGAAGAATCACCTTTTGAAACCTTTAATTTTGGCTCCACGCATTACAGTAAGATCAAAAATCACAAACATATTTCTTGGAAATTTCAGCCTTTAAAAATACCGAGCATATTAAAAATAGCATTTTTTAGCCATCAGCGTAACAGCAATCATAATGATAAACCACTGCAGTCAGTTCAGTCAGAAGTCATTTCATAATGGAGAACTCTTAAAAATAACTCAAATATGCAAAGCCAACATTTAACTGTTGATGTGCTTGTGTGACTGCAAATGTATCCCAAAGTTTGATTTACTGCTAGAAAAACCCCAGAGCACAGCTGTGATGAGACATCTTTCTGCTTCCAAACAGAGAGGTGACTTCACTCTGCAATGGACTCATTCACTCACTTTGGTGTCATTTACTTCTGTTGTGTTTACTTCTGTCGTATCTCAGTTGTGGCAAGAACATACTTCTGCTTTAGGCCACAGATACAGAGATGATACACATTAAGAAGGAAAAAAGAAACATTCATTTTCTATATTGCTGCCACAAGACCACTCAAGTTCTACATATAGTGATGTTACCTATATTATTTCTCTTAAAAGGGGGGGGATAAAACACTTCCTAGAACCTTTTGCAAAGTCATCACTGGGCTCACAGCCAACTAACTCAGCCAACTGGCAAGCACTTTGCTTTACTAACATGACCACAGACAAGACAGGGTTACACCAACAATCCCCAAATCCAGCTGGTCATGACACCAAGGGCAACAGATCCACCAATCAACAACACCATTGCTTTCCTCTGCCTCCAACCCAACCACAAGCAGCTTCATGCTGCCACAAGCACAAGGGTGATGCGGGCAGAGTGTTGCCCAAAAGCCATGGATGGGGGGGGGGGAACACATGGAGTTATGCCAAAATCCCCAGCAAACAACCTTGTTCTATTTTATTTTCTGTGGGTTCCATCTGACTTATCTTCCCCAGTAACTCTGCCCAAACTGACTCACAGCAGCTTTGTGGAGATCAAATCACATTGCAACTGTTCCCCCTCCAATCCAAGCCAAACCAAATCCAGGGTTGCGGCTGCATTTTTAAGAGTTCTGGCTTTTTCATCTGAGAGAGCTCGCCATACAAAATCAATCAGGATTTTTCTTTTGTTCCATTTTACAAGTTTTCATTAAATCCTTAAGCCTGAGTGTACCCTTTGGACCACAAGGCCTTCTACATAAGGGAGCCATTTATCCAAGTTCACCTAGGCAAAAAAAATGAGGCCTCTAGGTCATAGATCTACCATTATTTCCTCTTGTATTGATTATCCTGTGAACATAGGTATTGCATCCCACTCCTATAGACTTTTTGCAGAAGGAGAAAATTGGCAGTCTCTCAGGGACATGGGAGCAGCAGCAGGAGGAACCAACAAGAGGACACAACCGCAAGGGAATAGTAGGAGCTCCCCAGCAACCTGCAATCAAGATCTTTGAAACATTACAAAGGTGTGTAATGGTTTTCTGAATGAGGATACTGAAACAATTTTGCTGAACATCAGCCATTGGAAAGAGATCATGAAAAGAGGTTTTGTACAGACATAGGCAAAGGAGACAGATACCACAGGTGAACCAGAGGTGGGCGTAAACATCACAAAAGTGAGTAAAAGTGGAAGGGAAAATAACAGCAGGTTAAACAAGACCCTGAATGTGGAGATGAGACATCAGATCTGATGCAATACACAGAAGAGGGGGAAGGCAGTGATTAGACAGGATGTAGCATGGCCCGGTAAGGGGTAGGAGTGCCAATGGACACAAGGTGATTTTTTCAAGGCTAGAGATGAACTGCAAATGAAAGCACATGCTAGCTTCTCAACACTGGTCTCCAGTGTGTTTGAAATGTACTTCAGCTCTGTCAGCAATACTGAAAGTGGCCATTTGCTTTCACACCACCATCTCACCAGACCCCTGGTAATTTCATTTTTTCCAATGAAATTACCTTTTCCCTGATTTAAAACAAACCTTTAGAGTGAGAGTGGTCAAACACTGGCACGGGTTGCCTCAAGAGGCTGTGGAGTCTCCATCCTTGGAGATCTTCAAAGCTGCCTGGATGTGGTTCTGGGCAGAAGGGGTTGGACTGGACAGTCTCCCAGAGACACCTTCCTGCACCAACTACCCTGCAATCTGTGATCTCTCCCTTAGTCCATCTCCACTGATGCTCTTTGTTAACATCCTGGAATCTCTAGCACTGCTACAGGAGGCACAGTCATGTAACCATGCCTTATACAACACTTTGATCCACACTGCCTCCATGCTCTTTTGACATTTTGCCCCACAGCAAGAAATTGTGCTCTGCTTTTTATGAAAAAGCAGAAAAGCTTTTCAAATACTTAAATGGAAAATTACAAGGCGCCTGATGTTCCCAAATCATTTTGGACACCAACTCAGCACTGTCCAAGCTCTCCAAAACAGTGCCACTACTGCTCCACTATATTTTATCTACCCCTTGAAACAGAGCTGGCCTAGCACAGCTTTGGTTTACACCGTTCTGAGCATGCTTCAGTGAGACAAGGGATTTTCTCCGCACAATATAGTAGTCACAGAGCAACTACTCCATAGAGCACAGGATGGACTGAAGAACAGATGGGCTGTGTTACCATTGCTCCA
This sequence comes from Phasianus colchicus, assembly GCF_987193195.1. Classification (NCBI taxonomy): domain Eukaryota; kingdom Metazoa; phylum Chordata; class Aves; order Galliformes; family Phasianidae; genus Phasianus; species Phasianus colchicus. The sequence continues at coordinate 171,768,294 of NC_143436.1, read as the reverse complement.
CTTAGGAAACCAGGGTTCAGATGCTGCAAGCTGTGTTTCAGGTACTGTGTGGATAAAGATGCAATCACCCTACAAGCCCAGAGAGTTATGAGCATGCATTAGAGCAGGTATGATCAAAACAGCAGAGAGCCTCTCCTTGCTCCCTCTGTGCCCTAAGGATGTACAGCAGCAGCAAGGCACTTCTGAGAGTATTCATGGTATAACTCCAGTGGGAGGATCCTGCTTCCAGCTGGAAAGTAGGCCACTGCTTGCTAGGTGACATTATTCATGACATTATTCCTGTTACATTCAAGCTGTGAGACAGATTTATAGTCATGACAGCTTTTGCTGTCATCCCAGCAAGATGGTCTGCACAGAAAGTAATACACGGGTCAGAAAAATAATGGAGTAACTGGTGCTTTGAGTAAGGGAGGCTCTCCCAAAACTGTGTTGAAGATTGCAAGTATCATAGAACCATAGAATGGCCTGGGTTGAAAAGGACCACAATGACCATCTAGTTTCAACCTCCTGCTACGTGCAGAGTTGCCAAATACTAGACCAGGGTAGACCAAGAATTCACGTTCTTGATGTTCACTATTATAATCCCTTTTTATCATAGGACCTCTTTTCTCCCGAACAAACTACACAGGCAGAAAAAGCAGAATTATTACAAAATGATGTCCATCAATAAAGACAGACCAGCAACTTCATTCAAATTCCTTTGAATTACACATTCTAAAAACATTCATTTTCCTGAAGAAAACGTTCTGAATAAATTCCAATTCATTTTTCAGCTCATTACCTCATCTTGCATTAAAATGCCATCATCAGATGAAGACAAGAAAAGAATTAATACATCTCTCTTTTTCAATTTGTCATTAGTGAAGTTAGGGACAAAGTCTACCCTTAAAAAAAAAAAAAAAGATTGTAAAGGAAGAAAGGAAGATGAATAGGAATCAAATCCCACAGTCTGTAGTGAGCCCCCAGAACAGAATACACTTCTGAATGAAATAAATGCAAACAGCTCTCAGTACATAATTCTCACAATGGGCTAATTTATTAATTTATTTCTAAAACAAGGCCATAGGAGAGAAAAAATTATTCAGCACTGAAATTAATCAAAATATCATTTTGATTAACCACAGCTAAGATTGTGCGGTATTACTACAGATGTCTGAAAGAAAATTCCAGGCATGTTCAGAAAATCAGACTATTTTGATTTTTTGCCAGACAGGCTACCTTCCAAGAATAAAAGTGTGGGAAAAAATGCTGGTGCAGTGGCAGAACAACATTTCCACTTCTCACTCCAAAAAAGAGACTAATAGAAGATAAAACGAAAGAGCTGACAGTTATTTTGTGTCTCTTCAAGCCCATGTATTCCAAGAACCTGTGTGAAATAGTGATGTTATCAAGAGAAAGCAGATGGAAAGGTGGAATGCAAGGCCTAAAAAAGCACCAACATCTTCCTTAGCATTTATCAATGGCAAACACTAGAAGGAATTAAGTTTATGGATGACAGCATATTTCTATTAATTACTATGACACTAATAAACTTTAAAACATGCTTTCCTTGCCAACATTTTGTTATGAGGAGTGTCTGATGAATTTCCTTTTCCCATTTATTTTTCCACAGGCAATGCCGAGACACCTTTAACGTGCAAACCGTGAAGGTTCCACCAACCCATGCTTAATGTTTTAAGTGTAATCAAATTACCATCGTCTCAAGCATACCAAGTCCATAAATCTTTAAGCTTCTATAAACCAAGAGTCGCTTAATGCAACTTTTTGTTTGTAAGGAACTGGGCAGTACTCGATGGTGCAAACACAGCCACCTGTCTCCCTTAGAGCTTCACGTATCATGCAAAAGCCAGCATGAACATTTGTTCGCCTAAAAAGCTCGGCATATGGTTGAACTGACAATTTAATAATATCTCGATAAGGATGTTGCCAGATTTTTGGCGGGAGATAAGCATGTTTTATCATTAAATATTTGTACTGCAGTAGCACCCAGAGACCTCACTCAGAAAGGGGCCTCGTTGTGCCAGGCACAGAGGCTTATGGAGTCAGTCACCCAAAAAGCTGACAGCCCAAGACAGTCAGGCTACAAAAAGAGCCTGAGGATGGTATGTATGACACGTACTACGCTGGAAAGAAGCCTTCCTTCCAGATACATCCATATCAACCCACAATCAAAATTGATCCATAGACAGAAATAGAAAGCATCCCTTCTGCACCAACCTGCAAGACCAAGACCGTATGACTGAAAAAACTGTTTATCTTCAAGACATTTGTTCTTTATGCATCAGAAAACTATACTTCAAGAGCAAAATCCAAGTGTGTGTTCGTCTTCTGGATGTATCAGCTTGCAGCTTCATTAACTGCACCATGCAGTGAAGCTTTGTTGCCTGCAAAGATTCCTTTAAAACGCTACATTAGAACACTGCTCTGGCACAGCATTTCATTCTGCCAGCAAAACTTATAGGTTACTCTTATTTATGGCATATGATCCAGTGAAAATCCCTCTTCCTCCCACCAGTTCCATGATTACGACTTTCTGTTTCCAGAATATCTCCTATCCATAATGACCAAGTGAAAAGTGAATAGAGGAAACGGATTAAGCACGAAATTAGGTCCTGGGATACCTTCATTCCATTCATACCGCTAAAGCCAAGTTATTTATGTAGACATTACTGAAAATAGCTCTCCTTGGCTGTGCATTAAGTCTAGTGGCAAACCTGTAAGAACAGAAAACAACCCTCTATACATGGGCTGCTTAAGCACCATCCTTCAAACAATGCTTTCTACTCACTCACTTCCTATGAAAATGCACTTTATTAAACGATGTGCAAGCTAGTTGAAAATAACTATAGCCCACAATACAGATAAAAGTTGAGAGCAAGCAAAATTTCAATTCAAAAAGAAAGTCTGCATGGAAACTTAGCAGCAAGGCTACAAAAACAAAAGACTTCACCACCAGAAAAAATGTCTCAAGTCTGATTCACCTTAATCTTTAGATAACACCACAATGCACTTGCTCCACTTCTACATCCACGAGGTGAAAATAACTGCTGCAGAAATAATAAGATTTTAGCACGCAGATGCTAGATGTCTCTTACAGACTGCATACAAATAAAGGATCTTCCTTTGCAGCAGAACCATTATTTGAGTATCAATCATTTTATATTTTAGGCTTTTTAAAAAACTATGCACACACATGCACACATCATATAGAAATTAACAACAGAACACAAATATTTTATTTCTTTTTTAAGACATAAAATACATATACATATGGCATATTTTTAAATCTGTATCTCTCTTTAGACATTCAGATGAGGCAGCCTGCAGCCTCGCAGTGCACAACAGCTGGGAACACCTCCTTTTCCCCCTTGGACCCCAAGAGGGATCAGCAGGGATAAGCTCAGATCACTGACTTTCATTTAGAGCTCATACCAACACAAATTCTAGAACGTTTTTGCCTGCCATGTGTTTTCAATTGCTTTTTGTGTTCCACATTTGCTCTGACTTCATATTTAACCAAAGTTTTAAATTAATTAACCTGTAGTATTTTAGTTTGCCTTCACAAGTTGCATTTGCAGCTGACAAGCACGCTCTGTCCTCGCTGCTATTTGCAGCATGTCTGCACACGCAGGTCCTCCTTGTACTGCTTTTTTGCTTCTAGGACTGGAGCTAATAGCACAAATCTTCCCAAAGAAAGCTGCAATAGTTTTATTGAAAATTATTTTAGAGCACCACAGATTCCTGCAGCATTTTTTTTTTTCAAAATAGACATGAGAATTTAATTTTTTTCAATTATATTTAATACTGTCATGATTCTTCCTCTTAACAAGAAATATGACTGAAAGCTTCATCAACAGCAGTACCCTCTTGATGAAGATTCTCAGTTTGTAAAATGTAACAAGCGTGTTACGCACGCAAGTGATAGTAAGACTATATCACAATTAAGAAACCCAAGGTGGCACGATTAACATCATTTGGTGCTCACATATTCTAATGTGACAAATGAAAACCCAACTACACTGTTTAGGAGTATGCACAGGTAACTTGAAAATGCAAAGCGTTCCAGCTAACCATCTACAGTTAGTTATAATTACGTGCTTTCCACAAAATAATTCGAATTGTTGCTTGAATGTGAAAGCTGCTCACTAGACAGAGACATGCCTTGACACTAAACTCTAAGCGTAACAATCCCAGAGGAAATGCTGGGGTAGAGGGACTTCAGGCCTAACTCAGTAAAAGCCCATGTCTGTCCCGAAATGCACTTTAACACAGCATTTGGCTTCAGTCAGGAACCAAATCTGGTAGCGACAGGACAAGGGGGAAAAGGTTTTGAACTAAAAGAAGGGAAATTTCAGTCAGATATTAGGAGGAAGTTCTTTATTCTGAAGTGGTAAGGCCCTGGCATAGCTGCCCAGAGTTGTGGTGCTCCATCCCTGGCTGGATGGGGCCCTGTGCAGCCTGAGCTGCTGGGTGGCACTGCCCCTGGCAGGGTGGATGGGCTTTGAGATCCTTTCCAACCCAAGCCATTCTATGAACCTGCAAAACCAAGACAGTGCTCAGCACACTGAGATGGACTGGTTTTGATCTGGATACACAGCACAGTGGTTAAGCATTTCCTGATGCCATGAGCCCCACTGCCCTGGGGTACTACCCACTCCCGCCTGTCCATCAGTCCTTCCTCCAGCCTGGGGGTAACCAGGCACAGCACTGCCTGGACAGACAGCAGGAGCAGGGGAAGGACACCCACTTGGGGCCAGAGCTCCTCCCCACTCCTTCCTCCTTTGCTAGCTATCATTGTGCTCTTAAACAAACGCCAGGGCCGATGTCAGGATAACAATCACAGGAAGAAGGCTTGTGACAGCCTGGCCCTGGATTTACTATGCCCGGGGACAGGAGGGCAGAGGTTCATACAGGAAACGATAGCAGGACCAGGACGCTGCCCTGGCCAACACGGGGCCTCTCCACAGCTACAGGTTTCAGGGGGGTAGAGGGGAGAGAGGAGGAGGAAATGTATTTTGCACTTTGTGGTTGTGAAGTCAACTTTGCCCAGTTCTGTGCTGCTGCAGAGCTCAGCCCAGGCTCTGCTTTTCAGTGTCTTAGCACCACACAAAGAATTTGAGCATCCCTCCCACTCTAGCTGGGAAATATTTCAACTCAGCTTTCCACAGAGGAAGGACTTCTCTGGTTTCTCCAAAGACTTCCAGCAGTGGCCACAAGTCAGTTCTCTGCAGAAAAATATCTGCCAAGCCAAAACACAGGCTTGTGGCTTCTAAGGATGCAGCTGTGTGTGGCTCCAATCCCCAACACTGTTAAACATTGGGCACAACAGAGCATGCAACAAGGGATGGACAACAAAGGATATCTGAGAAATATAAACTTATTTTAGATGATTTGTGATGCTGCGTGGTCTAAGTTAACACAATCTTCGTGAAAGGATTTGAGGCCAGACCAAAGCACTGCTCCAGTGACTGTGTTGTCCCTTTACCTTCTGCTGGAGGAGAAATAACAACATCACATGCTGCACTGCAGGTCTGGGATGGGAGAGACGGTCATAAACACTCAGTCATGTGTCTATCCTGTTTTCCACACTTCTAACTCCATGCATTTATTTATAGTTTTTTGAAATTCCAATATAAACATGAGTTTAAAATTCACTATGAGTGTCCATCCTGACAATCCAAGAGTCTCTGATCTGTTTGTCCATATACACTAGAATTAAAAAAATACAACCAGAACCTGTGTTTCTCCATCTCATTTCAGTCAAAACTCCCGTTTGCCCAGACTAGACAGCAGAAACACTGCAATTTAGCTAGGCATATTCTAATGCTTCAGTAACAGCTTCTCTAGCACTTTACAGCCCCTCTAGCGTGCAATCCCAGCCAGTGACTGCAAGGGTGGTTTTGATCTCTGCCTCCCCACATAAACGCCTCTTTCAGAAGCTCTAGCCTGGCACCACTTTCATGCTGATACATGTGATAGAGGCCAAAGTCTCAAAGCTGTAAAACCCGGCAAGTTCAATCACCCGAGGGAACAGAAGGCACGGCATTCTGCCCACACATTCTACAGAAAAAAGCATACCCAGACTTCCTGATCCGATTAGCAATTCTGGCACCAGATCCTGACCCAGACAAAATACAGATGACTGATACTTGCCTAGGACCAGCTCAATGTTTCTCAACAGTGTAGGCAAAACTGAATCTGGTGGCAACAGCAGGCTGGCAAACAAGAGGCTGAGGACAGCCCCAAAGGTGCTTTCCATTCCATCCATCTTTATCATACTCCCACCATGGTGTGCCCATTCCATCTTCTCAAACCCAGACTCAACTAAACACATCTGCCAGAGCCTCATGCCTTCAGCAGCTTATCCTCCCCCTTGCCCTGATGCAGTCCCTAATCACTGCCAGGAGCTTTTGGGGCCACAGCAGTGGGGATGGAAGCATGGGGTTGAGAGGTGTTTTGCCTTGGAGAAATGAGACAGTGCGATGGGGGAAAATGCTTTGCCTCTTGCTGTAGTCTGAAGAAGCTGGAGTGATGACTGATGCTGCTGAAGTGGGCTTTCCTCCCCCCCCTTGAAATGCGAGCTTCTTCCAGTGCAACTGAAGGCTGTGCAAATAAGAAGTAAAATAAGCCATCTGGGCACCAGGTCACTCTGCAAGGCCTCTGGTCCACACAACACTGGAGGTCATCACCCAGCTGGCCTCACCTCTGCCACAGCTGGCCCTGACACCCTTGTGTGACTCACAGACAAGGGTTGGCACCAGGGGGACACCAGGATGTGTTTTCCCTAGTTTCCTAGACACCATCATTAGAAGGCCCATTTCTCCATAGCAATAAAGCAAATGGTACTGAACTCAACACAGAACCTCTTTTTGAGGGCGACATTTTCAGGGCATGTTTTCTGTAACAGAGGGAAGGTATCAGGAATGCAGGAACAAGGAAGAAGCTACTGTTACATTTAAAAGAAAAAAAAAGGAGAGCAGCACTGCACAAAGCAATGGAGTTTTCCATTCCAGTGAGCAGGCACTGCAGTCAGAAAAGGATTGTTTCCATTTCCTACAAAGAAACAAGACTTAAGTCCAAAACAAAGTATTCTCTACACTGCAACTGCTCAGTACTTCGTGCTGTCCTCTCTGATTTTCCTTGGATATCACCTCATGGGGGCAGGGACTTCATGCCCAAACCATGAACCATGGGCAAGCAATGGCTCGAAGAAGGGAGGTGACTGGAGACAAGGATCACACCTTGACTTCAGACAAAGTCAGAGTTTGGGTTTTCTCTGCACTGGGAGCTCAGTGCTCTCATTGTAGTCTTTCTCAAGAAATAATATTTTTCCTAGAAATATACTTCCTATTAAATATTTGGGATTACTGCCACAAATAGGATCTGGCAAAATACAGCTCAGAGAGGGCTTTTTTCCAGTCTCTTTGCATAGGGCAAATTCAGAGTAGGTCAAGTTATAAACATTTGCTCTTACAAGTAAAAATCAAATTTTCACGCTCTCAAGTTTTTCCAGAAATGTAGCTCAAGATGTGTATATATATTCAGCTAGGTTCTCAACAGAAATCCTTACTGTAAAGCAAATGTCTTCAGAGAGGTCCACATGCTTGAGCTTAATACGAATCCAGATTTGAAGCTGATGGGAAGATGAGATTGTGGAATTTCATTCATTCTTAGCCTTAAATCAGTCTTTCATAGTAAGCATGAAGCTAATCATGTCAAATAACTGTATTAGAAAGATATTTGGCACACATGAAGTGGCATTAATCATTACTACATTCTTGCTTTATGATGCTAAAAGCTACTCATTCCCCAGCACTGTGATGCTAAAGGAAGATGTTACCCTTAACTTTTCTTTTACTCAACTGCATTAAAGTACCTGAGTTTAGTCTTTGCAACTCAGAGTTGTCTGTTTTAATCTCAATACTTTTTGACCAAAACCACATGCAATGCCACCTTTATCATTTCATAGTACAAAATTATTTGCATCTCTTTTGAAGTTTAAAGGAAATTATCAAGCAGAAAAGACTTTTAACTACATTAATAGAAATTTCTAACAGTGTCAGAGCTAAAGACCTGTACATATTACAGTCTACAGCCCACAGTCCTTGGAGAACACTTAAGTCACTGCCTTTCCTCTCCTCCCCTGCTGGGCATGGCAAAGAAAAAGAGGTGCAGTAACAAATACGCAAGTTGGTGCTACAGTCCGACTAAGTAACAACAGGAGAGAAAATACAAAGTATTTTGACAACAAACACAACAGTCTCAGTTTCAGGGAAAAAAGAAAATACTACTCACCCTGTAACTCCCAAAGAATACCTACTAATATATTCTCTGTTGATACACATACAAACCTAATTTCTTACTCTAAATATCTCCTTTTAAATCTCCTGCTCACACATGCACGTGACTCCACAGGAAGCATCTACTGACTACAGCCTGGTTCCCAGACTGCCACCTTTCCATCCCATGGGAACACCAGTGGCACTCAGATGTTAATCTGATAGCTACATTGACTGCATACTTCAGTTTCCTCTCTGGAGAGAGATCATGCATTTATGAAGAAGCATTTTTAAAAGACAAATTTCATACACTAACCTTTCCTGCTTCCAAATTAAAAGAACAGGAACCAATAACTTTATGGGCCTCTTCTACAATGCAATTGATTATAATGTCTGGTATGAGTATTAACTTAAGAAAACCGCATGTTCACTACCAGATTCTTTTCTCAAGTAACCTATGCCATCAGCTGTCATGGTCAGAAAGTACCCATTTTCCTGGGTACTGACCCTGTCACACACTGGAGCTCAAACACAGCAATTGAAAAATCCTAGGCTACCCTAATGAAAGGCTTGTACCTCCTGTTTTGCCATTTCCAAGGAGCTTGAAGCTATCCGATTCCCTCTGCTAAGCTTCAATGTGCATGCTTTATTTTGTCCTCATTTTGACAACATCAAGTACCACTCACTCCCAAAAGAGGATTTCAAACCAAATCAGCAAACAGAATTTTTTAGGGGAACCTACTAAGTAGACTTCTTGATAGCTTGCTCAAATTATCCTAAGAGCTAAGTAGGTAACTTTCATTGGTGAAGCAACCAGTTATATTGACTCTGATCAAACATCTGATACTGCATATCTCCAATATTGCAAGATACCAATGCTGCAACTCTGATGTACTTTCTGAGCTCTGAGGGACAGAGACAAAAAATACTATGTTACATGATGAGTAGAGGATTTGGTGGTTAACTGCAGAACGCTATTAAGCAGCAGGCTTCAAGAAGTCATGAGTAGTCTCCTGGTCAAGAGGAGACAGGATGAAGCAAAGGACAGTTAAAGAGTGGATCATGCAAAGCCTAACTTCTTCAGAAGAATAAATGGCAGAAAGGTAGCTCTTATATAAAGAGGAAGTTCCATAAAGTCTTGACCTAGTACTTGTACTCAAACATACTCAATACCTGACAAATAGAGTCATCCAATCTTCAGCAAATGAGCTCTGCATGAAGTCTCAGTATAAGGGTTAACTCTGAGGTCAGCTGCTCCATCTCCCTCACAGGAAAACAATTCAGGCTCTCATGTCTGAGTTCTACTACAAAGTCAGGAGCTTAAGGCCTTCAGTCAACCAGCTGTTCTACCTGCAGTTTGTTTTCTCACAAATACCTTTTGCTCATATTAAATGTATAAAGGCACATCTGAGGTGCCCTCCATTTGCTACTTGCTGACAAAACCAAGATACACAAGGGTCTGTCAGCCTTGCAGCTTGGGGGAGCACATTAGACAGGTACCAGGCTACACAACCAAACAGTAAAAACCAATCTACTGGATTGCCTCAGGTCACTGCTGTTATAGGAAGAACAATGAAATATTGGCACAATAAGGCCACAACACCCACCTGCAGGCAGGGCTGGCCCTTCCCAATGAATAACAGCTTTCCTCCTAGTGTGGTGGGATGGGCTTCTCTGAACATCAGTGATCAGAGCAGAGCACTGGCTGTGCCTATATTTGTGAAGATGCTCTCAAAGGAAGCATCATTTCCTGACATACCTCTCTATTTCTCTGGTTCATCATATATCTGCCCATCTGGAGCTGTAGGTTGCAGTAGATCAGAGACATTCAGTTACAGGTGTCCAGTCAAAGAGCAAGAGACCACCCAGTAGGTGGTCTTAAATAGCTATGTGGGAAGAGTTTTCTTGGTTCACTGCACAGTAATGAGGATCTCTCTATCCCTTTCCCAGTCATTTTTCAACATCTAGCTGTCAAGTGATCATGAATTTCACAGTTGCCCTCATTTATCAGCAAATGCAATGGTATTCAGAGGCTATTCCTGAAGGAAAAAGAAAAAAAAAAGCGGAGTACAACATGATCTGTCACACATATCTCAGTAAAAGGAGCATGTTAGGAGCCAGTATTTCCCAAGCTATACACAAGCGCAAGAATGAAGTCACTCGGCCAGCATTGTAATACTGTTACCTCCAAGGTGCAAAGGAGCAGCTTCTCTGCACAAGCACTGAGATTGTTTATAAGAAGGGAAACGAAGCTCAACGTCTCCAGCTGAAGCTGTGGAGGAATTTCAGGCAGGCAGAAAGCAATTATTCAGCTGGAGTTTGGCCACGACGCTGCAGTTAGCACTGCTATTCTTGCAGCCAGTGTCAAGGGACCATGTAATGGCCACCAGAGCTGTCTACTGAGTCATCAGCACCGCTTCCTGCAGGAGCTCTCCTTAGACATCTCCCATTTCTGCAATGACCAAGCCCATCCCCAAGTCAGTTTGGGAACACAGGACAAGGAGGAAGGGCTCGAAGTATAACTATTAGTGTCACTTTCAAGAGCAGTAAAATTTACATGGATTAAAGGGATGAAATCTTTATATATAGTAAAAAGGATAATTATAATGAAAGCATCTGTCTAGCTGGCACCACCTACAGCAAGACCTGCAAGCAGTAATTGTACAATAACAGCGTGGTGTTTAGTGTGAGGTTTAGGACTTTCTGCCAGAAAACCTAAAGCATCCAGGTTGTAAAACACTGTAATAAGTAGGTAATCCCCATCCTGGCGTCCAAGTTACTGCCCTAACCTGTTCCTTGTGATTATAAAATGTCTCAGTGTCAGCAGGTTCACTGTGAGTCAGAGCTGAAATAATAAATGGCTTATTTTCCATCCTGATGGAGGAAATACATCACGGCTCATTGTGGCTCACTTACTGAGCTTTTTTTTTTTTTCTCTCTTTTAAACAGGAAAATGTAAAAATAACCAAGTCATTCTCCCTTATTGCACTTATTTTTGATTAACAAAGCCCTCATTACAATCAAATTAGGAAAGAAAAAGAAGCATGTTTTCAGTATGGTCTGCAAAAACAATACCTTAGGAAAAAATACAGAAGAAAAAAATACAGCACAAACAGCCAAATAATATGAAATTTGGGACAAACAGCCACTCTGCCAAAGTGATTCCAGCACTTTGCTCCTGAAAACAGTGGAGGTGAGGAGCAAGGCTCTAACCCTGCCTGCACTTTTGCTCCCAAGAAGTTGTCTTTCACCACACTCCCATGCAACACACTCAAAGCTACACCACTGCACTTTCACAGAGCCAGGTCCTCTGATTGTAAACTCTAAGGGAAAATGTCACTTCTTGCTTTGTGCATTGCTAGCAAGCAAACAGTGCCTTACATTTAGCAGGTCTGCTCAAACACTGCATACAAACCCCACTGAAGAATACGAAGACATGAAACACCAGCATCCCTCAGAATACTCATTCCCTACCTAACGTGTAATAGCAGGAGTACTGCAAGCAAGGTGCCATCATTCCTCACACCACTCACAAACTAAAAGAATTGTAACCAGCAGGAAATAATAAAGCATCTTTATACACAGGCCGAAGGCACAAATTATGATGGCTATTTCAAGTTCAAATTCAGAGAACGTGTACTTTACACACACACACACACACACACACAGAAACTTTAAAACAAGAGAGTAATATAGAAAAAATGAAAATATAGAAAAATAAATCAGAAGTGTCTTTATAAATGCCTGAAGTAGCATGAATAAGAGAGAGAACAGGAAGGGAGGGAAGAAAAAGTAGAAGTTGTTCAAACTATTCAAGGAAAAAAAATCTGAATATCATGAAAACAGCCCTAATGCATATTTCCCCTGGAAATAGTTTCAAAGAATTGCAAGCTCTACGACTGCATATTTGAAATATATAGTAAGTGGCATTAGACATTAAAAAATGCAAAATTATTTTAATGAAAATAACGCGTATTAAGAATATAAAATTTCTCCAATATTTCATTAAAGCAGAAAAAAAGAACTTACTGTTCTGTATTACATACAGAGTAACTGTAAACTGATGCTTTAAAGCACAGTAGGAAAAGCAAATGCTAATCCCCAGAGCAGTACTGCTAATAAACTGCTCATCAGTAGCTACTAAGACCAAGCATCTAATGCTGGGCTAGAAAAGGGCAGATAAAAGTACAAAGTTGCTTTTAAAGTGTTGTCTCCCAGCTGCAAGATTTTTAAACATCCAGTTCAAACGTACAAGTGAACAATTTCAGCGCCTTGCCCATCTTTTCTGCAGCTTCTTACTCATGCTTCAGCAACTCAAATCTATCATGACCTTTAAAACCACAGGATCCTTTGGGTAGCCACTGTCAGGGCTCAGAGCTGCAGCTGCAGCAGGCAAGTTCTCCCCACGCACCGATCACTGTGCCAGTCTGCCTTTGAGACACACTGCAGCGGTCCTTTCTACCCCCTGCTGCTTTCCAGCTGGAAAGGAACACCTCATAATTCACGTCGTGTTCTGGTGCTACCCATCAGCCCTAATTCTTGGCAGCCCTTAAGGCAGCTACTTAAAAGGTCTAATGGTCTTGCGATTGAGTCATGGGGCTTTGACTCATGGCCCCAGCACCGCGTTCTACTGCAAGGCCTAGCGTGGGCTCAGCTCTCCTCCTCTCTGTCCCTCTCAGCTGCTCCATCACTGCATGGAGAACACCAATAACTCACTCCTCTTGGGCCTCCCTAGGCTTCAGGCTGGCTTTTTGTAAGGTCTTTGGTGGCTTGTCATGTGTTCAAGGTTGCCTTTGCTTGCAAATGGCTCCTCTCAGCTGTCCTCAGTCAAAACACAGATCATAATGAGCGAAAACATTAGCATGAGGAAGGTTGACCTACACAAGCCATGGTTTCCTACAGATTTACCCCTGTGCCTCTCATGGCTTCCCAGGTACGTGACCTCAAGCCCAGGCTCTGCACTCTTTCACCACAACACCTACTTCCTCTCTCTCACCTTTTGCAGCTCACAAACACTGCAAGCACCCAGCATCCTTCAGCTCTCCTCCCCAGCAGCTCTCAATGGGGGCAAAAAGCCCCAGCAGAGCTCACACCAGCCAAAGGACAGTCCAGGCAAGACCACTTCACTCTTGAACCTTTTTGTTTGTGTGTGTCTGTGGTTTATGACAACCATCATAATGATTTTGAAGTGATGAGCACAAAAGCTGAATTTGTTACTGCCGTGTGACTCATTAAAGATTATTTCTAACCTGGGTGAAGTTTCCACAATTTGAGGGCCACCTTTCACACCAGAGCTGCATTTCACAAAGCACTACAAATCAAAACAATTTCAGTAATAGTACAAGGATACACAAGCACTTGGCATTTGGAAGGGTAGGAAATGAGGATTTACAAGTAGTCCACAGATACATAACAATTAACGTCCACTCATAATTTTCTAATCCCTTCTGCACTTTGGATTTTAGTCCTTAGAAATACAGAAGACTGATTCATTTTAAGCTCCAGAATTTATTCACCTTTTTTCAATTTCGTCTAGTGATATGAACAGATTATTCAATGACATTACACAGCACTACTTTTGAAGGCACAGTTCTGCTCTTCTTCACTATACACCAACAAGAGCAAAAAGTCTCTTCCTTCTCACCCAAACGTAATGGAAAAGAATACATAAGTCTAAAGACAAGATCTGCAGACAGACCTTGTTGTACCTTGTATTGGATAACTAGCTATGGTGAAAAAGCACAACAGCTTTGAAATACATAAAATCACAGAATCATAGAACCACCAAGGTTGGAAAAGACTTCCAAGATCATCCAGTCCCACCGTTCACCTACCACCAATATTCCCCCACCAAACCATGTCCCTCAGGACAACATCTAAATGTTCCTTGAACACTTCCAGGGTCAGCGACTCCACCTCCTCCCTGGGCAGCTCATTCCAGCATCTGACCACTGTCTTGAAGAAGAAATTTTTCCTAACATCAAACCTGAACCTCTGCTGGCACAACTCAGGGCCATTCTCTCTCTTCTTCCACTTAACTAGTGATAGGATGAGGCTGACTCCCATCTTGCCACATTCACAAGCTCCTCTTTGACTCTTTATGTAACTTATCTGCATTGGAATAGACGTTTTCTTAATTATACTTCATTGTAAGTTACATTCCCCTTTCCTTTCAGCTTGTTTGCAATCTTCATTTAGTTCTAGATCTTTCTCTTTTATTCCTTTCTGCATTACAGAATCACAGAACGGCCAGGGTTGGAAGGGACCTCAGGAATCATGAATCTCCAACCCCCCTGCCACATGCAGGGCCACCAACCTCCTCATTGTAAATAGCATCTACAAAGCTCCCAAAGAGTTCAAGCTTACAGGTATTTGGTATTTTTTTCTGAATAGGAAATCCTATAAAGTCTTACTGTTGCAAATATTCTCCATAACAAAACCTTCCATTACATAACAGACTGCATATCTTTAAGATGTTCTTTTTCCTTATGACACATGTTGTCTTCTCTTTAGAAAGTAAAACTTTCCTTGCTAAGCCTCAGCAAGAGAAAGCAGGAATTTACAAAGCAAAAAATGAGAAAAAACACATCTCATGCCAATCACTACTTCACTCACTTTTCAAAGTTTTCTCATTTCCTCTGTCGCCTTTTCTTATAAATACCACAACCAAAACATATTTGTTTGCTTTGATTTTCAAAACCCTACTGCTTCCAAACATGAGGAAATTTCCCTGCAACCCGCTGAGGTTACGGGTACACTATAGCATTTGTCCCATACTGAAACCATCCAATCTGCAGGCTTTCTAGAAAGCACAGAACAACATGCAGCTCAGATATTTCTCATGTCTGCTCTAGATGCCTGCAACCCTCTGACAGACAGACGTCACAACCATCTCTGGCTCACAGAACATGCTTCATCACATGCAATCAGGATGCACAGCGTGCTGCTAAGTATTCCATTTATTCTCAGCAGATGGAGATGGGGGAGAACCCTTGAAGAGTGTATAGACACAGAAGTTATGCTGTTTATCTCAAAAACATGCCTAGAATATGTGTACATGGTGTGGCTGAGCTTTGTCTCAGAAGAGACTTGAGCTAAGGCTGGCAGGCTAGAGCCAGGAACTGGTTGAACCCATATAAAACCTGTCACTTTTCTACCTCCTCGGACAAGCAGGCTGTTACTTTAGCATGTGACATTGTGACTTCTGTACAGACTAGGAGACATTTGCTGTTTTAAAACTTCCTAGAGAACCTTCTTCCCAGTCTTTCAATTCCCTGCCCAAGGCCACTGTGGTATGGACAAGCTGATGCACAAAGATTGGTTTCCAAATTGGTTTGCCAAAGTGCAGAGAGAAATCCAGAGGTTTCTAAACTCTGCATAACATGTCAAACTGAGCCAGTTCCTCAAGGAGCCGCAATACAGAAGCCTTTGCACAAAGCTGGAAACATGGCACAAGGTATCATCTTTTTCCAACACATTCAAAATCACAAGAATGAATGTGACAAAGTTGTTTTGTCAACACTTGAAGCTGTCCCTTGGTCTTTTCCCTAAAGTGATGGTGTATCAGTTTGAGCCTGAGAGGATTTCTGGGGAAATTCAGAGGGGTGCCTCCTTTCTAGAGGTGTCATTCACTGCCCCTGATGAATTTTCTCCTTGTTAACAGAACAGGAACCTAGTCCTTTATGGACTATGGAAGAGCCCCAAACAGACCAGATTCCCAAGCTAAAAGGAGACTACATAACCCTCTTCATATCCAGTTGTCTTCTCTCCCTTTTTTCTGCTACCCAAAGGCTTTCCTTGTGACAGCATTAGGTTAACACATGGAAAGAACCCATTGAGCTTAATCAAAGGCAACTATCAGGACCTTCTAACTGCAAGCAACCTCACAAAGAGGTCGGGATCGGACTCTGATCTCCGCACCGGTCAGGGCACACAAGAAATCTCTATTTTCTACAAGGAAACTTCGATGCTGCTAAGGAATTGCTGAGAGCATCATCAAGCTCTTGCACAGCCTGTTTCTATCAGCGGCAACACACGTCCTCTTTGGGTTGCCAGTAGAAGATGAAAAGCTAAATCTTAGGTGGTAAATGAGAATCACTTTTCTTAATGATGCGTGAACGTTAAAGGAAGGTTTATATCCAAGCAGAAAAAATTGGGAGAGGGAATATTCAGCTCAGTATGGACACATTTTACTGCTCTGTCTCTATTCCTCATGTAATAAAATCCAGCGTAAGAGGTACTTCAATAGCAATAAACCTGGTTAGAAGTTTCTGATAATAAAAGTCTCCTGACTTTTTTCCTTAAATTTGGAAGGAATTTTCAGATTTCAGCATAGCTCAGACCAAGATAAATACACTTCTGGAAAAAAAGGCACGTTTCCCACAGCAAAGCTCTTTTTGCTGCCACTTAATAGCAACGAACATAAAGTCTTCGTTGGCAGTTTTGAACTTCTCCTCTGGCATGATTCATTTATCCTTGGGATAGACCCGAGCAAGGGATTCTCTCAGCACAAGACAGACTAATCAAATCACTTCAAGTCAGTCAGGCATTTGCTTTATGCCAGCCGGCCCCAGTGGCAAAATCTCTCATAATAGCAGATCTCCTAACATTCAGAAAAAATATTCATGGACTAAACGCAAGCTTAATCGCAGCCAAGAGGCAAAGCTCCCACAGCCAGAAAGACATAAATGTTATCCCTGTCTCCTCTTTCATAATCTTTCACACTGCATTGGAAAGTAGCTCGGAGGGTGAAAGCATGCATTTCAGCTCATACATTTGACAGAGACCAGAAAACTTACTTTAGGTGCAAGGTAGCATTGCTGTGTTGCATCCTGGTGACCGGCACAGAAAGGGCAAATTTTTGCTATACGTGCTAACAGTCCTACACTATCCCATGGTAACCAGGACTTTGTGAAAAAATCGAGAAGGCTTGAGATTCCCCAGTAATGTCTGATATCCTTCTTTCAGAGTAGGTGGCCATGCACATGGACCCAAACACAGAATAGCAAAATTCTCCCTGTCCATTTCCTTGACCTCCAATGAAGAAGGGAGACAGGAATCGCATCACTTACTCCACAAACTGCAGCTCTTTATCTTCAGTCACTGCATGAGCACACGGCACCAGCTCTACCTTGACCATCAAGACATTTGATGTGCATGTACCTCAGCCCGGATTCCAAGGACAGGCTACAGCATCTGCTGGGCTGCCACGTACCTGAGCAAAAACCAGCTCTCACCACAGGATTGCATGGGAAAAATGAGAAAAACACCAAGCAGTTATGCCAGTAACTACAATGGTTGTTCTCTTACTTCCCTCCATGTCTCAGCAGCTCCCCTGGAATTACTGCACAGCTCTCCTTCTCACCTCGTGTCCCTTCTCTCTGCCATTCTCTTGTCGACTTTCATTTGAAAACCATAGAATCATTGACATTGGAAAGGACCTCTAAGACCATCTAGTCCAACCAAAATGAGAATATTTCTTCTCAGCTACATGTAGTTTTGAAGATGACTGCTTTAACTTCATACACACGCAATCTCCTGCACAGAATACTATGAATTCTCTAAAGCACTGAAGAACACAATGACAACACCTCCACCGTGGCCATTTCACACATTCTCATACTCAACACAAGAGCACAGTCACATGCTCCCATTCACACATCCCATAATACAAGGCCATTATTTATCAATAAATGCCTGAAGGTGCAGAGCAAAGCCTAAGATTAGGATTATCTGCTGGTGTTTCACAGTACCAGCAGCAACAGCCAGGGAAAAGTGAAACAAGGATGCTGCAGAGAGAGATCACAAAACAAAAGAAAGGTGCTGTTACAGATTTTCAGTGGGTAATGAGAGAGGAAAAGGCAACAGAATCAGAGGCCCAACTTATTTAGAATGACAAACACATAAATGAACTCTAATTCAAGGCATTACAGAACAACTTAAAAACACAGAAAAAAATGCTATATTTTGCTCAGTAAATAACTATTGGAACCCATGGCTGCAGGATAACTACTGGAAAATAATTTGCAGTGATTAAAAAGGGATTAAATGGATTTTATAAACAACAGTATCTGTTGTTAAACATGCTAAAATAAAATTACAAGAGTTAATAACCCATTTGCCTCGGGGCATAAATTAATCCTCATCTAAGGGTAGCAGAGATCTGCCTGCATGTCAGCTCTGTATCTGGTGCAACAACTCCTCTCCATAGGCGAGCAATCTTTGCTCTTAATTCCTGGTATTTAAAAACTGTCTGTCTTGTCTGAAAAAGAGAGCATGCTATTGTTCAGGCCTTCAACTGACCTCATAATTAATTCTGGAGTTTACCAGATATATAATTCCCTTGAGGGGCAGGGGTGAAATGCATGAAAGAGAGAAAAATAGTTTAATTGCTACACGCTTCAATATTCCACTCTCGGTTTCTTTAAATACAGCTTGTCAAGGCACTCAAAACAAGGGCATGAGATAAAGTTCTCATAAAAAGCTTAAGACATGAACAAAGCACAAAATCTATTAGTATTGCTCAGTGCAACAGTTCACCAGCCAAATCAGTTTATGAGAAAATTAGATCTTTAAGACAGACAGAAAGGAAGGGTTTTTAATATATTGGAACAGAAGAATTTACTCAGGCTGGTAATAATTAAAGCATTATCTAATATCGTAGCCAGTCCTCAAAGATGGAATAGAGCTGAAACCCTGTGAGACTACGATTCCACCCCTTTCAATTCCTAAGTCCAAACCCATGAACCTTACTAATGGACTGGCCAGTCTCCAAAATAATTGCTCCTGGACAAAACACGAGATGAGACACGACACGTTTGATGCTACGCTGTGGTTACGACTTTTCAGTTTCAAATGCCAGCTTGCTCTTTCCCACAGGGAAAACAGCCGCGTGATGGGGATGCTCCTCCTCTGGATCAGGAGAGCTCCTGGAAAAACAAAACTTTAGCATCAGATGTACATAACTCAATCCATGAGTGATCTTCAACACTACGCTTCCAGGCTACCATAAGCCTACAATTTTATTACTACCACTATTAATATTTTTGATGCCATGTAAATTACATCTGGCTCAGTTTCTTAGTGCTATAGGTCAACATTTAAACTGTATTTTCAAAAAAGCCAGATCAGGTATGCCCTGCACCTTAAAAATCTCAGCAGAACAAAGAGGCTGCAGAACTTGGCACTGACTATCCAACAGAGCAGTATCAGTGCTGGAACCCCACACTGAACTGATAAAGCAAGGGATATAAAATGCCTGCAAGGAAAAAAAAAAGCTCTGAAACTTAATGTTATAGTGAATACAAATACACTGTTTCAGACCACTGTATGCATGTATTCCCTCTGCTTCTCTACTGCTGAAACAGCAAACTGTGCATGGCAGATGGCATGATTCATCCTAAAATTACTCTAGCAGTATTCCCTCTATTAGCCTCTAAGGAGTAAACTAGGACAAAAACACTCTGCATGTTAACTTCAACAAGGCAGTTGTCATGATGAGCTCTCAGGTCAGTCTACTTGCTTATTTTGCAGAATTTTTCTTTCAATCAGCAATTCACATTATGCACAGAGATGCCATTTATTTGTTATGCCTACCAGGAGTTAATACAGATGGAGGCAAGAAGGGAAGCAACTGGGCTGGATGTGGAAGTGTTTTCTGACAGTAAATAAGATCAGTAAAGCAGTCCAACAAAACTCAGGCCACACATCACACTAATAACAGTGTGTATGGCAGGACAGGATACATTCATTTTTAGATACTGTACAGCTTAGCTGGGAGAAGAATTTCCTGCCAGCCCAGCGGCTGAACACGGATCTACTCAGTTGAAGACATGCAATAAAGCTTTTGTGTTACCATGCTGCCTTCACCAGGGATGGGACACACACGTCACATTTGGTGTCAAAGATGCCTTACCAACCAACATGGCAAAGAAAAAAAATGCAGTTACAGCACCCTGTCATCAATCCTCCTCCTTCACACAAAGGGCAGGAAACAGCCGTGCAGGGCAACTTCTTCCAGAAAAATACTAAAACATACGAAATAACAAACTTAGATCCCAGCTGCAAGGAAGGCTGAAGTGCTCAACCACAGACCTGTTGGACTCAATGACTTCAATTGAAACTCCATTCCTCGCTTAAAAAAATATTCTAAACACACTTAAAAGATGCTCTAGACTATGCTGACAGTACAAAAATTCACTGCAGTGCAAGACATGTCCCCAGATCAACTGCAACATTAATTGCCCAGAATCTGGGCCCCAAGCTAAAAATCTCCTTCCAAAATAAACAGTCCACAAGAACTAATTTATTTTTTGCTCCATCAGCAAGAAGCCTCGGTCAGCAGAAGCAGAATATTTTGTGTGCTTTGATGCCCAGGTTAATCAAGGAGGGGGTGAAATCAATAACACAGTTGCCCTCATCTTTGGGGATAAAGTGGTGAAACTGTTCCTAATGCCACCTCTTCAAAGAGGTGTTTTCTACATGCGTATACCCTACGTCGTCAGCCTGGTTGCATAACCAGGTTGTGCAATAATTGCAAATTCATTTACATCTTCATTTTTGTGCCAGTGCTCCAGAATAGGGAAGCAACAAAGACCATCGAATGAGAAGATGAACTCTGCATTATTCCTCTCCTAGACTGTGGGTCAGCCCCTTGAGGATGTTCTGCAGAGAGCCTGGACACGGTGAAACACAACTGCTCACCTGGAGCAGATGTCTGGAGCAAGGCTTTAGTTAACAACCTCAAAGCAAAAGATGACTTCATAGCATCAGGAGATGACTGGTGCCGGCTCAGACTGCAAGCAGAGGAGATTATGCTTTCTCCTTTTAATACTTATTGCTACGTAATTGCCACAGAACTGTAAAGAAGAAGTAGGCAAGAGTGCAGTATCAGGTTTTCATAGACTAAACGAACTGGATTATTCAAGAGCGACTCAAGTTTCCTAACAAGCATGGAACAGTCTGCATTAAGATAGCATCTACTTATTTCCCGAAAAATCAATTGCAACAGGCTGCATTTTAAAATACCGCTTTAACCTCCTGTCCTCACTTTTATTTCAAGAGCGTATGTACTGGATTTACTGCATTTGTGAATCGAGGTACAACACATCAGCAACACCAGAGCTTAGACCTGCATTACTATTCTGCTTGCTAGAATATGCACTTGTTTCACCTTAGGAAACACCTAGTTAAACTGCCAGCATATTCACAAAGGAAGAAGAGAAAATAAGATGGGAAGAAACTTACTCATCCAGCTTGAACTGAAAGAGAGTTCAGCCTTCTCTGGCACTCTCCAAGTTTTTTTCAAGTGTTATGCCACCTGCATTTAAATGCAGAAGTGCCTTTCACCTCAGTGCTGCCCCAAGGATAGCAGGGCATAACAGAACTATGGAAAAAAGGAAGTTGCTCTGATTTGAGCATGGCGTCACACTCCAGGTTTTCACATCTGAATGCATATATGTGTGTGTGTGTATATTGGTGTGTGTGTTATGTGTGGGTTTTGGTGTTGCCTCCTGCTCTATAAACTCCTAGATATTAATGAAGACTTAAATTTATCTTGCTAAAATTATGTAGTACATTTTTATTTATGTTTGAATTATATAACATATTTTGTTCGGATAAGACATAAGGCAGTATCCTCACCCTGACTGCCAAACATCTTCTGGCTAGACATGCAGATCCTTCAGTTGACCAGAGCTCAGTTGCAAGAGGCAGGGCAGAAGCAGGACAAGTGCTGCAGCAGTGTCCAGCAGGCAAACATTACCTGCAAATGGCTGAGCTGGATCTGGCTCCAGCATCTTAACCTTCATTAACATCACCACAAAGCTCATTTATAAATAATAATAAAATAATAAAAATAGCACAGAATGGTTTGAGATGGAAGGGTCCTTAAAGATCATTCAGTTCCAGTCCCTCTGGGACAAACCCCCCTAGACCTGGCTGCTCAGGGCCTCATCCAACCTGCTCTTGAATGCCTCCAGGGATGGAGCACCCACAGCTTCTCTGGGCAGTCTGTGCCAGGGCATCACCACCTTTGTAGTGAAGAATTTCTTCCTTCTAATGTCTGGTCTAAACCTACTCTTTTGTAGTTTAAAGCAGTTATGACACTAGCAGCATGGATTCTTCCCTTCAGCACAGCTACTATTCTCCTCATCCTGAAGCATCTCACTGAAAAACAGACGCAGCAGCAAAGCATCCTCCCAAGAGGCCAAGGGACAAAAACCTTACCTGATTTCACAGAATCACTGAATCACAAAATGGTCAGGATTGGAAGGGACCTCAAGTATCATGAATCTCCAACCCTCCTGCCACATGCAGGGCCACCAACCTCCCCATTTAATTTGATTTGAATGGTTTTAACCTTTTAACCAGGCACCCAGCCAGCACCAGGGCTGCAGCCAGACCCCAGGCCTCCCCCAGGAGCTCCTATCTGAACCCCCCCCCCCCAACCACCACCTCCTCACACCATCTTACAAGAGTTATCCCTCTTCCCTCAGCCCACCACCAGGATGCCTGCAGAGCTGGGCTTTTGGGGAGGAAGGGTTGTGGGGGCTGCAAACAATTTTGTTGAATTTGAAAGTTCGCATTTAATCAGAGTATTTTTGGAAAGAGAAATCAACACATTAACGACAAACGGGAGCACACAGCAGATCCTTTCACATCCTGACAGCAGAGAAGTGCGGAGGCCTGCTATGAAGCATCTCTGAATAACAACGTCTTCATTTTTTGAATACCTAATTAAGAGTTTCTACATATTGCAAAGCCCCGCTATAAGATATAATTTAGTTGGCAAACACTAAAGATCTCTCACTCTGTAAGTAGGCTTTTGGCAATCAAAATTTAAATCTGGATATATGTACAGCTCAGGTAGTTTATTTTTTATTCAAACAATTACATTCCAATTAGCAGATTAAGTTGAATCAGTTTTAAGCAAATGCAAGCTACAGGCAAATCAGCACCCCCCACCACCACAAGAGCATATTTTTGGATTGTTGATATCCTTAACCCCATTAGCTGCTTCAAATACATTCAAATACACATTAAAGGACAGCAGCCAAAGTGAAACGAGTTGTCTGCATCTAAAAACAGTACAGATGCCAAAAGACAGCACCAACGTGGACCTAAAATTCACGTGTGCCAAAAACCATTTGCAACCGTGCTAATTCACAGTCTGGGAACTGAAAGGCAGCTCAATATAACACAACGGGCAACAAATCCATTCCTTTAATTTCAGTCGCCAAATTTAATTAATTTCCAGCCAGGCAAACATTTAGCATTTCTGCTGACCTTGCAAGATGTAAGCTCCTTTGCACAATAAATGCGGTCTAACAAGTCACCACATTTATAGCGAGTTGCTTCAGCCTTATCTAACTGTGTAGTTTGAAAGTCAGTGATGGGTAATTGAAACTCCACCCACGTCACAGTTTCTGGAGCTAAGCACAAGAAAACTGAAGAAGTCACCACTTTTTCATTGCAAGCAAGACAGCAAATAGTATTTGGATAATTAAAGTCCATACTCTGAACTATGTAGATAGTCCTTATTTGGGAAGGAGATGAAAAAAATAAAAGCCTGCAATCTGCATTTTGACTTTTTTCCCCATAAAATGAATGTCCATGCTCCAAAGCTCCAGAGTTCCCCTTCCTAAAGGGAAAGCAAAGCCCTTCCACTGCCCATTCACCATAACTGCCCACAAGGAAAATTAACAAAAAAAAAAAGGTAGATTTTTGAGATTTTAGAACAGATCTGGGTGAAAAGCAGCTGTGCTCATCCACTGCCCTGTTCCTCTGCAACACCAGCAGTGCCCCAATATAGCAGGGTCCGACCGCTCATTTCATTTCAAAAAGTCCTTAATCTCCTGACTTCCACGTATGACTAAAAAGAAAATTCTTTTTCTGGCACTAATTAAATTAACTATAGGGCAAGGGCTAGGGTTGAACCTCTAACATTTTTAGAGGAAGACGCTAGCACGCAAGAAGTGCAGTCCCCTTTATCTTTTCACACCCTGATGTAGGAGATACACGAAGCCCAGCATGAAATGAGCTCTGAACAACAGATTCTAAGAAAAAAAAACTAAAGATGTTAATTAATAAGAACTCTTACATCTTGCAAAGCACAGGTAGGAACCACAGAGACAGCCTTGACAACTTCACACCAGAATGCAGTTAACGTGACAGGAACAGGCAGGCTGCTCTAATGCTGCCATAGCCAACCCCAGCCCACTGGCTTGGAGCAGCAACAGGACCAAGCACATTTCCAGCTGTGCAGATTCCTAGCATTCCCAAAAATTAAGTTTCTAAGACTAGAACAAGAGAAGACTTGTAGCTTGAGGTTGAATTAACTCTAGAATAAGAAGTGCTTGCAAGCAGAACTGTAAAATCATTGATATCACGCAGTGATGCACGATGCCGTGAGCAAAAGCAAGTTGAGCAAACTGAGTGCTGCCCTTCGTTTCTCCGGAAACTTTTTGCTTGATGCAGCAGCTGCTAGAATCACAGCAGAATAGCAGTGACTGTGTTTTCAAACCCAGCCACCTCCCACCCCACATTTCATATGGGAAAGCACTCCTAAACCTTTACTAGTTACTACAGAAATGTTTCTGAAGTAAATACATTTGCCTCCTTAGATATTATTTTGCAGAGATCATTAGCCACTACAAAAATCTAGCACAAGGTCTAATGAAGTGCTTCGTTTGAGATAATCATCAATACAGTAAAGCAGTTGACTTCATTCTCGTTACTCCTCCACCTCCTACACTAGGAATGGAGACCTGCGGCTGCTACAGTAACTGAAGATGTTTGCATATTACAAACTGAAGAACAGGAATGAAGCAGCTTTGTTTGATGAACACACGTGAATAACATTCACCAAATATATTTAGAAGTAATGCTTGAATGTGAACAGCACTTGCCCTCAGAGATGAATGCAGTTCATGCCGAAGCTCTCTGTGCAGCAGACGCTGTTCTAAACACAACTCTTCCCAGCAAACTTCATCCATTTCTGACGTGCAGACTGTCATCACAAAAAGCAGTGTTTCCCCCCATTTAAAACTCACATTGGCACACCAAACTTACACACAGAATGCTACAAAATTCACTGCAATATTAGTATGCGCTGCCATATGCTTAACTATAGTTAGCTGCTGTCAGGATCAGTGAATTTTAAGTTCCTTCTTCATAGGACCTAACCATAAAGTAGATTTATCTACATTTTGCATAATTCTGAAAGAAGAAAGAAGCTCCTTATGAGGTATCTTCGGTATATCTTATTTCACTGTTCACCACCCAAGGTTACAAAATCATTTCCAGGAGAAATCCCTGCTTCAAATACTAACTTTCTCCCAAATCAGAAGAAGCTGAAGATTGAACCTCTGTAGGCCGTGGCAACGGCACTACATATTTCACAAATCTGTGGCTGCAAACTGTATCAGCATTTTTGTTCCAAAAGGAAAGCAGTCATTTTGCAAAATATTCACCAGTTGTGTCAACAGAGCTGCATATATTTAGGTAGCGGTACGTTTTAGAAATTGGAGAGAATCTGAACAAACATCTATCTCAGAAGCACGTCATTTCTGGTGTCTTATTTAAAAAAAAAAAAAAAACACCCTAAAATATAAAGCTAAAATATTTTCAGCATAGAATTGAGGCTGGGAGCCCAGCAAGGCCCAGGAGCAGCAAGCTGTACCAGCCTGGAACACAGGGCAGGAGCAGGTGGGCCAAAGCCCTGAACAGGGCTTATCATTTGTTTCTAAGGCCTAAGTCTGAAAGACAAATGTAAATAGTAAAGAGAACAAAGCTTGAAAAGAACAGGCATTAGAGGAGCTTCACCATTAGTTACAAAGGAACAGGTACCCTACACCTGCAAAAAATGGAGCTTCCCCCTTAGTAAGCAGAGTTGGAGCTGGTGACTCAGGCAGGCAGAGAGGGCAACATCCCAATGCCGAGGCTATTGCTAGCATCATGTGCACAAAAGCACGGCTGTGATAAGATTTATCACAGGAGATAAATAAATAGACATATGCAGATGCACATGCACATGTGTGTTGTACGTATGCATAACACAGTACGTGATGCCAGGGGGTCTGCAAGTCTCCCAGGAAAGCTTTTACCTATGTAGTCGTAGCACAAAGGGACAGAGTTAAACACCTGCAGGTACATAACCAGCACTGAGGGAACACAGAGCAATTTCTCAAGGCAGTCTTCAGTTAAAGTGACATTTCCACACTGAAACAGAAATGCACAATAAAAAACTCACCAAGATCTCCTTGTTCCACTTTAAACACTTGAGCTGTGTACAATTATTCCCTGATCTAGAATCAAAAGCTTTTGACAACCATGAAGATGGCTCTTGATTTCCTAGAGCTTTCCAGCACTTGATAACACACGTGTAGCTTTCAACTCAAACATACCACACCCCAGCAATGATTTTGTACGGGGACCAATTCACTGCAGAAGAATCATGATCACCAAGAATGCCTGTGAGAAGGCCACCCAAAACCTCCCCACACACCAGATCAGTCCTCAGGCCTTTAGGCTGACGTCCATTCATTCTTCTGCAGCTGGATACCACCTAGCCTCACTCCTTCAGCAGTGGCTAGAAATAAATTTGGGTGATCAAGTTTCCTTGGGCCTAGAAGTCAAGAAGGTGTAAATACATGTGCCACCTTAACACCTCCCATAGGGAAAAACAACCACCATGGCCACCTTGAGATGGGTGTGCCAAAAATCTGCGTTTTCTGCTTACTAATAATCTCTATCCAAACAATTACTGAATAAAGCCAATGTAATACCATCACAGGTTGTGATATTGTGATCTAGACCTATTTTCAATAGCTGGCTAAAAGACAAAGACCATTCAACAAAGCCTAACTGATAGCTCCCTTACGGTAGATCACAATGATCCTGACATAGAGCAAAAACATTATGACATATGCCCATCACAAAGGAGTTTCACTCTTTGCACGTGGTGATTAGCCAGGAAGTTATCAGATTTGAGTAAAAAGAAACCAATCCACGGCTGTGATGAAGCTCCTCAAGGCCTAAAAACTGCCCTAAGCCCCACACACAGTCTCCCCCTAGCACACGTAGAAGAAAACAACGCTTTCACTTGGCTGCTGTGATCAAAGTTTCACTCTTCCACGCAACTTTCACAATGATCTCTCAGCTATTTCAGAAGCAGATCTTGTTGTTGCCTCAGCCTTCTCTGAGCAGGGCTGCATGCACTCAGCCTGAGCCCACGTCCTGTACTGCAGCAGGTTGGGCAGGGCAGGCTGTGAACACTCCATCCACTCCAGCCATGAGTTCCCCACTTTGTTCCCCCAGTGCTCAATGGAGATTTTGGTTTTTAGAGTAGTTTGTGCTAAGACAGTCTGAAATGAAGTGCTTCCTCCTTACAGCTGAGAATAATTTTACCTACTTTTTGAGCTAACAGTGATAAATTCATGTTACCGTGTTTGGCTCCTACCCTTATTAAAAATGACATTTTCACTCAGAAGTTTTCGCTCGGCAGAAATTCAACACTGTTTCAAGCTCCCAGTAGATTATGTCAACACCTCTGAACTTCTTCATATGGTAGAAAAATAAAAGCAGTTGAATCGTAGACATTAAGCAGGGGCCACACATCTTCACGAGCAGTACAGCTCTCCTCTTCCGGGTGACAAACACAACCGTGCCACTGGGCACGAGGTGCTCGTTCTGCTGTGTATTTCATAGAGTTCATGTATGATTTCAAAGGTGCCTTGTTTACCCTCACAAATCAGCAGGCTGCAACAAGACGAAGCCTTATTTATGAGAAGGAAAGAAGATAACGCTTTCTTTCTCAGGCTGCCAAACTGCAGCACACCACTTCTTAGGTCAGACCCACACCCCTCCTGCTGGCTCTGTGCTGCGGGTGATGGTCTGCCCTGCTGGCATCTGCAGCTCCTGATCTACCAAGCCCTGCTCCGGGCTGAGCCACGCTCCCAGTGCCGTAGGGGCTGCACTCCTCAGGGGCTGACTCTGCAGGCTGTCCCTAAACCCTCCCCATAAAGGTGCTCTGCAAAACACAGCACCAGTGCAATCCTGCGTCATGCCAAGCAGCCTGCCAAAAGGAAGGCATACACAGCAAGGCATGCGCAGGACACATCTATTTTCAGGGTACCTACTGCACCCTGCCACAGGGTACCACATCCCCCAGCACCCCAGTTCTGTACCGGTACTGCACAGCATAGGTGTGTGGGCATAGGAGGAGGTGTGTGAGCCCTATTAGTTGCTGAAGCAACACAGGAAGCAGAGTAATAAAAAAGAAACACCTCATAAGTCGGGCAGCTAGGAGAGCTCGCACTCTCTTGCTTGAACTGGGGAACTCTTTGCTTTAATTTTGTCTGTTTTAAGTCTCTTTTGCTCATCATGCAAATGCAGTTTGCCTTATTTCCAGTAGACCAAAATACCAGTGAAAAAGAACACAGTGTTTTTGAGTGCTGAGTTCCCTTGTCTCAAAGCTGTCACCCATCAATTTCTCTCCTAGGGAGGCTTTCTCATGAAAGACATCTTAAGACAATTATTCTTTACATTTCATAGTCAAATACATTGATAGGAATTAACAAATTACTTTTAAGAGCTTTAAGAGCCTTCTACCAAAAAGGAGTTTGAGATCCTCACCTACGTTTCTTTAGTAGGGTGCTGCTTACCTGCACAAAATAACAACATCTACAAAAATCAGATGGAATAATCATTCCTAGGTATGCAATCAATATATTACAATATATAAATATAGGATTTGAACTTTGAAAAAAAAAAAAAGCGAATATTAGAGATACTGGAAGGTGAAGGGAGCAAAACTCGAGAACGGGTGAGCAGGGCTCGCCTGAACCAGTGCGGAGCCAGGAGTAGGGCAGCTCTGTGCCATCCCTGTAAGGAGGAGGAGGAGGAGGAAGAGGAGGAGGAGGA
Organism: Phasianus colchicus; assembly: GCF_987193195.1. Classification (NCBI taxonomy): domain Eukaryota; kingdom Metazoa; phylum Chordata; class Aves; order Galliformes; family Phasianidae; genus Phasianus; species Phasianus colchicus. The sequence goes on along the minus strand of NC_143436.1, from coordinate 171,739,093 downwards.
AGGGGAGGTTTGGGACTCCGGCCGCTCACATGCAGCGCTGCCGCAAATCCCGCGCGTCGGCACCGCGGTGCGCACCGCATTCGTGGGTGAGGTCGGGAAGCGGAGGAGCTGAGCAGAAAGCACCAAAATCAACAGGTTCCCCGCCGGCAGCCCGCTGCTGGCCCGCACTGAGATCGCAGGAAGCTCCGTCTCAGTGTTTAAAAGGACAAACGCTCCGGCAAAGCGAGCTGAGCGCAGCCAGAGGTACAAACACAGCGCTTACTCATTAAACACACGGCACTTCTGCAACCCTTGTCCTGCCCCTGTTCTTTCCCCACCGCTGTTTGCCTCTGTCCCATCCCCGTCCCCCGACGGCACCCCTCGGGTCCCCCTGAGTCCCACAGTGCCCGCAGCGGCGGCGGAACCTCCGCACCGCGCGGCCGGGGGGGGCCGGGAGGAGCCGCGCTCCCTCCTCCTCGCCCGGGGCCGGCGCCGTGACACGGCGTGAACTTTTGCTTTCGGCGGGGCAGGGCGCAGGGGGGGGGCCCTCCTCCCAGCGAGCCGAGCCTTGCGGTGGGAGGGCAGAAACGCGTCTTTTTTCTTTTTTTTTTTTTTTGTCTTTTTTTTTTTTTTCCTCCCTTTGCTTTTACGGAGGGAAAAAAAAAAGAAAAAAAAAAAAAAAAAAAAAAAAGAAGAAATAAGAAAAAAGAAAAAGCAGCACGTTTTAGAAATGCAAAAAGTAACCCGTCCGGCCCTCACCTTCCAACCGGCTGAACTGTTGCTGTCTCCCTTATCCTTGAAGTAGGGCACGCTCTTCACCATCCACTCGTAGATCTGGGAGAGGGTGAGCCTCTTCTCGGGGGAGCTCTCGATGGCCTTGGTGATGAGGTCCGCGTAGGACAGGTTACCCCAGGCGTTGCGGCGGGACGAGCTGCTCTTGCGGGGCTGCCCGGCCACGGGGCCCGGCGACAGCGCGGCCACGGCCGGAGGTACCGGCGGCACCGGCGGCGGTCCCGGCGGGTGCAGGCGGCAGCCGGCCTCGGGCGCCGGGAAGTCCCCGCAGCGGCAGGCGGCCGGCTCCGGGGGGGCGGCGGCGGGGGGCAGCGCGAAGTCTTCGCTCTCCTCCACCAGGCAGAGGTTGCTGATGAAGTCGGCGCTCAGAGCCCCGGAGGCGGCGACGGCGACGGCAGCTCCGGCCGCGGCCGCCCCGTCGGGCTGCCCTCCGCAGGACGGCGCGGGGCTGGAGGTGGCCGAGCTGGGCGGGTTGAACTCCGGCCGCGGCAGGGGCCAGGTACACGAGCGGGGCCGCGGCAGCGGCTCGAAGTCGGGGTCGATGTCCACCAGCTGCGGAGCCTCGGCCATGGCGGCGGCGGCGGGGGGCAACGGGACGACGGGGGGCAGCGGAGCGGCTCAGCACCGCCGCCCCATGTAAGCTCCGAGTGCGGATCTGCGCGGCCCCGACGGCGCGGCCGCCGACTCCCCTCGCGGCTCTCGCCTTCGCGGCTCCGGCCCCGCCGCCCTGCCTGCCCGGCTCCTCGCCCTCGGCGGCGGCGGCAGCAGCGACCCGGCCGCCCGGCGCGCACCGACTGCAAAGCCCGCCCCGCCTCCAGCCTTCCTCCTCCTCCTCCTCCTCCTCCTCCCGGCGGGGAGGGCCGGCCCGAGCCGCGCCAATGGCAGAGCCGCGCTGCCCGCCCGCCTCCCGCCGCGGGGCCGCTGCTGCGGGAGGGTGCCGGTGCCCCCGTGCTGTTTGTGGGCGGTTTGTGTGTGTTTGGGGTTTGGGTGTTGTGTTTTGTTTGGGGTTTTTTTTGTGATTTTTTTTTTTTTTTTTCCAGCGCGAAGCCGCCGCGTCCCGTTGGGGACGAACGCTGTCACGGAGCGGAGCGGAGCCGGGACTGTGCGGGAACGTCCCCGCATGGCAGCTGCCCCCGGCCCCGACGGCAGCGGAGTGGAGCGGCCCCCGCTGTGCGGCGGAGGCAGACGCAAAGTTTTCCCGTGTTTGAAACCGAGAGGATGCCATCGGCTTTGCCGGGAGAAACGATCTCAGGGATGAGATCCCTTCCAACGCAGCCGATTTTTAACAAGATCTGCCTCGTTTTCCGTACTGCTTTAACAACCCATTGCAGCCTTAGCCTCAAAACCCCCAGCGAGCCCAGCTCTAGGCGCTGCCCGTCCCGCGGCTGTTCCGTCCCGTCCCGTCGGGCCGTGGGCTGCTCCTGCTCCCCTGAGAATGTCGGAGTTACTTAAATGTAGCTCGTTGCTCCTAGAAGAATATGCTCCTACAATATTAAGGAGAACAGTAGAGTAGGAAACTGGATTTAGGCCCACAGAGTGACAGATTATACCTCTACGTATGTGTAAGCGGGTAGGAACTGCTGGCACTGAACGGAACGCTCTGCTGCTGCTGTGGTCGTTCTCCAGCACGCCAAAGGCGATCGTTGTGTGCTGCTGCCTGTCGCAGCCCGGAGTCCCTTTGCTTTAAGTCTCTTTTGCGTTTTCCAAAGCCTGCTGAGGACTCAGCCCGCAGCTCTGTACCGTTTCGCCCACAAATCTTTTAAAAGATAATATTTTTATGTCCATTTAAAGAAAAAGAAAAGCGAAATAGTCCCTGCTCACCCTCCCGGTGCCACGTCCCAGCCCCGAGGAGCGGAGTCTGCCCGCGCTTCCCAGCACAGCTCAGAACAGCGGGGTTGTGTGGGATGGGATGCGAATGGGCGCACTGGAGGGAGCTAACGCAAAAGGACAGCCTGTGGATAACCTAACTCTTTCTTTTTACTTTCTAGGTGCCTGAAATAAAAGTCAAAGAGGCAGGCCGGCACCCACTGTACTGGAGGAAATGCATTTATTTCCAGTGTTCACTGCTTTTAGTTTTTTCAAAAAATTTCTGTTGTCTCAGACCTTTGTTGTCACACACATCTCTCCTTCCATATGAACTGTGCCAACCAGGACAAGGGCTGCAGAGGACCCCCAGTCAGCACCAGCACATCCCCAGCCCTGCCCGTGTAGTTGTGCAGGTGGGCATCTCTGGGCTTCCATGTGATCCAACACCACCGAGCACCCTCGGGAGATGCTACCACAAACAAAATGCTCCATTCAGCTGCTGGAGCAGAGTTACTCCTTCCCAAACAGCTCAGCACGCTGCTGGCTTCATGCAAGACATGTTACCCCATCTATGAATGACAGTGTTAAGTTTATCTCATCTCCCACAATGCCTAAATGCTGATGGATGCTCCACAATTCATTCTCTACTCCCACAGCCCTCCTCCCACACTCCACCTTTCCATTTCTCTCCTCCTACTCCTGCTCCCATTTTCTACTCCTCTACACTGCAGTTTCTCCTCTCATCGTTTGCATCCACGTGTGTTTTTCCAAATGAAAGACCTGAAGATTGCCTTTTATCTTCAGTGGAAAATAGCAGAGCCTCTTATTCATACACCGGGTTTGAGACAGCCAAAATAAAGGATCTGCTCTGCCTTTTTACTACTGTATGTCTAATTCACTTTCTGAGGTTTTGATCACATTCAGCAGGGGATTTCATGAAGTTGCAGGCAATGCTGTTTTGTGCAGAGCTCCTTTTGCTGTGCGCGTGTGCACGGTGAGTGAACACACATGTAACACAGCAGTAAGCCATGATGAAGGATCAGTTTTGTGCCAGGTATGACAGAAGCTGTTGTGCTGGGAGGAAGATGTCTGCAGATGAAGACTGGGGGAGAGCAGCACCCCCATTTTCTTCCCTCCTCTCTCAGCAGGGTCTGACTTTATAGCACGTTTGATAGCATAGCATATGGGAAATGTTTAGCCACCAATTCCCCTGCCATGCCATCCGCAGGATTTTTAGTGCTCCATCAGTGTCTGGTAGCCCAGTGCCAGCCAGAAACAACAGGCAGGAGCATGCTGATCCTAAGGGGCAATGTGTGGGAGAAGACAGCTCTGTTCCCATACAGGACAGAGGGGCTGCAGCACTCCTCAGTTCTACAGCAGAGATGCTCCAGAGGCTTTTATTCATCACCGGTAAAAATTCATAGCTAATGGTGGTGACTATGTTGAAAAACAGTTTTGTAGCTGATAATTTGCTCTATTAAACAGTGTTATTATGCTCTTTGTATCTGTTGTAGTTTCCATGGAAATAAATAAGAGGCATTACTTTCAGAGAAACCTACGTAGCTTCCAGGGTATCTGCTGGCTGGGGCTTGAAGCCACCTGGTCTGTGCTCCACCTCCTGCCATGTACAGCTGGAAGAGCTGGTCAGCAGGAGCTGCTCATGGCCACCCCACCCCAACAGCCCCATGCAGTACAACTCTTGGTGGCAGGATGGAGGGTAAAAGTGAGCCAGCAAGGAGAGGTGAAGGGAGTGCCAGGCTCACCAAGCCAAAAAATGGGACTGCAGGGGGTGGGCTCCCAAAATCTAGGTGCAGACAACAGCTGCTGTCGTTGGACCACTCTGGCATCAAAGAAATGTCACAATAATCGTTATATATAAAAAGGGTCTAGCCCCCCTCCAACAGTCACATTTTTATCAAAAATATCTGGCGTGAATACTGAGTGTGTCTTTTAGCACCATTTGCTTTGACAGTGTTCATACCCCTTTCACTCCCATCGTCTGCAAAAACGTGAACAATTACAATCTGAGAGCAAGATTTCATGAAAACAATAGAACCATAGAATCATTAAGGTTGGAAAAGACCTCTAAGACCATCTGGTCCAACCATGAGCCCATCTCACCATGCCCACTCACTACATCCCTCAGTGCCACATTCACACAGTTCTTGAACACCTACCTCTAGGGGCTCCATCACCGCCCTGGGCAGCCTGTGCCACTGCCTCACTGCTCCTTCTGAGAAGACATGTTTCCTAACATCCAGTGTGAACCACCATTGGCACAAATTGAGGCCATTACCTCTCATGTTATCACTAGCTACCTATACTTCTGAATTGTGTTATTTGAAGGAATCAGAATTTAATTTTTTTTGTCTAAGATGGAAGTACTTGGACATTTTTCCTGATGAAGAATGAAGAATAGAAATAATAATATGCTGTTATTGACTGGTGTGTTTAATGTGGCTCAGATTCCCACCTAGCATGGCTAATAGGAGTTGGACAAAATCATATTCCCTGAATAAGACCCAGTGAGACATACATAGAATCACAGAACCATAGAATCACAGAATGGCCAGGGTTGGAAGGGACCTCAAGGATCATGAAGCTCCAACCCCCACTGCTGCAGGCAGAGCCACCAACCTCCCCATTTAATACTAGACCAGGCTGCCCAGGGCCCCATCCAAACTGGCCTTGAACACCTCTAAGGACAGGGCATCCACAACCTCCCTGGGCAGCCTGTTCCAGCACCTCACCACTCTCTCTGTAAAGAACTTCCCCCTGACATCCAACCTAAATCTTCCCTCCCTCAACTTAAAACCATTTCCCTTGTCCTGCTGCTATCTACCCTTTCAAAGAGTTGATTCCCCTCCTGTTTGTAGGCTCCCTTTAGGTACGGAAAGGCTGCAGTGAGGTCACTCACAGCCTTCTCTTCTCCAGGCTGAACAAGCCCAGCTTCCTCAGCCTGTCTTCATAGGGGAGGTGCTCCAGTCCCCTGATCATCTTCGTGGCTCTTCTCTGGACCCCCTCCAACAGTTCCTTGTCTTTCTTGTACTGGGGGCCCCAAATCTGGATGCAGTGCTCCAGATGGGGACTCATGAGGGCAGAGTAAAGAGGGACAATCATTGGGACCCACAAGCTGCCAGCACACTCTCCAAGCAGAAGAGGAAGGTGAGCCAAAGGAAATCCACAGCACAGCCCCTTATCTTAGGTAATCTGTCCAGGCTGAGCCCCAGCATTTCACCATGCTCAGCTCACACCCACGTGCTCACATGCCGAGGTGAAAGACTGAAGTGCAGCGTGCCCAAGAAGTGATCCTCACTGGGATCAATACAATAAATACCAAAGGTAGCGCCTGAGCAGCTCTATCTGCTCCCACTGTGTCATGTGCAAGCACCGAGCGTGATGTAAAAACAGAAGGCAAGAGTTTATCGGGTTTCAGATTCAGCTGAATCACCCGACCCACCCCTATGCAAAGGCCAATGTGCCTGGAAGTAAACACAGTTCGAGCAGCACGTATGTTTTCCAGGGTGTTGGGTTTCTGTTTTGTCGTAAATACGATCCATTACAATATTCTCCCACATCCTCCAGTCAGCGGCTCGGCGCTTTCAGGTGCCTTTCTCGGTGGTTGTTTTCCTTTCTGTATCGCTTGAGGAAAAACTGACTGGCTCCGTCTGATAGCTTTTGTATATTAAATAATTTGATTGTGTTTGAGCAACAAACTAAAAACAGGATGTTTGACAGTTACGGTGTAATTCAGTGGTTTCTCTTGAACCCGCGCGAGGGAAAATTCATGGCGCAGCACAACGCAGTGCCTGACAACCAGAATCATAGAACTGCTTCATCTCCTTCCCCTTTATTTCCCCAGAACAGTGATAGCTACCTGTCATCACCGAGAAGAATCACATACACCCAAAATGGGCACAGAGGCGGTGGCACAAGAAAGGCTCACTTTTAAAAACAAATATATTTTTTCCGTTGTTTGAATTCGTGCTTGAAAAGCATATTTATATCTGCATAAAAATGCATTTGCATACAAATGAGCACATTATGCATACACTACACATATGCATGGTATCATTATATACGTTCTACTCTAGATTTATATAGATGGAGACGTGGTTAGGCAATAATAGTAAGGCGGTGTTTTGACATATATGTATATATTCCTACTCTGCTGGTAAGTAAGGCATTAAAGAAGGCGGTGTTGGGACAGGATGCTCAGTAGGTAAGGTACATCCCACGCTTGGATATGCTTATGGTAGCAGAAATAATGCATACCAGAAATGCAGCGAGGCCAAGGGGCTGCACCAGAAGGAAGACAACCCAGCTGTACCCTCCTGCTGCCAAACCTGGTAGCTCTGTGCTTTACCTCTCTGTAAAATGGGTAAAGTAATGCTTGTCTGCTGGGACCGTGTTCATTAACAGTTTAAACACAGCCCTGCTCTGTGAGGAGGCTGGTTTCAAACCCGATAGGTGCCAGCCTAGGAACAGAAACGTGCTTTGTAGCAGCATGGAAGCAGTTAAGAAGAGCCACCAGCAGTTGCAATTTTGCATTTGCCAAGCTCTGAAGACTGAACCTCCTCTAGGATCAGATGGAAGTAACCTCATTTCCATAGCCTCTGACCTTACCCACAGTGCTCTCAGCAAAGCCAATGGTCAGCCTTCACTTCTGAGGAAAGAGGAGGAAGCCAGAGACTCTGGGCAAGGTGAGAGGTTGGGCAGACAGCTGCTCTCCTGTGCCCCACAGAGCAAAATGCCAAGGCCCCATTGCATCCCTTGCTGGTACTTTGCTTAGGAGCACTCAGGAAAGATGATGGCTACCGATGGCTGCATTCAAACATGGACTTGGGATTCAAAAGAAAAACAAATTATATGTGATCCCTTAATGCATGTGGGTTTGTTAACAATTTGAGCCTTGTGCGGTTTGGTTGCAAAATGGCAACATACATTTGAAATCTGGTGCAGAAAAACAGGACAGATTGTTGTTTTTCTACATCTGCCAAATGTGTTTTCCTTTCAATCGATATCTTCCTATATTCTTTTTTTTTTCAGTGAAACCTTTCTCACTACTTTTTGTTTCTTTCTTACTTATTACCTTAGTCTTTGTAAAACCTCTGCAGTATACTGAAAATCCACTCTGAAAATTAGCAAGAAACACACTTTTCTCACAAAACCCAACGGCAGTCTTCTCTCAGTGCATGAAACATACTGCAAATTAAGACAGCAGACCCCTGTAACAAGAAGACAAGAAAGGCAGCTCTGGATGCTGGAAGTTCTGTGTTAAGGCTTCAGCACAGCCAGTCAGAGCTGCCGTCACCACTGCTCCTGAACAAGTCTTTTCAGCCCCTCGTGATGTCAGGAGGCACTATTCAGGCAGATAACAGCAATCTGCATATCTCTGGATTCTCCTTAACCTCCATAAATAGGCACTTTCTTTGCTGCTCCATCATGTGAATCTAATGAGTTTGAGTTTCTTCATGTTCAGACTAAATCAGGAGTGCAAAAACAGACAACAGTCTGACCTTATATAGACCCTTCCTCCTCAATGTCCCCATAAGCAGTGGAGTACCCATGGTGTGAAGCTTCCTTGAAACCTGAAGCCCAGCACAGCACAGCAGCAGGCAACCTGCTCAGCCCCAGGCTAGGAGATGACTGAGTTCATCTGGGTTTACCTCCTTGGGGACTGAATGATGGGCAATATACCTCTTTATACTTCTTATCATGGAATCATTCAGGTTGGGTTAAGACCACTGAGATCATCTATTCGAGTCATCAACCCATCACCCATATCCATTAAACCATGTTCCTCAAATGTCACCCATGTTATCTTACAGTGTTGGCTCCTGCTTCAGTCAGATCCCTCCAAAGCAACGATTTTAACCAGTGCTGACCACTTGGAAGCTGGAGAAAGAGCAAAGGTGACGTTCGGTCATCCTATGGAGATCTCTGTGAAGGATGGAAAGGTGGCTCTCCGGATAACTGCTGAGATAAGAAGAGGAGAAGGACTTAGAAGACCAAAAATACACCATCCCATTCCTCAAAAATGGTCAAAGTCTGCAAGTAGAGATCATGCAGCTTACCGGGAGCACAATGAATTTCATAGCAGCTGACTGATCATCACAGATTGTAGTTCCCAGTGATCATCCGGTATTTCTGACCCACCAAAACACTTCTCATTTTTGTTCATTCATTCTTCTGACAGATCTTCAGGAATGTACCTTCATTCTACTGCAGTTTGGCAGCATCCAGGGGGTTTGCATTAGAATCTATCCACTCGAATCATATTTCTCCAGGTACAGGAAAGTACTCTGCAGCCTGACACAACCCAGAAGAAAGTCTCAAAAGTCTCTTCAGGAGGAGCTGCCCACATCACCTCATCCTCACTTCGGCTTTCAGCATGAGCTGGTTGCAGGTAAGAAAGGAGACTCAGCAGTCACTGGTGCTGCGAAAGCAGCGGCCAGAGCAGTTCAGCAGCCAGATGAGAGTGGCTTGCAACACATCAATTGTGGAGCACTGGCACACTGATTTCACAACCCTTAATCCCAAGCCCCAGTGTTGCAGCAAGGGTAGCAGTGACTCCTTCATGATCAAACAGAATTTTCCTACAGTGGTCAGAGAAAAACATCTATCTGGCAAACTTCTCTGAAGTCGTGCAAACGGGCCTTCAAAAACATCTACGTCAATGGATTCTGTCTTTGATATTTTAAGCGAATTCATGTGCCAATGTTAGATGAAATCAGCACATCTCTTCCTCAGTGAGGTTACTGTTTTGCTGCCAGATTGCGTCTTGTGCAGCAGCATCAGCGCCAGCCAACGAGGTCTGCAGCTGAGCAAGGAAGTGGTAAGTGCCATGGGGGTAAATGCAAGGTCAAGGACGTGCCAAAGGTAAATGCTAAGCAGAGAAGTGACAAGCATCCAGAAGGGATTTTTCACAAGCATGCTGGCACGCTGTCTCGCACAGCTTGTGACGCTCCCGTAGATTTCAAGCAATCGCAGTCTGTGACAAATATTTTGAGAGTGCTTCACAGGAATCGAAGCTGCGAGATGTTGAATCCTCAGTGGTGGAGCCAAGCACCAAAAGTGGTGAGTGAACTTCTTCCTCTGCAGACTGCATCACAGAACGACAGCTTCCTCATTTGGAGAAGCTTTTACACATCTTGTCATAGGCGACCCTGCTATGAAAAAAGTGCATGGAAAATTTGCAGGACTTGCGCGTTGTATCTTTGAATCAATCTGGGGGCAGGGAAGATGGAAGGCAGAATTACTGAAGTGGCAGAAATGACCCAAGAATGCTGCAGAATGCTCACATTGGGCATCGTCTTGTAGCACGAGCGATGAACAGCCTGGCAGCTGCTGCACTCAGCACGGTAGCAGCACCGTATTGCTGCCTTGTAGATGATTCACAAGGGCTTGGTGAGGGAAAGAGGCAATTCGCAACAGGAATTCTTCTAATGCAGCAAGTTTAGTTAGAAACCAAAAGAGCAATCCAGGCCATTGGAAACAATTCAGGAGTACAATTTCCTTTCTGAAAAGACAACTGCTTTCCTTAGCGCTATCACTGTAGGCACAGCAAGAGCATGGGAGAAAAGCCCTATTTCTCAACATAGCACACGTGGCTCACACAGAGTCTTTACTCACCTTCACTGTGGGAAAATGGAGTTAATTAACTCATTATGGCAATAAAATGGGCCTTTGTTGCCTTCTAACAACATCTCCAGGCAGAGGGGAAAGTACCTGCAATCTTCACAGTCATGAAGTGGAAGAGTGGCTTTCAAGTCATTTTTTGCTGGCTGAGTCTTCTGGGGAGACGGGCACTGAGGAGCTTGCAAGCTGTGCCATTCAGCAGTTCATTGTAGGCAAGGTTCACCAGCCATGATTCAGGCACCTGAAACTTAGTGTTTAGATCCCTGCTAATCACCGTCAGCTCCATTTGTACTTGAGGAAGAAAAGCCGGCAGAGAAGATTCACTTATTCAAATCCAGGAGACCCAAGGGATACCCTGATGGTGCCTCTGTCTGTTTTGACTTGAAGGGAACACAGAGAAAAGCTGGCTCTGACCTGGACATGAATTACCTTCAAACCTCCACTGTTGGGTGCAAAAATTACTAAAATGTCATATGACTAGAAATACGTGCAGCTGCTTCAATAGCCAATGATTTTTCTCCAAGGGTAATCCCAGTTCTCTCCATCTACGTAAAATCAGACATCGGAGCACATCAAGGAGCGTGTTGGTAAGCCTTGGCTCTGGCTCAAACTTGACAGCCACACAACTGCCAGGACAATGACCAAGAAAGCTCTTCCTCAAAGCATTATTTAAAAAAAAAATTAACTGCCTTCACAGTTGTCAGTCAACTGGCATTTCCTTAAAGGCCTGTTGAATGCTGAATCCATCCTATATCAAATATCAATTGATAGTTTTGGGGTAACTTCTGTGCTTGAAGGCAACATGTTGGGTAGTGCCATCGCCTCAGTTTCAGGTGGAAAGCCTTCACATATTGCTAAGTTTTGAGATGACTTGCTGGTGTCCAACAGCAATGAAGACAGGGTGCATTTGCTTTTTACAAAGGTGAATCATGTGATTCCAGGGAAGAAATGGCCCTTTCAGTACCTAAAAGGGACCTACAAGAAAGCTGGGGAGAGACTCTTTATTAGGGAATTCAGTGATAGGACAAGTCTTTACATTAAAAGGGGATAGAGATTCAGACTAGACATTGGGAAGAAATTCTTCACTATGAGGGTAATGAAACACTGGCACAGGCTGCCCAGAGAAGCTGTGGGTGCCTCATTCCCACAGGAGTTAAAGGCCAGAATGGATAGGGCCCTGAGCAACCAGGTACAGTGGGAGGTGTCTCTGCCAATTGCAGGGGGCTTGGAACTGGATGGTCTTTAAGGCCCCTTCCAACCCAAGCCATTCTATAATTCTGTGAAATCAAAACCACGCCAAATACAAAACCATTCCTTAACCAAGTAGATCTTTAGCTTCAACTACAAACCATCTTCTTTTCTGTAAAATAAATTCACAGCTAAACTTAAAATTGTATGTTTGGTAGTACTACGTAATAGTAGTATAGATGGTATTAACAAAAGACACTATTATTTAAAAGCACCTGTGCATGCTGCTGTGGCAAAAGCTATGCTAATTAGAAACCTGCGAATATTGTTCAACCTCTGCTATTAATTTTATTTCAAAATACCATACCACTGTAACAGCCTTAATAGTGACTTAAAAACGGAAGCACGAACCTTGACTCGTCTGGTGTTCCTGGAAAGAGTGAGAAGATTGTAGTAATTTAGTCATCAGTAATAAATTATTAATCGTTCAACCTCTGCTACTAAATTTACTTTGAAATGCCATGTCAGTGTGGTAAGCCAACAGCAACCTAAAAATAAAGGAGCTGACCTGAAAGTGGATTGGTATCAGTGGAAAGGGAGAGAAGACAGATTGATTTTAAAGTGTGATCCTCCTGCATAGGTTATAGTTTGAGTCACTTGAGGCCTTAGGAGACCAGACTGCTCTTGCCTGGAAGAGCTGCAGATGCAGCCAGCTGGTGCCTCCATCTCTACAGAGTAAAGTAGGTTTTTCTCCCTCTCGAATTGCTCCTTTAACCTGTTATTATAATGATGATTAATCTACGTCAGAAGCTCTGTCACAGAGCTCCCCTTACCTACCAGCTGAGAAGGGTGATTTCTTCCAGATACAGGACAAAAAACGGCCATGCAGCCAGTGGTGAGGAGTGAGGGCAACAGGCTGAGAGGGAATCTCACCCAGCAGAAAACAGAACCAAAGTATCCCAGGGATGTACTGATCTCATGGCTGTGAGAGGATTGGTTTTGTCCTCTCATGAAGACAGGAAGAACTGCTCTGAAGCACCGTGCACAGAAAGGGGAAGCAGACTGAGGATTTGGGGAGACACCTGCAAGAAGCACCAAAAATGAACTTAAGGAAACTGTAAAAGATGAGCTGAAGGATGGAAAGAAGCGCATATGCTAGCAGAGCCTGAGTCTTCTAAGAGTTATTTAATTTAAAAGAAGCAAAATCTTTCTGCAAGAATCTTCACACTGAGAACTAGAGCACACAGAAAATGCACAGTCAAAAAGGGAAAGATTCAATAGGAGAAAGGGAGGCTTTTCAGAAGATGGCTATGCTTAGAGCCTGAAGCACCACCTTGACTATAGCTGCCTCATCATTAGAAGCTGATTCGCCAGGAGGCAGCAGGAAATATTTTGAAGTGCAAACTCAGTTTTGCTGAACACAGCTTCTCATGATCAGCTCAAAGTTAGAGGGTCGTTCTGGTAGAGAATATTCCTAAACTTAAATAGAAAGGGAGAACACAACCCCAAATATGCAAACAGTTATACAAACAGTCAGACATCATGATTCCCATAGAGAACCTATGCCATGGGACAAAGGCTCAGAGGAGTAAGAACAAGCAAGCCAGGAAGTCTCTGTCATGAAGTCAGGATGAATATCTCTGGCATGAAGGGATGAATATCTTCTGCGAGCCCATTCCCCCAGCTGGGTAATACCTCCTGACTGTAAAAATATGGAATTCCTACAAAAATTATGAAAAATGAAGCAAAAACTGTTTGATGACAATACATAAACTGAAACTCTGGCACACGCAGAACTGTGTGCATGCTTGTAGGGATGCGCCATGGACTCACAAAAGCATTAGTGGGGATATATATATATATATATATATATATATATATATATATATATATATATATATATAGTGGATATATATAATAGTGGTGGAGGTGGTCTTCATTCCTTTCAGGTGAATATTAAATCTGAGGAAACATATGTGGCAGTTCCACATTTACAGAAGGTCTTTTGCCACACTGAAACACTCTGGCTTGAAACAGCTCCAACACACATCGTCCTGCTTGTCCAGCCCCAAAACAGTGACAAATACAGGTAGATCTCCCCTCACCGGTTTCTTCCTCCTCAAGTATTTGCTCATTTATCGTTATCAAAAAAAAAGATGTAATTATCAGTTCAGTTTATCAACTTCTACACCACCAGCAGCACCACCGGCAGCATCACCAGCAGGAGGGCTTCTGGTGACAGATGGAACTGAAACTGGCAGGGAATGTGAAAAACAATAGGAAGGGATTCTATAGGTACATTAGTCACAGAATAAAGTCCAAGGAGAGTATATCCCCTTGATAGGTGAGAAGGGAGAGCTGGCAACAACAGACATGGAGAAGGCTGAGGTCCTCAATGAGTTCTTCGACTCAAACAGAAGTGTTCATGGACAGGACAGCACCCTGGGCAGACTGATCTAGTGGGCGTACACCTTGTCCACCGAAGAGAAGTTGAAAATAGATGACCCTTAAGGGACCTTCCAAACCAAGCCATTCTATGGTTCCGTGACTTTTGGCCAGAGCCATAGGGGTGCTGCAGCTGATGGGACCAGAGGGGAAGCAGGGTGAACCCTCCCACAGCAGAACCAGCCACCCACATGGACACACTCCACTGAATCACATTGACCTCATTCCTGTTGCTGAGAAGCAACTGCATCAAGAAGTACCTCTTTGCAGCAGCAGCCTCCATGGAGACATGCTGCACTAGACCCAGTGCTCTCTGGCCTTTGAGAGATGCTCTTGCTGTACTGGGATATGGGAGCATCCTAACAAAGGCACTGACAGTTCTTCCTGGCTGTGCAGCTGTGAAACCCCACTGAGATGCTGCTGCTTGCTGTGCTCCAGACACAATTTACCATGACACAGCTGGAGGAGGTAGTCTCAGAGAAACACTGGACAACAGGCAGCTCAGAGGGCAGGCAAATCTTGTGGAGCACAGGTTTTCTTGCCCTGAGCATCCTCATCCTGTGCAGAGCAGAGCTGCACAGTGCTCTCTTGCTACACAGATACTGATGGGCTTAGATAACCTCCTTTCTAAGAAGAAAAGAAAATATAGAATCATAGAATGGCCTGGGTTGAAAAGGATCACAATGATCATTTAGTTTCAATCCCCCTGCTACGTGCAGGGTCGCCAACCACCAGACCAGGCTGCCCAGAGCCACATCCAGCCTGGCCTTGAATGCCTCCAGGGATGGGGCATCCACAACCTCCTTGGGCAACCTGTTCCAGTGCATCACCACCCTCTAGGTGAAAAATTTCCTCCTAATATCTAACCTAAACCTCCCCTATCTCAGTTTGAAACCATTCCCCCTTGTCCTATCACTATCCACCTTCGTAAACAGCTGTTCCCTCTCCTGTTTATATGCTCCCTTCAAGTACTGGAAGGCCACAGTGAGGCCTCCCTGGAGCCCTCTCATGTGAGTTGGGGATAGATCCTAAAAAAACTTGTATTCACCACTGAACAATAATGTAACAGCTCTCAGGCTTTGTGCAGAGACATCCATGCTCATGCCTCCCTTCACACACATCCATCCCCCAGGGGAGATGCTCTGTTCCATCTTCTGTGCATAACCCATCAGCTCTGTCAGCCTCTCCTGGCTCCTAAGAAGATGGATATTACAGATTATGCTTTATGGGAGCTTCCTCAGATGCTATCAGCCACAAATGCACCCCAGCAGCATGCATTTCCCTCTGCTCCCACTCAGCACTGGCTGATGGTGGAATTTCAGCACCTCATTGCTCCTCTCTGCAGTTCCATGCCAGTGGGCTCTGTCCTGCCTCGGGAAAATTACTCTGGGGTTTGGTTCTCACCTTCTCCCAGCAAAGAGAAAGCAGCCTCAGGAAATGATGTATGGGAGAGCCATGGTTTTATGGCTCCTGTACTCCATGTGAAATAAACACTGAGGTGGAGGAACAAGTAAATCATCACGGACAGGAAAGAACAATCCTTTGCTCGCAAAGGATTACAAGAGGTTATTGAAATACCAAACAGATGCCATCAGAGGAACTTTAAGAGCCTCAAAATGCTTTAGTGAAGTATTCAAGAAAAGTTAAATATACACTGGATCACTTTATTCACAACTCGGGTGGGAAGGAATAGCTCCTCAGCTGTGCATAGCAATAAGAACACCAGCATTTAGGTACAGGAAGTTAAGAAGAATACCACAGACATATTACGTGTGAAGAGATAAGTTAGCTGCTCTGAAAGCATTCTACCTGAGTCAGGGTGTGACTGGTATACAAGGGTCAGCTTCTAGAATCATAGAATTGCTCAGGTAGGAAAAGACCTTAAAGATCATTGAGCCCAACCGCAACCTGACCATACTACCCTAACTTTAACAACCCTCTGCTAAATCACGTCCTTGAGCACCACATCCAAATGGTTTTTAAACATATCCAGGGATGGTGACTCAATCACCTCCCTGAGGAGCCTATTCCAGTGCTTAACAACAGGCTGCACCGTCCATTCTTTCCCCAGATAAGTGTCCCCAGTCCTTCTGAGGAAACTTCCCTGGGGAAGGAAAAGTCATTTTTTGGGACACCAGCTTGAAGGAAAGCCTCCAAACAGACTGGGTGAGGGGCTGGAACTGAGAACCACAACATAATTTTAAGACAATTCATAATTCATTAATGCAACTTCAAGAGAGATTTCAGGCCTTTAATCATGCAGGTCAATCATGATTAGTAACGATCTGTTGCAGTGGTTTGTGGTGTGTTTCCTTACAGTTCAGTTCAAGTACAAATCTGCCTTAACAGTTTCTGGATAAAGCAGATATCCTGTGAGAATTGTTCCTGTGAGAACAACAATCTGGATACTGTAACACTAATTTCCATTGTAAGATGATCTTAAACAAATCAAAACCAACTGTTCGCACGCAGGTTCTTGCACTGAAAAGGTAACTTCTTGCCCAGCTGCTGAGAAACTCCGGCCCCATTTTTAAACAGGCTGCTGGGCCAACAGAATTGCTACACAGGCTCTAAAGGAATGAGTGGTGACCAGCTTGTTGTAACACAACATTCATAACACCTCCGGGGAGCAGAGCAAACGGTTAAAAGGAAAGTTAGCTGACTCATTCCGTAAGTAGCTGGTGTCAGTCGTAGCAGCTTGGAAGTTAACAGATAAAAATGTTATCACAGCCAGCAGTAATATAGCCCTAACAACGGCACAGACTTGTGTATGAACGAAGCCCAATTAACTGCCTTAAATAGGAGCCCAATTTGTATTTGGTAGTAAAGTTGGTAAAGTTCAGTGGTATACTGGAGGCCAATTGACAGCTGCTTTAAAAGAAATGTCTTGCATTTCCATGCCTTCTGCAGGAGAATAATTTTATTAGAAGACATGCAGAGACTTCAAAGTGCTACTCCCTTCTGGTAAGTAGGCCAAATTCTGTATTCAGTCACACTGGTGGTATAAACTGAGTTTACAGTAACTCCATTGACTTCATCAGCATAATTAACCACTGGAACAACTTATCCAGCGATGCCACGGACTCTCCATCACTGGAAATTATTAAGTCCCAAATGTCTGGCTTGCTTGTTTGTTTTTCCGGACAAAAAAATAGAATAAAAACTAAAAAATGATGTTCTAGTTGGAACTAATAAGCCAACTGGCTTGTGCTGTATGTGATATCAGATGAGTGGGCTGTATTGCCACACTTTGACTTCACAAGCCACAAATGAAAGGTCTCAGTACAGGAGCTCTGTGGTAGCACAGTATGGTGTGAAAAGCCTTCCTCCCAGCACAGGCATCTTCTCACAGCATCACCAAGTCTTTTCAGGGCAATATTAACATACAGTGAAGGAGATCCCTCTCGTAGACAAGCCCTTGGCAGGGACCTTTGAACCAACCTGAATCGGTCTGAGATGGCCTGGACTCAGCACTTCATCTCTGCTTTTGCTGAAAGCCAAAGCATGCAGCCCGATACTCACAGTTCATTTGTCACCATCAAAAAAAAAAAACCCAACCAACCAACAAAAAAAACACAACGTTTGAGTGTCTTCCTGCAAGTTTCTAAGCAATTATACACATGCGTCACCTGAATTATCAGATACCACGGGTTATTTGTTGATTTGTTATGTTTGGCTTCTGTGCAGTAAAAATCATATGTCACCATTTGTGGGGGTGAGTAGGTCTCTCAAATGGTTCAGAAGGGTGTAATGTCTTTCCATAGCCCAATTAAAATACGTAACTGCTGCAAAGACGGTCTAAAGGGAGCCACAGAAACTATTCAAATTAGCAGCTGCTCTATATGGGCTAATTACGAGAATCTGAGTGAGGAGAGGCATGTTAAGAGCCAGATTTAATTTTTTATCAGAGCCATTTCATCCTGGGCAGTGTCACCATGCTGGAGCAGGCGGCGTGCAACCAATCCCACACCACACTGTTACACCAGATCCCAGCAAATTAGGGAGGTTTTACTGATAACAGGATAGATCTGGAGCCAAAAGACTAAGCTAAAGGCTTGCTGAAAGCCCCCAGGCCTCTGAGCTTCTCTTCTTTTAGTATAAGGAGGGCAAAAGCAAGATTTTAATTTGCTTTGGGATTTTAATTTCTTCCCATGTTTCACATTTGATGGTTTTGCCTCCTCTTCCAGCAGCAACAATTCCTCCTGAGTGTATGTGATGTTGGCACAAAAAGGGAAGAAAACTGATCCAAGTAAAACCACAGGCCACAGGTCACCTCCTCCACCACCAGCCCCCTGAATGGCATCCAGCCCTGCTGCCACAGGCCACCTCCTCTACCACTAAGCTCCAAGAGGCACTTGCCTTGCTCCAGGCACATACCCCTGGCACTTCTGACACCAAGAAATTAATATTTGGAGGTTTGGGGTTTTTTTAGATTTGGCAAGGATTCATCCATTCTCACCTCCACCCGTCTTCCACTCTGCCTTTCCCCTTCTTTTTAACAGCCACGTTCAGCTCTCAACTAAATCTTCTACATACCGTCTATCAACACCTCTGACAACCACCAGGTGGGACAGATTTTTCTCCCCGTCGCCTTTCAGATTTGCCCTGCACAGTTCAGTCCACAACTGAATACCCAAGTTTTCTACAAGCATGGGTGCCACGCTGCAGACTGCTGAACCTTGCGTGCCAATTTCACGTTTCAGTGGACTCCAGTGTGTTCATCAGTGGGAACTGCCTATGCCCTGAACTTCTCCTTTCTCCCTTTCCACATCCTCCTTTCTCCTCCTTCTCCTGGTTACATGGCAATGGAAAGTAAATATTGCTTCTCTTTCCCATCATAGACACATGAGGAGTGAAGCAGGCTTTCCCTTCTCCGTTTCCATGTGGTAGTGAGACCCGATGAATAGGACTTTCCCAGGGCACAGTGTGAGGGAAAGCAAAGGCACATACTCTGCTGCTGGCTCTCAAGGTATGTAATGGGACCCCGGTGAGGACCACAGTCACCCTCATCACCCTCTGACCAAACATTACTCCAACTTTGGTACCTACAGAGCACATCCCACCATGCTCACCCCCCAGGTGATAAAAAAAAAAAAAAAAAAGTTCTAAATTACAGCCACATCAACTGCATTTTAAGGTGATAAGAGACTCCGGGTGGCCACCAGCCCATCTCCAAATTGGCTATCTCCTCCTCATCTATTATTTCTCTCATTTCAGACTCCTCCACTATCATGACATTTGCCACCATGGCCTGATGAAAGGAGTGGAATGCTGTGGGGTCGTGCTTTGGGAATGGAAACATTCAACATGGGGAGAAGTTGTAAGCCAAAGTATCCCAGGGACAGAAAGATTTGGCCATTCCCAAGCCTGCTTTCATCACCAAAGAAGCACCTGAATGAGCCCCAGAGGTGGTCCAGGAAGGGATGCAAAACCCCTTTTTAAACCACAACGTGGTTTAAATATTTCAGGGCAGAGAATAGCACTGGTGAAAGCTGTCTGCTTGCTACATGTGCATCTAATTAAATGCCCATTTGGGGAAAGCCTTGCAGAAGGAGAAAAAGAACAAGTTATTGCCAACAGCTGGGGGGAATCAAAGCAAGCCTCACATAGCCTGCTTCAAACTCCAAGTGATGCTGCTGCCAAGAGAGAAACCCAATTTCCTTTCAAAATCCTGTGAAAAGCCAGGGCTGCAACTCAAGGAGCGGCATCTCATTTACGCACCCAAACCCACCTCACTTGCACCCAGTGCCAGGCTCAAACACGTTCCTTCAACAGGTCACAGACTTTTTATCGAAGCCTGGTTCAGTGTCAGGGCTTGGTGTCTGCTCTGGACTTCATGTTGTCCCCCTCTCCTCAGTTTTCCATGCAGAAAGTGAACAACTGGGCAGCCCAGCCCAGGCAGAGGCTTCAGCAAGCCCGCCATCTGCAGCCCTTCATTTGGTAACAGCAAAACGTCAGGGCTGGGTATTTTAGCTACAGTTTTAGTCAGTCCTATTATCATCGCACTGCAGAAAAACTGCCTCAAGTGGCAGTTATCCTAAAACCAAACCTCTGCATTATATGGTATACTTGTAGCAGAGAATCACTGTCTGTACGGAGGACGCTCACCCCCTCCAACATTTCTTCTTGTCGGATGTACAACCACGAGCTGTCCCAGACAAGCTGGCCACCACAAATGCTGCAAGTCTCTCAGACACTTCCTACAGCCCTAGTGAGCTTCTTATTACGTGAGACTCAACTGAAGTCTCTTCCAGCAGGAGCACATAGCTGGGATACCCAGCCTGAAATCCCCAACGCTGGTATTGGTTATTTCTATTCTTGGGACCATTGCTGGGATCAACAACATCAGTGGCAAAGATCCTGTTAGAAGTAACCCACAGAGTCATGCCTCAGATGCCACCTCCAATACTTCTCCAAGTGAGCAACAACCTATAGGGTTGGACTTTGGAGGAACAGAGAAGACACACCAAGCACCTGGAAAGACCACCGGAGTACTCTTGCAATACCAGGTCTTTAAAAATTACTACATAAAGAAAGGAATCTGGCTTCATTTGTTAAAAATTGTCATACTTACAATCACTCTAGGGTGAGGATACAAGCTGTTCAGCCTCCAAAGCAGCATCTAAAGCTTGCAAATCACTCCTAGGACATCTACAGGAATCACTCATTAAGAAGGGGACATTTTGGGACTGGGGAAGTGGGCCACAGATGGGACCACTGCCTCCCGCAGCACACCAGAAGCCTCCTCAGATCCCTGCTGCATCTTGGTGAGGTGCAGGACAGCATGACCACATCCCTCTGTACCAGCACACCAGATTGTGTCCCTTGGCTGGCTTTGGGCAGTTTTCATCCCTCTGGTTAGTATGTCATACAGCTTGTAACAACAGCAGAGACAACTCCACCACAGCCACGGTTAATTCAGGCAATTGACCTTTCACGTGCCTGGCATACCACCTAGCCTGGCAACCACTTTGGCTCTCAAAGCAATCTGAAACCCTAATTTACACCCTAACAAGGCAGATATTGGCACAATCCGGGTCTGGATAGTGCTGCTCGGCATCACTGCCAATCTGATTTAGCACTGCCACACTCTGGCCTATGTATCTTGTGACTGTCCTAAAACAACCCCATAAAAAAAGTTGCAATATCAAATTCCTTTCAGGAGGGAAAAAAAAAAAAGCAACTTCCAATAATTTCAACGCAGCTATATTTCACATGAAACATCCAGAAATTGTGTTGGAAGCAACACTGCTATGATGTTCATTTACACCTTAAAACTGAGCTAAACTAGAAGCACTCATTCCTTTTAGTTTACTTCTTGTCTGATCATTTGTAGGAAGTGTGCATGATCAGATTTCTACATTTTTGTATCTGCTGATATCTTGTGGATTTCATATCTAACATTCATAGAGTGGAACAGCCCTGATCCAAGAGACTGGGAGATTTTTACAACCAGCTTTTGGTACGGGCTGTGAGCTCTGCTTTCCTCCTTGGAAAGCAGCCAGCAAACTTCCCCTCTCCAGGGAGGCTTAGACTGAGATCACAGTAAAATCTTCATATATCCAAAATGGCAATCTGCTTGAGCAATCCCTAATTTCAGCAAACCCCTGGCTTTGCTCTAAAATCAGGGCATCCTTACTGCTTGTACCTTTTCCCTCATACAGTGAGCTGTGTATCAGGAGTTGTTCTATTGTTCTATTTAAAGATCAGCTCCAAAGATAAGATTATGAAAATCTCCAGGCTTTGCAGATCGTTCTCCATCTCACTGGATCCCCAAAAAGCCCACAAGAACTTGTACATCATGCATGGAGGGGAGAGGGAGCTTCCACTCTGTCTCTAGCTGGGCAGCACCAAACCAACAGCAACAGGTAGGTTGTGATGGACACTTAGCTGGCCATCAGAGCTGGGCCCTAGAAGGACAGTGAGGCACTGCTTTTACAGTAGGTTTTCCACCCTCGCTGCGAGGTTGGGGAACAGCACTGCTCTCCCTCCCACTGCCTCTCTGCTTGCCCACTGGAATCCAAAAGGCAGCTATTTCTGACCCTGCTGACAAATACTGTCCTCTTTCACTGCTTCCCTCCCTGGCGGGTGATGGGGTGCAGCACTGGGGCCATGAATGAATCATCACCACCCACAGCCAGGCAGCAACACGGGGCAGGGGCTGGTTGGGAAGACAGCTCTAAAATTGCAAGGGATGCAAATGAGGGTAGGTTTCCCAGCAGAGCCCCAGCTCATCGCTCACACTGCGAGGCCACTTTTTGTGTGAAACAAACCCAATGAGCTCTGGTGACCATGCACAGCTATGGTCCTCCAACAAGCACCTTGATCCGATTGCCCTTGGATCCTTCCTTCCACCCAGGCTGCCCTGCTACTTTTTTGCTCCCTCTTCCAGCTTTTCTTCAAAAACAGACTCATCTCCATTCGTCAGTAGCCCAGTATGGAATTGGCACCTCGATTTTAGAAAAAAATCTGTGGAGTCCTTCTCCCAGTTTGGGATGCCATTCACATCTCTCCCTGTAGGCCAGTGCTGCCTTGCTCCTCCACAGGCAATGCATTCCCGAACACAATCAAACCGATTGTGCTGCTCTAAAACAAGTTTGGGCTTTAATCTGTCGAGGGAACAGCACAAGGATTTGCTATCTAATCCCATAAATCTACACTGACATCTTGTGGAGATCACGAGACCAGAACGGCTGTAGCCACCGAGAGCAGAGCGACTGACTGACACGGCAGCTGAGGCCAAGAGGAACCCGTGTCTGTCAGGCTGACATGTTGGGCACCCAGACCTCACCTTATGGGCAGCCGGGCTGCCCCGAGGGCCTCCAGTCTGTCTGCAGGGAAAACCAGTCCCCTCAACCTCAATCACCGTTCTCTGTCTAAATCAGTAAAAAGACTGTAGCCAAGAGATTCTTACAATCCCAGCTGAGACTATTTACTTTCAAATCATTACTGAAAGCAATGGTGTGGCTCCTCTTTCATAAAAGCCACGATGCTTCAGGCTTCTCATCAAAGCACAAGCTCCTGAGGAGGAGCTATTTTCATGCTGGAATTTTATTATCTCTGTAAGCACTGGAAGAAAATGGACCTGAGTAGCACTCCAGGACTCCTTTAATGCTCCTCTTCAGCTTAAAAATATATGGTTTAAGTACTCAGGGAAGTGTTTGTCTCTGTAGTCAAGGAGTACAAACTCCCATTAGGCACACACACACCACACCAATGCCACAGTATGACTGGTTGGTATAGTAAGAGTTGAAGCTCCACCAAAGTCAAAGTCTTGCAACCAAAGCATCATTCCTCCAGCTTCCTCTTAATACCACACTGGAGAGAAAGTGTTTCATAGATGGTAAAAATAAAAAATAAATAATAAAAATCCAATTTCTAGCAAATCATTCATATAAAATAGGTTTTAAAAGGCAGTGCCATCCAATGTCAAAGACAAGATTGGGCTGGCGCACAAAGTAGGTAGCATCAACACCCTACTGCCACCTTCTGCATTAACACAGTCGTTTGGCCTGTCATGGGTCTTTCATCCCCTCCTTTCGGGCATGAAACCATCCCTGAGAAGTTTGTTTTTTCCCAGCCCAAATTCTGACACATCAGCTGAAGTTGGAGAGACCCAGCACCAGGCTCCCAAGTACCGTAAGCAGATGGATGTCACCGAGAGCACAGCTGCCCGTCAGACCCAGAAGTGCTCAGATGAAGGGATGCGTGATGAGAGGGAATACAAGTCTGTACAATGAAGTCAGCACCGCGCCGCTGCAACCCAGGCAGTCTGAGGTTCTGAACAAAGCAAGGCTTGTCAGGAGAAGGAATGTCTGATATTTCTGGAAAAACGAAGCAAACAAACCACCACAGAGTATCCATTTGGTACGCTACCCCAAAATCAAAGCAGCAAATTCAGCTAAGGACAACTTAAAAAAACAGCTAACCCTAAGTTGCAAACATGTTGCTTTGCATTTAAGCTCATTATGATTATCAATAAGACCACTGAAGGGGGAAGGGCAAGATCAGCATTTGGAAAGCAGAGATAAAGAAATTACAAAGGCAGAAAGAGAGTGTTAAGAAATTGTACGTATTCAACCTTTTCACTCCACCTTCAATCCGTGGTTTCTGGAGGGGCTCAGGGGTGTTTGTGTTTGTTTTTGTTTTGTTCGGGTTTTTTTATTTGTTTTTTCTTTGTGGTATCCACATCAAAATACAGAAGGGAACTACCGCACAACCCAAAATGCTTGCACCACTGACACCACACCTTGTTTTCTGGCCAAAGGCCAGTTCACCAGCCCCAGCATGGGTTTGGTTCAGGGCTGGGAACAGGCACAGAGGGGAACGAGCTGTCCTGTTCTGAGCACTCACTGATCTGCTCTGCTCAGCCAGGCACCACATCTCAGAGTACCTCAGCCTGCCTCTGTCTCAGTTCTTGTGACACCAAACCATAACAGCAGTCTCCATTTCCTCTGAGGTGGCCAGAACCCTTCTGAACCCCTACTAGCAAGTCCAACCACACTCTTTTACATCTGGATACAAGTTCCTGTAGCTCGGCCATCTCCACTCAATAAGATGGTTTTGTTCCATTGCACAACCATTGCAGCTATAGCTATGTATGATATATCACAGGAGTATGGCATTAGCACTACATTAATAAGTCCTCAGCTTCAGGCATAAAGAAGGAAATCTAAGCCTGCAGTATATAACAGATGCTATTTCGTCTTGAACAGCTCCCAATGCTGAATATATAATGCTACACATAATACCACCTAGTCAGTTAACATAGGGAAAAACTGCCATCATAAGAAATCCCCAAATGACCACAGTGAGGGAATCCATAGCTCCAGCACTGGCTGCATTCTGCTGCATCGCCAGCAGCCAGCTTTTGCCCTTTGGGTCACAAAAGAATGTTTATGCTTGCTTCTAAATGACTAATCTGTTAGCAACACTTTAAATTCCTCCAAGACCACTCCCCTGGGATGAACAAGAAGTGTGCACCCCTCCCCAATACATGCCCTCACCCTAAAAAACAAGAACACCAAAAAAAAAAAAAAAAAAACCAAAAAACCCCACAAACACCATTAAATCCCTGCTACTTAGGCTTTTATTGTACACTGAACAGCCCCATAAGTATATATATATGTAGCTATATCTGATTATTCAAATCCTGTTGCCTTGTATTAACTCCCAAATCAATATTTAAGCACCTAAGAAGGAATTACTACAGCTTTCCAAAGATGCTAAGCACCAAGAGCTCTTGTTAAGGGCTTGTCAAAGTAGTGACCTTCTAATGAATAAGATTACAATAACATGCACCTCTGGTTCTAATGCTGTGAAATTCACTGCTCAGATACACAACTGAGGCTCCTGAACCTCTTTTGTAGAGGGCACAACATGTGAGGGCACTCTATCTTTCATACCAAAACACAGGTTCAGTGCAAAGAACATACACTGATGGGTGAACTTGAAATACAGCAACATGCAGGCTTTCAGGAGGGCCTCTTCAAGCAATTCCCAGCATCATTAGCATTTGGGAAGAATGGCATTTATTAAGCAAGATGTATCCAGGCATTAAACTCAAAGTTAAAACCATTCTGGAATGGATAGACTTTGATATGGTTCTTGCTTTCTGCATTCCAAGGTCAGGAATTCTTTGAACAACTCTGCAGAAATCTGAAACTTGCTGCTCTTATAGCTATAAAGTTGAAGAGCAGTTTATCCCATCCACAAAATTCTTAAGTCATAGAAAAAGGCCACCTCTTATTTTTCATTTGTTTTGTGCAGTTCTGATTAAAAAAAGTTTGCATATGAAGCCAGTGCTTTATCTTCATTACAAAACTTCCCGCACTGACTATAAAGAAATAGGAATAACCCTCATAGGGTTATTAACTGCTGAAGTGGTTTGCTGCAAATTGCAGAAAGCAAGCAAGAATTCAATGCATGAGGCTGGAAATGCCCTAGAAATCTAAGCAATGAAATGTAATCCAGAATTCTCAACATCTGAGAAAATTCAACAAAAGACAACTGAGGACAAGTAAATATACTGCATTGCTTAATAGATACAAAGAACCACATGCATTTAATTAGAATAAGGCTCATCTAGTTACTTCAGCATCACAGGACTAGACAGAAAATAGTAGCACAATGCAGCCACAATCAGCAAGCAACAGCTCTCCTTGTGAACAGAACCAAGTCCTCTTTCTTGTCCAGTAGATACAGGAGATAAGGCCTCAGCTCCAGACTTTGCAGCAATCATAAGGAAGCTTGCTCTAATCAAACATAATTTTGTGGACTACTCAACAACCAGGCTATTCTTAAGCAGCAGCTACTGATGAGATGTTGGTCAAAGGCTTCAGAATTGCTGAATGAATAGTAGAAGAGACTTCTTGTATTATTTTATGTAACTCACCACTATTATGCTATGCATATATCTCAAGAATAACGATAGCATTTCACTGAGAAGGTGAACCAAGGATTCATTTCATATGACCTAGTCAGTTCCTACATTTTAAAATGAACCGAGAGATGATTAATGAAAGGAGATGGTATTCCAAATATCATCCAAATACCTGTGCATTTAATGAACTAGCAAAATGAAGTGTTTGTTACTATCTCAGTAACAGGTTTTAACAAATAAGGCTGCATTAGGAATTTTTAAAAATGAAAACACTACAAGTTTTCAAGAATGGGAAAGATGAACAAACCTGTCAAGATACATACCAAACGTGAAAGCAGCTGGAACTGGAATCAGATCTAATATTTCCAACGGTCAAGAGATTAGTTTCAAGTTTAAAAGACAATGATTTTGATAAATTAAATTTTAAATGCACATTCTACAAAATCTAGACTTTTCAGTTCCTTCTTTTGTTGAAAAGAGATCTACACATACATACACAGAAGTACAGCCTTTATTATTAAAAATGCAACTTTCAGATTACATGACTACTGCACATTTTCTTCACTTCAAGGTTAAGCACTTTCCCAAGTCTCAAATATCTTGAAGAAATTCCTTCTTTTCCTCAAAATAATTCCGAAACCACTCAATATGTTCAATCTTCTGCTTAACACTGAGGTATGGGTTTTTTGAAAGCCCACAGATGACCAGTTCCATGAAGTGGCGAACAGGTCCTTGCTTGGGAAAGTCTTTGAGGTGTTTCTCCAGAAAGATATGTTCATGAAATTCAGCATCATCATCCATCCCTACCAGAAGGGACACAGAATGACAGGTCATTATCATCATGTAACGGAGAATTTAACAAAATAAAAAAGGATAAAGCTTGTAAACAGACCTTTAATCAGAAAAAATAATGATTATTGCAAAAGAATTAAAAGGTCCATAAATAAACAACAAAGAAGTGGAAGAAACTGCAGAACTCTAAGATATTAATTTCTCCCTCCGTACAGAAAACATCAGCATATATCCTACTCGTCTGCCATGTTACCTTCATTTTATGCTCTATAAGAATATCTGATAGTAAATCTGCTGAAGGCTCATGCCAAAAATCTCTTCCAAAAAAAATGCTCAATACATGAAACCTTTACTGACCATGTGCATTACATTTTAGATTCTCAACATTTTTAACACTTGAGGAAAACACTGACTGCCTTATTCTACAGAGGACTGAGGAACACAAGTTAGTCTTGAATGAAGCAAAATCTTGAAGCATCTAATACAGAATAGTTAAGAAATACTTGCATGTTCATCACAAGTCACAGTTTTAGCACCCCTCTGCTATCAAATGGGCATGGGAAATTGCTTTTCTAAAGTTTTTCAAATCTGTGGATGTATTCTGCTGCAAAAATGTCATCTGTCACAACAGCTGTTACTTGTAAGTAGTGACCAATGCAAAAGATGTTGCATTCAAAAGCATTCAGTTACACAGGAAAATGGCATAAGGGATTATTTGGATCTCTAATCAAGTACAGCTCAGATCCTATAGTAGTTTTTGTCCTCCATCCCATGGATTTCTTTTACAGTTGGTTTATATTTTGACACCACTGTACACAAGATAGACTCAGAACACGAATTCCTACCTAAAGGAGAAAAAGAAAAAAAAGCTGATTTGCAGCTCCTAAATCTAAGATAAATTGTTTGTCAACATGAAATCAGCAACATGTAAAAATGAGCCATCTCAGTCCTAGGCTTCATCCCATGTTACAGCTTCTTCAATTTCATATGCATAATACTGGGACTGAGAACAGCCAGTGTATCATATTTGTTGAGTTTGTATTCTTTCCTTCCTATGTTAGGTAAAAGCCTGAAGGAGATGGGAGATGCATCTGTTTTTCCCTACGCATTTTTCCAAGAAATGTGTGCAGGGTCTATCAGTGCCAGCTACATGCCACTTATCTCCCTAGTCTCTGAAATAGAAAGCCTATTTTCTTCTTCCATAAGCTCTCCTTTTCTGATAAGTTAAAAAAGGAAGGAAAAAAAAAAAGACCTCACTTTAGAACGAGAATGCTTGAAAAACTATATCCACATAGAGAAACACAGGGTTGGTATCTTACCAAGCCATCTACACTGACTTTCTCCCCACCACGAACAAGTAGAATCTCATTGTACCTAGATGCTGACAGTTGACTTCAGAAGTTAACATTTTTTCTAGATTTCATACTTTTGTTGGTCACAAAAATCCAAAAGAAAGAAACCAATGAACCCACTACTGATAGCATCTGGATAGTGCTGCCAGTAAGTCTCGTCTTTTTGATGCTTCTCTTTTGGTGATAAAGGGTAGAGGAAGAAAGTATGTCTATTAATAATTTCTCCAATTTTCATTTCTATCCTAAAAGAAATTAAATCATTTATAGCCTTACATAAAAATTCAGGCCAGGAAGAACGATTAAGTCATCTATTTTGATCTCCCATTTGTAAAAGACAGGATGAATGGTTTCAGAATGAAGTGCTAAGTCCAAATATTTCAGTTAGATCACGTATTTCAGTTAGATCACATATTTCAGTCCTCAAAATAGTAAAGCATGCATCACAAGAAGAGACCAAAGCATCAGGAGCTGTGACTTCCGGCAGAAACCAATTAGATACGTTTGCACAATTCCTCCTCTCCCAGCAAGTCATACCTTCAGCTGTAGAGAACGATCAAGCCTGTCCCTCACTCTCTCTTTAACTGTCCTCAGAAACCTCTTTTGAAAGAACAGGCGCAGCAGGAGCCTGAAGCAGAGGATTTTCTTTATCAACCTCAAAGCAAGGTCATCTACTCTCAATATCTTATCTCCAACTTGCTATGTACTACAAAAGCCTGGAAGAATTTCTCTAGCTAACATACCAACTCTTAAAAGAGACGACCAATCTACCCTTAAAGACAACCTCTCAAATGTAGATGTCTATCTTTATAGTTTTGAAAGAGAGAATTTGAGCCCTTACAGTAGGTCCCTAAAAGAGACCAAAAATTAACAAAATCCCTCCCTTAAAATGGCTGCATAACATCTGTCTGCTCTCTTGGTAAACTTACCCACTAGGAACAGCACTGCAGCAGAACAACCAGAACAGGACTTTGTGTTCTTCTGCCTACAGAAGCCTTTGGAAGCAATAGGGACCTTAATTTGCTGAGTCTTCCACTAAGCCTATTGTTTATGCTGTAACAATCTCTGACATATTTGAAGCATTTGCTCCTCAGGATCTGAGTCATCAAGGTACAAATGCACAGAAATAATTTTAGAAAGTCAGAAATGGACATCTTCCTCAACTTTTTGCCATGGAAAATCATGGAGTAGAAGTAACACTACAAGAAGAAAAGACAAGCAGATGGAGGAGTGAGAATGTTGTTACCTGAGCTATACTAATGGCTTGCTAATCTGGTAAAAATTAGAGGCAGGAGAGAAGGAAAAAAAAGGTTTTCTTTTCTGCCTAGCAGTGACTGCAGCAGAGAAGGAAACAGCTTCAGCTGTTGAAGGAAACAACTTTTCAGCTGCAGCAGAGAAAGGAAACAACATCAAGAACATGCATGCAGGAACCAACAACAGGAAAAGGGGGAAGACTGCTACCAGCACTGCAGCAAGCCATTATGTCTGGCCACATCTTCAGATGTCCCCAGGACAGACAAGTTTAAAAGTCATGTCCCTGCCTTGATGCCTCAAAGCAAGCACAGCGCCTCAGTAAAGCACTCAAACAAGAACACTGAAGATGCTCTGAAGTAAAAAAAAAAACAGTGACAAACTGTCTTCTTTATATTTCATAGTTTATTTAAAACTTTAAAGGCTTCCATATGCTAAAAGCTGAGCATACATCCTTCCTCTGTAGAAAATTTAATTACATAGATGTTTTTCCACGTGCTTGTACGTAAAAGATCTCTCATTTCTTGATACAAAACAAGGCAAGGGATGACTGTTACCAAACTGCAAAATTAACAGTGGAAACAGGCATCTTTCTGTTGAATTTGGAGTATGCTGAAATAATTGGAGTGAGGTTCTGAAGTTTTTAACTGTACTTTGACACACCTGATCTGATTAACAGCCTGTGATAGAACTGGCAGTTTGAGAGGACTGCCTGATTTGATATTTTAACCTGAGAGGTGATAGATTTTGGAACGCTCCACTGGAATTTTCCACACGACCAGTCATTGTAGACAAATCAATAAAGATTCTTGTTTAACTACATGTAAAGACTCTTTGTCCATCCGTCATCGCATCCCAGACAGCATGGTTCCAGCCATGCTGCGACAACAGAAAAACCATTGGCTGCCAAAGACACCTGGTCCATTAACAGCCCCAGACAGCAGGGTTCCAACCACATTACAACAACAAAAAAACCACTGGCTGTGGTGGCTTTAAGTTTGCAAAAACATGAGTAGAGTACACTTGGATTTCTACCTGAACAGATAAATTCTGGGACCAGGGATTAAATTCTGTGAAGAAACTGCCAAAATAGGATGAGAATAAATATCAAGAAACAATGAACCATATCATGCAATTTGCAATTCTGTAAAGGACAGCTTTTCAAAGACTCCCAGCTTCAGATACTAACTTGTTTTGCTTTCAGAATGATTTTAAAGTAATTCTGTTTGATGACTTCAAATAAAAAAAATCCACATTCAAGCTCTCCCTGAAGTTGTGAATCTCTATTCCTAAAGTGCACGCTTGCTTCCTGTATTTCCTCTTCCCTTAATATTCTCTCCCTGTTGGCCTACCTTCAGACAGAATTTTATTGTTCTTTGCTGCTGTTGTTTTAATAAATGGAAATAGGAGCAAATAGAAACACAAAGATGTCAAGATAGATGCCCAGAATGAGTGAATACTGTTTTTGCTAGGAAACTGATAGAGCAAAGGAAGCAAATGACTGCTCAACATCCAGCCACTGCACACAGGGAACTGGCAAATAGCTAGCAACTGTGTCTATGAACCACACCAAAGAACAGCATAAGCATTATAAAACACTCAGCAGTTTTAAGAGTTTCCTTCTTCTGCTAAAAGCTTTACTTAGAAGACATTTCCTAGTAAAAGGTATTATGTAACAAGACTTGAACAGTCTTGTGGTGTCGAAAGCATCAGGACTGGGAGGCAGGGAGGGAATGCATCCCTTTCTGGCAGAAGCCAACTGCCAGATCAGATCAGCCAAATCACTTGCAGGACTTCACCCGAAGAATGCCAGAATGAGTTAATCTGAAGAATCTCTCATTTGGTATAGTTGGAAAGTTACATTTGTTTACTATCATAATCCAAAATGCTATGTTTTAAAACAGTCCAAGTGTTATAGCACACCACGATTCTCAAAAATGATAAATACACATAAATAATCAAAGTTAACAGTGCACATACCTGCTTCATTGTCAATTGGAAACTCCCACAGTATTCCTTCTTTTGTCCACTGGATCATCTCTTCAAAACCATTCCGGGGAGGCTGCTCAGTTACTGCTGCAATTTCCTTCGCAAATTCCAGATCCCAAATTGTTGGTGAAGATACTAAATAAGAATTTTTTTTTTAATAAAATCTATCAGTATGGCAGATTTCTCCTTGGCTAAAACTATATACATATGTACCCTTTAACATTGTCCTTTACAGAGACTAGTACTTTCAGTTGTGCAAGCTTTTCTATCTTAGATGTCACCACTCATTTCTTCAGTGAGAATTCTCTGTTAAAATGAAAATTCACTCTATGATCAAATGTCCACTGAAAACAAGTCTGAACTGCCAGAGTTCAGTTTATTTTTAAGTCTGTCACTCAGAGCATGATCTTTTCACAATTTTTTTTCCCCTTTTTGCCTTTCACAAATTGTACACATGACAAACTCTGAACTTGGCTGGTACATTATACTAAAGCAATCTTGCTTAATAAAGGAGTTGTCAGGCACTTTACAACTATACTCTCCTTCAAGGGGCAACTCTTATTTACAAACTATATCAATCCCTCTCCTGATCCTCTTAAGAGACCGAATTTTTTTGCCTCTTGGGCTTGAGAAATCCTCTATTCCTCTCCCAAAGTCCAGCAGTTCCTTTAGGGATGCATCTATCCTGATGTTTACAAATTTGAATTTATTTATGTTTTAAATCCAAGTGTACTCATACAGCAGGAGCTACTCTCAATGAGTTCCTGCCCCTCCACCCTAGAATCAGTTATCAGCCCAGACTGAACCACATCACTGAAATGACGAGAAAATGAAGGAAGCAAGCTGTTAACTTTCATGAATTGGTCTAAGTTCTGTTACCCTCTGTCCCTCTGTGGTTATCAATTCACCCTGAACTTCCTGGGACAGAAATTTTGGTGCCAATTCAAATGTTACACTTGAAGTAGATCATGGGCAACTAGCTACTATATTACTACTCATACTTTTGAAACTAAGGAACAATTTAATCTTTGGCTCAATGACTTACAATTTGAATTAAAAAGAGTCTCCCCCTCCTTTTTAGGAAATAAAAGTGCAAACTGGATTTTATTCTGTGATTTACGTGCTGAAAAGTGTTTTCACTGCATTAAATCAGAAGATACTTTTTCAAATTATATCTGCATATTTTCCTGCTAAGAACTATATTCCCCAGCTGCCTACCTTGATTTGAGGGCTAGAGGTAGTAAAAACAGGTAAAAGACAGCATGAGAAAACACTATAATTATTGTCCACATCTTATAGAATACCTTCTAATAATGTGCTAACACATCTTCTAATAGAATAGAAGTCATATTTTCAACCTTGCAATAAAGATTATGTATTTTCACCGCTGTGCAACTGTAAATAATACTGATATTCTATGTTCTGATTTTTTTTCCCTAATATGCTTTAAAGTTAACGGTTGTGTTTCAAAATAAATGCTCAATACTAAACACAGAACTTGCTTCTCTGTCACCTATAAATAATATTTTAACTCATGATCTCCACCAGCATGAGCCAAGAAAGTGAAAATGCAAGCCAACGGCACAAGGTATCAAGTAGCACCTTGGTATTTCCTGAGACTTAGACTTTTAATTTTTGATTTATGATCATTAAGCTTAGTCAGTAAACCATTTAACAAACCTTCTCTCTTAGAAGGTACTATAGATCTTCTCAAGGCAACCTGGAATCAAAGAAGAAAATGCAGAAGCTAAGCTGAAAGAACCTTATTTCTTTCTTTATATCTGATACAAACATGGTAACGTCCACTTGCTGTCTTACATCATTTTTGGCAAAACTTATGGATCTTAATTTCATATTTGGTGTGACTACCATTTGCCACCACATCTCTGCCGTGCCATCCAAGAAATACGTAACTAAAATCTGACCATTTCACCTGAAGTAAACGTTGCAACTCAAACATCAGTTACTTGAACATCCCTTTGGTTAAGATAGCTTAACCAAACAAAAAAAACCCCATCCTGCAGCATTCATTGTGGCTTCGTACGAAAAACTGATGGATTTTGAAGTCAACTGCCTTAAAAATAGCAAACTGAATTCCATTTTAAAAAGCAATTTTCATAACCCAACACAGAGATAGCTGCATTCAGAAAGCTCACAGTTGCTTGAATATATGCAAATAGCACTGTCTGACATTTTACCAGAGAGACTAAATAAACTCACTATTTTATCCCTGGAATTTCAAGTGTTAAAAAAAATTTAAAAGTAGAAAACTACTCATCTATAGTCTTGAAACAAAAAGAAATGAGGCCCAGTTTCTAAGATGCTGGAGAGGAATGACCTTTCGTCTATGGGTGCTATCTTTATGTACAGTTTTAAGACATTACACTGCAATAATCCACTTTTCCAAAGCACCTCGGGAGAGTTTAGTGATATCAGTACACTAAGGATTAGTGCTAGGAATGGAGTTTCACTGTTCAGAAAGCAAAAGCAAGTGAGACTACTTTAAATGACTTGCCCATATTTACACACCCTCAGTCTGTAGTACAGCTAAGTCATAATTCAATGCCAGTCTTCTTGTGTGAAATTCATCCTGTTTACATTGTAACTGGGGCTCTTCCTGCAGAACTGTGCCCTTCAGTGAATACAAAGGTGGATCATATCTGATCATATCCATTCCTCCACTTTTTGAGTTTATTTTGGTATGTGTTTTAAGTGTACACATATGAAGAATGAGCTACAGCAGGTAAAGCAAAGCATCAGTCAGGTACTACAGGATCTTTCAACACAAAATAGCAGATGAAAGAAGCTCCCAAAGGAACCAAATATTCAGACGATAGTTTGTTTCCACTCTGCTCTGGCCTAGCTATCTGTAGAGCAAACTTTTTGCTCTGAGATCACAGCTTTGAGTTTCTGTGTCAATAAGTGAATGCAAGACGCTTTTGAAATAAACAAATTTACCAAAAGAATCCACAAACCCATTCTCCAAAGTGGTTTAATACTGTCAAAAGGAGCCCAATTTAGTGACAAGAAGTCAGTTTTACCCATCAAATCATACAACCATAGAATGGCTTGGGTAGGAAGGGACCCCGAGGATCATCACGTTCCAACCCCCCTACCAAAGGCACGGCCACCAACCTCCAGGTCTGGTACTAGACCAAGTTGCCTAAGCTCAGTAACAGACCATTCCAACTAGTACAGAAAATATTAACCCATGATACAGTGTGGAAGTTTTGTATGCTAAAAGTAGAGTAATATTACAATTATTATTTTTTTTTTATAGATCCAAAAGCAAGAAGTGAACAGGTCACGAGTCTCCTTCACAACACTGAATCCCTTGATATTCTACAAATTCACAACTTGGCTCCACTGAGTTTTTTTTAAAATCACTGAATTTCCACTAACCTGTTTTCAGTACATTTTCCGTTTCTGGAGAAGCCTTAGTGAATATATTAAGCCTTTTTCCTGCTTTAAGACTTCTATAAACAAAAAAGAAAAATGATATTTAGTATTTCACAACACTTCACAATATTGCCAGATAAAAAAATTTAAAAGCACAAAATATTCTCATGAACTAAAAGATCTCTGGAGAAAAAAATGAGATAGTGACTCTCACGAAATCCTCAGGCTTTTAACAGAGTGTTTATGACTGAATTATTACTCCGTAACAGAGCTTCCCAAAACACTTCAGCATAAAAGAACGAGCATAAGTCAAATATTATATTTGCAATCATTTTTTACTGAAATATTTAGGAACTGAATGCAGTTCAACAGTATCAAACTACAGTACGAAGTAACTTCACAAACTTGTAACTAAAAAGAGAATTTGGTGATTGTTTTTTTTTTAATGTAAATATTATTACACAATTTGGGAAGAGAAAAGGCAACAGTTTAATCAAACAATTCCTGCTTTCTGACATAAACAGCCTTTTTGGAAGATCACACAGCCACCTCCTGTGCCATATGGCAAACATATAAAGCATATCTGTATGATATATTTTAAACAGCATCACCCTGGTGCTCTC
Organism: Phasianus colchicus; assembly: GCF_987193195.1. Lineage (NCBI taxonomy): Eukaryota > Metazoa > Chordata > Aves > Galliformes > Phasianidae > Phasianus > Phasianus colchicus. The sequence continues at coordinate 171,703,457 of NC_143436.1, read as the reverse complement.
CCTTCTGAGTATGAAAATATTTTATTCTATCTATTTTTAACCAGGCAAGAGCCTATACTAAAAAAAATATATAAATTCATGAGCTTAACAACTAATCAAAATAAATTTTCATATAAACAGAAACTAAGGAAAACCAATGCCTTTACTGTAGATCACACTGAACCTTAGGACAAATGATTCTTTTAATCGTGCAGTTGTGCTTGGTTTTGTAGGTTCCCACTGAAATTCTAATACCTCCCACATAACGTTAATACATATCCACAGCTGCCCTGGCAACATCTGCCTTTCTTGACCTTAGAATTTCACCTCTTTGGTTTTACTGCAGATTTCTGATGGCAACAACTACTTCTGCAAACCTGCTCTTGTCATATTACATTTTACTGATGTAACTACCCTGGATTCACTTCAGCACGGAGCAATCTAATTACAAAGCTTTAAAAGAATGTTGATTTAGGATTATATTTTCCTATCTGTGTGTTAACTCCCCAAAACATTGGCTGAAGATAGAAGAATGACTTGGAAGAACAAGATGACTAGTTCAAATTACTACAGAGCAAATCAGCCATGTCACTGAAATCTCCTAACTCAGTAAGTCTATTCTTCCTAATCCGTTCTTTGCATACTATCAAACAATAAGTACACCTGGTAGACATTCCAGGATGCAGAAGGAAACCTACGACAGAAACTGGAGACAGTTACAAATATGTTAAAAATTATTTCAAGGTATTGTTCCTAAAGTTTTAAAACACTTAAAATTTCATCACACAAAGAAAAGCGAGAAAGTCTTCTCATGTACCCTACCGAGAAGGATCTGGGGTTCCTGATGGATGAAAAAATGAACATGAGCCAGCAGTGTGCTCTTGCAACTCAGAAAGCAAATGGTATCCTGGGCTCCATCAGAATAGGGGTGGCCAGCAGGGACAGGGAGGTGATTGTCCCCCTCTACTCTGCTCTTGTGAGGCCTCATCTGGAGTACTGCGTCCAGATCCGGAGCCCCCAGTACAAGAAAGACAGGGAGCTGTTGGAGAGGGTCCAGAGGAGAGCCATGAAGATAATCAGAGGGCTGGAATACCCCCCCGGCAAAGACAGGCTGAGGAAGCTGGGCTTGTTCAGCCTGAAGAAAAGAAGGCTGCAGGGTGACCTCATTGCAGCCTTTCAGTACCTAAAGGGAGCCTACAAAAAGGAGGGGAATCAACTCTTTGAAAGGGTAGATAACTGCAGGACAAGCAGAAATGGTTTGAAGTTGACGGAGGGAAGATTTAGATTGGATATCAAGGGGAAATTCTTTACAGAGAGGGTGATGAGGTACTGGAACAGGCTGCCCAGAGAGGTTGTGGATGCCCCATCCATGGAGGTGTTCAAGACCAGATTGGATGGGGCCCTGGACAGCCCAGTCTAGCACCAGATCTGGAGGTTGGTGGCTCTGCCTGTGGCATGGGGATTGGATGAGCCTTGAGGTCTCTTCCAGGCTGAGCCGTTGTGTGATTCTGTGATACCATAAATTTAGTAAACATTCTTCAAATTTGCTGTACTTTGCAGTATATTAATAAATAAAAAGTTTACCAAACACAAAATAATACACACCGTGTAAGCACGTAATAGCTCAGGTTTTTGGTATATTCTTATAGCCCACATTATTTCCATTCTCAAACTTTTGAAAACGTCTAATCCAACACCTTGAGACAAATATTCCATCCAATCACCTAAGAATAATAGCTTAATAACAAAATCACTATCATCTGACTACCAACTCATCCGATAATTACCCTTACATTAAAGATATCTTTTAAGCTATTATTCAGCAACTGATAACGAAGGCTGTTTCCTTACTCCGTAGGCTGACAGCTCATAGCTGAATGAAAATCCCAACAGAAAAATAGCAGAGCTGTGAAAGGCTTGGTCTAGAACCTCATTCCACTTCTCTTCAGCTCCCAACACAAGAAGTACCTCTTGCACTGTTACATGCTTTTTATCAGGAAAGGCAAACACTGCTTGCTGCTCTTAAAACAAGTCCCAAGAGATAATTCCTAACCTTAATGGCTTGGCACCTCAAGAAAAAAGAAGTTACATAGGAACATTTCAACAAGCAGGCCAAGTTATTCTAATGACTGGCTACAGAATCTTCTCCGAGGTTTTTGCATTATCTACACGGCTCAGGCTTACGTTCCACTTTGTTTCTTGTGGAAGTCAGAACTCTGTTTACAAAATACTCAAATAGATGTCTCAGCCAAAGAGGGCAGAACAATGTACTCCTACTCAACTACAACTTTATGCTCACGTTATTCTTAGTTCTCCACATTTTTTCTTCAGCAGTATCCACCTTTGCTCTCTTCCAATATCTGAAAGGTGCTTACAGCGAGAGCGGGGTTGGTCTCTTCTCACTGGTGACAGCTGACAGGACAAGGGGAAATGGCACCACAGTGAGTTTAGGTTGGATATCAGGAAACACTTCTTTACAAAATGGGTTGTTAAGCACTGGAATAGACTCCTCAGAAAGGTGATTGAGTCACCATCCCTGGACATGTTTAAAAACCATTTGGATGCAATGCTCAGGGACATGATTTAGTGGAGGGCTGTTAAGAGTTAGGGTAGCATGGTCAGGTTCTGGTTGGACTCAATGATCTTTAAGGTCTTTTCCAACCTGAGTGATTCCATGATTCTATGATTCTAAACATAAATGAATTCCTCAGCTTCTCGATCTCCATGAAAGAGGGGTTAATTTGCAAGGCCATGATTAAAGAAGTTAATCTTACTAAAAACAGAACTGCCATAGAAAGAATATGCTGAGAAGAAATGCAATCATGAGTTACGATGGGAAAATAAAAAGAATGCAGGCACAAACTGCCAGGAACTGTACGAACTGCACAAACTGGCCAGATAAAAGAGCAGCAGGAGTTTGCAGAGTAACCTGAAATCATCGTGTAAATTGAAAAGTTCACTCTACAGACAACTACCATGTCATGGGCAATAAAGAAATAATCCATAGAATGACTTGCCTGTTGCAACATAGTAGTAAATACTGAAAACAAACAAAACAACAGCAACAAAAAAAACCCACAGCTCTAAAAAATATCTTTAAAACACAAACAGCTCTTTCCCCTGATATCCAATCTGAACCTTCCCTCCTTGAGCTTAAAACCACTCCCCCTTGTCCTATCACTGTCTACCCGAGTAAAAAGTTGATTCCCCTATGTTACCCATTAGTAATTTTTCACATGTTCCTCCTCCGAGAGATGGAAAGTAACACTACAAAAGTACCTTCCGGAGTCAAAGGAGCGAGATGAGGGTCTTCCAGGCTTGATTCTTTGACCATCTTCATCCATCTCCAAAGAGATGTGATTGGATATCCTCACACCTCTCTGAGCTGGGAATTGCCTCTTAACTGCCATTTCCGAAATAACATTGCTGAAATTAAAAATGTAAACATAAAAACCTCAACAAACCAACAGGGAAAAGAAGTTTATCACATTTATTAAGCAGAAAGTCTACTCTTCATTGGTTTAAAAGCCTCTATAAGACAGAATTAATACATTCCTCACAAAATGCATATATTTTTAAGCCATCCTAATATCAAGCATTACTTTTTAAACCATCTACATATAGAATGTAAGAACTGAAAGCTGTATTTTAGCCTACAATTAATACTTTCTTTGAAATTATCTCATTTCCAATTACAAGAAAACTACCATTTCATAATCTGCATATCCATATTCACAGAGTGTACTAGGTACATTTTTGCTCAAGTACATGAGAATGTTCTCAAGATACAAGGAATCTGCTGAAGCAGGGAGGTAAAAAAAAAAAAAAAAAAACTGGAGAGGAATCAACTCTGCCCAGGGACAGAGCTGTGCTGTTACACACTGAAAGGAAGCTTGCTTTCACACATCAGCTGACATGGGTCAATCATGCCACCCTAATAAGTAGGTCACCTTTCCTGATCCACTGCAATCTGCTGCATTGCATAATCACGTTACAGCACTTACAAACCTCATCTTCCTTTGTAATTCTGCAGCCAAAATCATATATGAAGAACAAACACTCTTATCTTTGACAGTGCAATTTGCAGTTTATACTGAACGTAAAGGCTAAAACATACAACATACCTGCCCCTGCCCAATAAGTCCCTTAACTGCTATGGCTGTTGGTTGGGAAAGGCCAAGGAAATTATTCCTTGCAGCCATCCCTTTTTCCCAGCTGCTTCCAATAATGTGCAGACAGCCAAAGTTGCACTGCTCAAGTTTTAACACATAAAGGCAGTCTAAAAAAATTAAAAATTAAAAAAATTTAAAAAAAAATCCTAAGTAAAAAAATACTGTCCATCCACTGCACTTTACTGGTTTTGTTACCTTAAGTTAAAAGAGATTTTATTAACAAGAAATACTTCTGGGAAATTATAAAAACTAACTGCCACAGCAACACAGTGGGATTTTATCTTCAGTCTTAGGTGTGGTTTTAAATATTAGAACAGGAGTAGCATAGCTCTTCAAGTACCTACTCTAAGGCATCTGGCAAAAAAGGGCTGAAATCTTTTTTTTCTTTAAGGTTAAAGTGAACTATCTCAGGCTACCTGTACATCTCACACTACAAATTGTTCTATGAAGTGCCTCGTGGTATCAGTCGGCTAGAGACCCAACACACTTCTGAGGGTCAAGCAAATATAGTTCCTAAGATCACACATGGCTGAGGCCAACTGCTCAGTTTGGCTGTGGTATTCCCCATACTACAGGGGGATGAGGCATCCTCCAAGAAGCTCTCCTCGTGACAGAGGTTGATTTAGTAGCATTTTTGCACAGTGGGTCATACTTCCTTCTGCACAGACTATGCCACCAAACTATTTAGCACACGCAGTCAACGATCTCGTGTTTCTGATCAGAAAGTCCTAATGTCACCCCTTCGCTGGTACATGAACATTACTGGCTGCAATACTCATCACTCCATAACTAATGATGTCCCTTTATTCCCTAAAAATAAAACTACAAAGATGTTTTTAATCACTGTCTATAATGAAAAAAATCAGATAACAAATTCATACTCCAACCCGAGTATGTACAGTGGTTAGATATTACACGATAAAACCTCACGTCCCAGCATGAGCTTAAGAATCTAAATTCCTGGATACCTCTGCCTTCCAGAGATGAGAAGAAATTGACCTTTTATAATCAACACAGATGCTCTCTCTTTCCTGACTACCATTAATTATAACACCAAAAACAAAGACCCAGGAAGCTTAACATCTATTTTAGCCCTAAGTTCCAATTATTTATTTTCTTTAACCAGAACAGGAGCTGAAATTTCAACTTGTATTGCCACTGGTTTTATTTTGGTACAGTGCTGTTGTAATTTCCATTGAGTGAAACTTCATTCCACACCAAGAAAAATAAATTCCTGTATCATTAATATTTTCCCCTTCTTGTGAACACGCTGTCCTCACACGTTTACAAAACAAGGCAACAAGACAGCTGTGTAACACTGACCTCTGGAGGTTAGGACATAGAACAGAAAAAAAAAAAAAAAAAAAAACCGAAAAAAAAACCAACAACCACATACACAAATCAAAAGATCCAGAAAATAAACATCTCATACACTCAAATCTCAACAGTCTTCCAATTCTTCACAACTGGGCATTATGTGGTTCCTTCCAGTACCTAAAGGGATGCTACAAACAGGAGGGGAGTCAACTTTTAACAGCGGTAGATAACAGCAAGACAAGGGGAAATGGTTTTAAGCTGAGAGAGGGAAGATTTAGATTGGATATCAGGGGGAAGTTTTTTTGTTGTTCTTTTGTTTTTTTTTTTTTTGTTTTTTTTTTTTTACAGAGAGTGGTGAGGTGCTGGAACAGGCTGCCCAGAGAGGCTGTGGATGCCCCATCCCTAGAGGTGTTCAAGGCCAGATTGGATGGGGCCCTGGGCAGCCTGGTCTAATATTAAATGGGGAGGTTGGTGGTCCTGCCTGTGTCAGGGGGGTTGGAACTTGATGATCCTTGAGGTCCCTTCCAACCCAAGCTATTCAATGGCTCTATGATTCTATGATAACACTTGTGAAGGAATCTCATCTTAAAAATTGTTTTAAATAGAAGAGGAATCTTTTTTTTTTTTTAATTTGTCAGTATACTGAATGCAAAACCGTATACTTAAAAAAAAAGTTCAACAGCCCACATTTTCTTTTGATTCAGACACAATTATTTTACATTGATTTTTATTTGGGAAAAACAAACATTTTCTGATATATTAAAAGGACTTCAGTGTTGTATGTGGATTGAGGCACTTTCAGAGAATGAACTCTTTCCCAAGTTGAGTGAATGAAATCAACTGGACCTTTCAAATCAACGTTTTTAAAACTGCCCAGATAGCTAAAAGTAACAAACGAATCTCAGATTCTAACCACAAAAGGTTACTGTTGGCCCAGTTTTTGGTCATGATAATCAGCAAGTTACAGATCTTTCTACACAACTCATCTACTGCTGGTTTTGGATTGTTACCTAACTATAAACAGAACCTTTCACGTTTCCATGTGGAAAAAAAGTAGTTAAACAAGCTGCCATCACAAGTAGAAGAAACTGCCAACCCAAAGCATAGCAAGCTCATCATGACCTTCCTAACCAACTAAAAATGCTGTATACACATTTTTCTAACCTGAACAATTTATCCACAGGCACACTAAAGGATAAATGTACGATCATAACTTAATATATCTATCAACTACATAGAACCACACAATGCAGGAACTTTGGCTGTTAAATGTTTGTAGAATTTAAACTCTCTTTCAACGGGAAAAAAAAAAAGAAAAAAGAAAAGCCTCTCTGCTTAGGCTACAGCTTCCTTAGACACCTTTTTTCCACAGCAGTCACAGCTGGTATGTGCTTCAGGACAAGCACAGCGAGTGGTGAGGACAGAGAGCCATTGTTGCCAGTAGGCAAAACAACCAAATTTAGAGTGCATGCTCAATAAATAGGTGCAGGTGCACTTGAGGTTAACCACTGCATTTATTAGCTTCGTCAGTAATAGCATGACCCTCCAACTTCTTATCAAGAATTAATATTCTAATTACATTTAAATTGGTAACTCACAGCCTAAACCACTATTAAGACATTTCTCTATCCTGCTCATCTGAAATCCCTTGTAATAGAAACGAAATGACCTCACTGGTTATTAACACTTTAACAAATACATTCTTTACACAAAACATTCCTCATTTATTCTTCATAATTAGGAAGCATCTCAGGTTTTTTGTAACACTGCCCAGAAAACAAACCACAAAGAGCAGAAACACACTGATTTTACTTAAAATACTCAGATTTCTGATCTCTAAAGCAATTCATTTTGGTTCCAAAAGCCTGTGGAGAGATAACTTCTGTTAAGTTCTCAAGATTGCTTTCACTCAGCCTGAGGAGAGGTCATTAAAACACCACACACACAACTTTTGGAGATGCTTGGGTACATTACCCAAAACCATACCTCCACCTATAACATGGACTTCAAACACTTGAAGAGAATTCCATTCTGCTCTCTACAACACCCACTAGCAATCTAGGTAGAAAATCCTGAATTCAGGCTAAAAGGAAATCTTGTCAAGCCTCTCCCCTTTTCTTCCAAAACCTCCAGAATATGCATTCTGTTTACCAAAGTTGTTCACTGAGTACAGTGCTTTCCAAATACACAACCATTTGCAAACATTTGTTGCATTCTCCCTTAGTTCTCCCTCACTAGAAAGGCAGACATCTGAGGCAAACATTATTAGTTTCTTGGGTGTTCTGCTTGCAGTTCAGGGAGAAACATACAAAGTCCAAACAAATCTTTTACAGATCCCTATAGCAACCTACAAATAATAGTACACGGGCCAAACTTGAATCCTGGCTTGGGACAAATTCATTTCCCCAGAATAAATTAAAACTAAGACGACTAGCTCATATCCCACCCTGCAAAAAGCCATAAAGATTTCATATTCCTCTCTTGCTGAAGATCCAGCTTTCTGGTTAGTTCAACATTTCACCTGGACTTAATGCCTTATTTTCTGAGCAGTTGTATGAATACAAGCCGAACAAATAAAGACAAGAGAAAGCCTGTATTTAGCTGTCATCCCAAAGAAGAGTAATACACACACAACCATTCAAGTTTCCAAACAAATGTTTCTCATCTGTTTGAAAGCCACACTGGAAACAGACGAGAGCCAAGTGATGAGTTTCTTGGGTCGACTGGAAAGTTTGGAAAGGAAGGGTGGGGCTATAAATAGAGCTGCACTAGCTCAGTCCTGTTCTTCAAACCTGTCATGAAAATTCACTGGTCCAGACAGAATGTCTGAAACGTCCACAAGTCCCTCCATTGTGTGAAAATTTCGGAAGCTGAAAAAAAAAACCCACTTACTTTGCTAACCTATCCAAGAAAATAATGATCCTAGGCAGGAAAACAATTCCATTTCTGCAAAAACATTTTAGAACGATGATGCCAAAACTTAAGAGGTTTGGTATAACCAGACCAATGATATCTCCATTACTCATTAATTCCATGGATAATAGGTCCAAATTTATCTTCTAGGGCCATCTCTCCAAAAGAGAATCCAGTCACCTTCACGATGACACTGCAAAATTAGAATTTCAAGTATTATTGAAAATAACATTCACTATACGGACCGTATGTTAACAGTTCCTCCCCTTCTCTGTTTATCTGTGGTTTCTTCATGTCTTCTAAGTTGTGCAAGTAATTCTGATTCTGCCTGTTCCTTGCTGCGTGGGAAAGAAGACGCAACGGCAGATGCAGCCTGCACCAGTTCTGGATGTAAAGGCTTGCTTCTGTAAGAGATACAACAAATAGGGAAATATATATTAAAAAAAAAAAAAAAAAAAAAAAAAAATTAAAACTGTCATTTCTGAATTGTCATTTTATATCTTTCCATCTCAGCGGTCACAGCTGCAAATAATCCCTACGGTAGGTAGGTAAACAGGGGGAAGGTCAGATTTGTCTTACACTTCACTAATCTACTGCCAAATGAGACTGACAGGCTGATCTTCTCAGCCTGGGGAAAACGGCAGCTATACCAACTGCATAGCCTGTCAAAAGTGAAGTGCTGATGACCACAAGCAGCGCTGACCTGCAGCGCTATAAATGCAACATAACACATTGTAGAGGGGTTCCACGCACAAAATCATGATGCTCTCCTTATTTTGTTTTTCCTTTTTCCTCATCACATTTTATCTAAACAATATTTTCTTCCTCCCATTAAAGAGACTTTCCACAGACAAATTCTAGTGCTTTCAAGAGTCTCAGTGCAGAAGAAGGCAGGATACTGTAAGAAGCACACATCTTCTGACCAGATTCTCCCATGTGATTTACTGAGACCCACATTTGTATACCACATTCTCTTACAGGATTCTTTTCCATATTTGGTAACAGCATTTGACACTTTTTGTCCTAGATAATGATTAAAAAAAAAAATGGTGGGGGAAAAAAAACTGTTCAAAGTGCACGTTATATTTTACCGCTGAACGTCTTCTGCAGTATTTTGAAATGTACTACTTTCACTGTTCAGGCCTTCCTGCTCGTTAGTGGCTTGCTTTTTCATCTCCTGTTCTTTTAATTCTTGAAATTTCCTCTTGGTGGTCACTTCTACTTTCATATCACCAATGATTTTTAGCAATTTCTGCTTTGGTGTTTCTGCTTCACCCTCCTTTGATGCCACTTTAGTGGTGCTGTCTGTGGAAGCTGTAGATTCATCTTTTGTAGTAGAGAGCACACAACTAGTGCTGAAGAGTCTGCTAAATAATACAGAAAATTAAAAAAAAAAAAGATGTTATTAATAGACTCCAAGGCTGAATTTTGTAAGCCTACCAAAAAAAAAAAAAAAAAAAAAAAACATTACTTACAACTGTCTAGGTGTAATCATGTGCAAACTGTCTATGTTAAGTACATATGAAACATTTTTTTGTTGAGAAGGACCAAGGCACCATTTTTCAATTCAGCAATTTATAGTTCCTTCAGCACAAAAAGCATGTAAATGATTTTATTCCCTTCACAAGTAAATAGTGCTTAATCTCTGAAGGAAACAAAACGTTGAGTATCTCTACATTTGACTGCAGACAGAGTTTGCAGTTTCTACCTTCTACTGCTGGTGTTGGCTTTATTCAGTGCTATAGATTACGACCTTATAAACATGAATTTGAATGAGTCACTTGCAGTTTTGTAAGCTTACATTAAAATACTAATAATAAAATCACAGGACTGTTAAAAAAAAAGCCAGAACAAAACAAAACAAAAAAAAAAAAAGCATACCAATTACAAAAAGCAACTCATACCTAATACTTGAAATCATTAGTACTAAAGAGTTGACTGAAATCCCTAATTCCCCCCCTCAGAAAGAGATCTGACAACATCAGACTGTATATACACTGTATTTTCATTTTGTTTTGTGTCTGCAGGACTGCTAAGATTCACATTAAACCTAGGATCTGCAACACAGCAGTCAAGCATTTATGCAGCTGTATTAGGAAACGCATCACAGAATCATTTGAGCTGGAAGTGACCTTTAAAGGCCATCTGGTCCAACTGCCCTGCAATGAACAGGGATGCCTACAGCTCCATCAGGTGCTCAGAGCCCCATCCAGCCTGATTCTGAACATCTCCAAGGAAGGGGCATCCACCACCTCTCTAGGCAACCTGTGCCACTGCCTCACCATCTTTATCATAAAAAACCTCTTCCTTACATCTGATCTATATCTCCCCTTTTAGTTTGAAACCATTCCCCTTATCCTGTCACAGCACACCCTGCTGAAGAGTCTGCTCCCTTCCTTCTTACAGCCCCCTTTAGATACTGAAAGGCCGCTCTCACATCACCTCACAGCCTTCTCTTCTCCGTGCTCAACAGCCCCAGCTCAGCCTGTCCTTGTAGGAGAGGTGCTCCATCCCTGGGATCACTTTTGTGGCCCTCCCCTGGACACACTCCAGCAGGTCCACATCTCTCCTGTACCGAGGTCTTCACCCCATTACTACTTCAGTCACTCTGCACTTCATAAATTACCCACAATAAACCATCAACGTTAAACCTTAAACACGACTGCTGATAGGAACAGGAAGCTTCAGAGCCGCATTACAGGATAGCAGATGCCCTGCTGTTTTACACAGCGCTGCTCCCACAGATCTTCCTCCAAACACGTTTTCCATTAATTCAGGCTGCATGCTCTTCAAAACTATTTCTCCATTCGGAGATCTCTGCCTACAGCACTGGAACAAGCTCAGGCTGCGAGCCCTCAATACACGGAGCCGGCGGCACTCCGCTTCCCTCCGTCCGTCCTGCCCGCCCGAGCGCCGCGAGCCCCACGCAGCGGGTGGCAGCCCGCAGCCGGGCACAGGCCCACGGCCGCAAGCCGGTGCATTCACCGCAAGGCCCAGCTCAAGGCAGAAGCGCGAGCACGCCGTCCGCCCGCGCTACGCTGAGGCGACTCCCGCTCCCCGGTACCTGTGAGGCCGCCCGCAGTGCCGCGCTGCCCCGGCGAGGAGGAGGAGGCGGCCGGAGCCGCGGAAGCGACCCCACATGGCGCCCTCGGCGCGGCGCTCGCAGCCCCGGCGTCCGTTCAGCGCCGCCGGCCGGGAACGGGAGCTGCGCCGAGCGTTCCGCGCCACGGCGTTCCGCCCGGCCCCGCTGCTGTGCGCGGGCGGGGTAACGGCGGGGTTGTGGGCTTGGGGCCCAGCAGCGGTTCGAATGGTGTAAACCTTGACCTCATTGCAGCATTTCAGTACCTAAAGGGAGCCTTCAAACAGGAGGAGAATCATCTCTTTGAAAGGGTAGATAACTGCAGGATGAGGGGAAATGGTTTGAAGTTGATGGAGGGGAGATTCAGGTAGGACGTCAGGGGGAAATTCTTTACAGAGAGAGTGGTGAGGTGCTGGAACAGGCTGCACAGAGAGGTTGTGGATGCCCCGTCCCTGGAGGTGTTCAAGGCCAGGTTGGATGGGGCCCTGGGCAGCCTGGTCTGGTATTAAATGGGGAGGTTGGTGGCGCTGCCTGTGTCAGGGGGGTTGGAACTTGATGATCCTTGAGGTCCCTTCCAACCCTGGCCATTCTGTGATTCACATTACCCAGTTTTTCCCGTAGGGTTGGACTCCTGGTGGGCTGCAGGCACGTAAAGCTTAGGATTTACCTCGGGATTAGCCTGCCTGCCTCACAGCACCTACCTCCAACGGGTTTCGTGGAGAAAAAGAGGCTCCTCTGTGTCAAGTTTGTGTCTCTATCAGGTAGCTCGCATTACTTCCACCCCTGGACAGTCATTAAGTTGGCTCTGGGTCCACCAACCATGCCACAGCGGGAGGGTGGCCCACCAATGCTGCTTACCTGTTAAGTACATATTTCTTGATTTTTTTTGCCAGCAGTTGATTTAAATTCCAAAAAGTAGGTTGTGGGTGCCCCATCCCTGGAGGTGCTCAAGGCCAGCTTGGATGAGGCCCTGGACAGCCTGAGCTGCTGTGTGGCACTGCTCATGGCAGGGGGGTGGAGCTCAATGATCTTTAAGGTCCCTTCCAACCTAAGCCATTCCATGATTCTTTATTAATGGTTTTGGGGTGCCCAGCTCAGGGATGGACACATGCAATAGATCTGACTTGAGGCCTTCTGCTGTTGCTGAGGAAAGATCCACCTCTGAGCACAAACACTAACAAGACTCCTGATCTGACTGAAAAGGATCAGAGGTGCTTCAGATGTACCAGAAACTGAAGGAAAATATTGGGTCTGGCCTGCATCACATTGAAAACAGACTGAAAACAAAAACCCAATGAACTGGGAGCTGCTTTTGTTGGCCAGTTTCATCAAACTCTGTCTGACTGTTGGCAGTACTCACTTGTACGTGTGCTTTTTGTCCTCTGAGTTTTGTTGTGGTTTTTTTTCCTATTTCATGGAATAGCAAATTCCAGGTGACTTTTTCACCTTGGCATACAGAAGCCCTGTATTTCCACCACATCTCCCTTAATTGATTTATTGTGGCTTGATTCTATCTTTCTTGCTGCATGTTCTAGGCAAGAACCATTCCATGTGCAAGTTGTCTGGGGAAAAAAAATTGTCTAAAACTCTTTCCTTCCTTCCTTCAAAATTTAGAGATGTAGAAGAGATGTAGAATAACTGGAAAAACTATGGATGGCTACTAAAGGCAGATGATGAGTACTACTAGAGGCATGAGAAATGTTGGGTATTTTATGGTTAATATTGATATTAAGCAAACTAAGAAACCTGATTTATTTTGTGGTTAATGTATAGAAAATAGAATATGGAAAGACAGTTCTCTCACTGAAAAGAAATGTTCTTCTGAAGACCTATTTGCACATTATTATTGGGACAGGCTGTCCAGGGGGGTGGTGGAGTCACCATCTCTGGAGGTGTTCAAGAAATGTGTAGATGTGGTACTGAGGGGCATGGTTTAGTGGGCATGGTGGGATGGATTGATGGTTGGACTAGATGATCTTCCAAGCTTGATGATTCCATGATTCTATGATTCTGTGATTGGAATCAGCAGTAATTTCACCCAAAAGTAAGTTACATGACAGTAGTGTATGTGTCAGCAAATCTGATCCAAACTATTTTGGTGGTTTTCAGCTGCCCGTTTACACAGCTCTGCATTATGTCCTGTTTACCCACCATTTACCCACATGTTCACTATTGCTTTAGAGTCACTGCAAGCAGATCCAGAATGATAAAATGCTGACTGCAACCAGGTCCTCTGCTCAGAGTGTTCTTCTATAGCAACAATATGTACGTTTTCCCCCTTACTTGTATTATCCCCCAGCCCAATGCTTCCAGACAGACTTGTAGTGAGTCAGTCTCCATGCTTATTAGAAATATGCCACAGTCCAGGCAGCTCTGCAGTTCCCAGGGTGACAGGACTGCCTATGCTAATAATTAATTTGGTGCAGCAGAAATGGACTCAGACTGAAATGTCTAATGCTGAGGATCCTCAGAGAAGTCTATTTTGCTTTAGGTTCTGTCTAGTCTAGCAGACCAAACATCCCTCCTAAATACATGGTACAAAGTTGTTCCCAGACTTTCACTTCATCAATTGCAACCTACAACAATCCAACTCTGTTCTTTTACTTGCAGCATTCCTTCAGTAGTCAGATTGCCATCACTTGTATAAGGCCTGAAATGCAGAAACAATCTTACTTTTGCTCCTTGTGCAACCCTCACGTGGCACTGTATGGCTTGATTCACTTCTACATATAATTGGGTGAGTTTTGGTGATCTCATTTATGTAGCTTCTGCTGCTATTCCAGGAGGACACTTTAGAAAAGCTGATGTTCATTTACTTGGATGAACTAAGGAAACGCAAACTGGTTTCTAGGGAATAAATGATTTGCCTGTGATTGACTGGAGATGGGCCCACGAGCTAGGACACTGGGATCCTGCAGAATGGAAATGAGCGCATTTTGCAAGGAAACCCTCGCAGAAGTTACCGTTGGGCTTTATAAAAAGGAGTGCAAGTAACACAGAGAACCACATGGTGGCATTGTGCTCCTTGCAGCTCTGCATTTCACAGCTCTGAATTCCCACGCAGTATCTCCAGTACTTTGTATCTTTCATGCTGTGTGCCAAACATATCCCACCAGGATTAGGGGTCTGAACAAGCATAAAATCACAGGATGGCTTAGGTTGGAAGGGACCTTAAAACACACTCAGTCCCAGCCCATGCCATGGGCAGTGCCACGCAGCAGCTCAAGCTGTCCAGGGCCCCATCCAATCTGGCCTTGAGTGCCTCCAGGAATGGGGCACTCATAGCTTCTCTGTGTAGCTGTGCCAGGGCCTCACCACCTCTGAGTAAAAAATTTATTCCGAACATCTAATCTAAATGTCCCTTCTTTTAGTGTAAAGCCATTCTCCCTTGTCCTATCATTACCAGTCCACACAAAAAGTCAGCCCCCTCCTGCTTGTAAGCTCTTTTTAAGTCTTGGAAGGCTACAGTGAGGTCTTTCCCAGAACAATCATCCTGAAATACCCAAGATCTGATGATGGAGCTGACAAACAGCAACTGCAGGCAACATGTATTTCTAATGGCAAATTAGTCACTGTCCCCACTGTGGTAGGCATTAGATATTTTTCACCAATTGGATATCCCAACAGCACTTCAGTTCTACTAAAAAAAAAAAAAAGTCAACACAGCTGAAAATTCCCTGCAATTAAACAGTAATCTGTTGCAGATCATTTGAGATGCACAATTAACCTGCTGTCACTAAATGGTTACCAAAGACCCGGCTATTATTTCTACTCTCAAGTAAAAAATTCACAATTTGGTAAGTCTGCTCTTCTTTAATAATTGCCACATTTTGAAGATTAGCTCTAAATCATTTTCTTTGCTTTGGTCTCTCAAAACAGGAGCAGTTTTATTGAGGCGAAAACACTGTGGATCTAAGCTGGAATACATAGGTCTGTGTGTCTCAAGGCATGGAAATACATGTGGGCTGTACTGTGCCCTATTGTTTTCAGCTTGGCACTGCTTCCGAAGAGCCTGACTGTAGGCATTTCAATTAATTCTCAACCGAAAGGAGGAAAAGGAGCTTTGCATGGTTTCAGTGGAAGGAAGTGATGTTAGCCCTCCCCATGGTTGCTTGAACCATTATATTCCACCTCATATTCCCAAAAATTTAGAAGCATTAAAGGGCCATCTTAGCTTAGGATAAGTCATTTGTTGACCTGCAGCAAACTGCTGATGGATGTCTGTCCATATTCAATATGCCACTGGCTTGCATGTGCAAGCATAGCTGGAGCTGTCAGACTTCAGAACAGGCACATCTTTCAGCTTGCATTTCCACAATCATTTGTGTATTAATTAACACATGTGAAATGGATGGGGAATTTCGTATTTTAGCAAAGAGGTAACAACCTTTTTTTTTTTTTTTTTTTAACTGCTACACAAACAAAGGCCACAGGATAATTTCCCTTCTCCTGGTCTGTTTCAACGATAAACGTGCCAAATACTGCAAACAAGCAGGAAACCAAAACACGTCCTGCTCAAGCACGTGCCTGGTAGTTCCCAGGGAAATAACTCTGTCTTATCTCTGGGTAATTAATTCATAGCTCAGTGCCATTTTTTTTTTTTTTTTTTTTTTAAGGGAGATGGAATAAAGCTGACAAAAGATGACCGTAGGATGACGCCCTGCGTGACCCAGATAGCAGGATGCTGCCTGGCGGTGCGCACACAGCAGGAGCACAGCTCCACCAGCCCGCCGCTCCCCTCCATCCTTCCCCACCACGTGGAGGCACGTGGCGTCCCGCAGCTCCCGGATCCGGGGGCCGGCACGAGGGATGATGCTCCGGGCCCCGCAACCTCCCCGCTGTGGGAGGCGTCCCCCGCCGTTCGTGCTCTCCCCGGGGACCCCAAGGCTCCATTCCCAGGCCCTACCGACGCGTGAAGCGGAGCCGCGAGCAAACGCGGCCGCGGCCGCACGACAGAGGGCGCGGGGAAGGCAGCCGGGGGCGCCGCGTCCCGCCCACCGCCCGCCCGGCCCGCGCCTTCCCGGGACCGCGGGGGGCCGTGCCGCCTTCCCCGGCCGCCTATATAGGGGGGCGGCGGCGGCGGCGGGGCGGTTGGGCGCTGCGGTGAGTGGCGGCGGCCGGGGGGCGGGCCGGCCTTGTCCGCTTCCCAGCGCTTGGGGCGGGAGGCGGAGGAGGCGCGGAGCGGAGCGGAGCGGGCCCTGGGCGGCAGCCGGCTCCCCGCGGCCTGCAGCGCCGGGCGGACCCGGGGTTCGGCTCGGAGCGGCGGCGGGTGCGGGCTTCCTCCGTTCTTCCTTCCGTTCCTCCTTCCGTTCCTCCCCTCGTCCCGGGCGCGCCGGAGCTCTGCTGCTCCGCGCGGATTGATGTCGGAGGGAAGGGGCTGGTTGCCGCCTGGTTGCCGTTCACGTGCTCCCTTCCACGCCGGTTGGCTGGCGATGAGCAGCCGCCGCAGCCTGCCGGGGCTGGGCACGGGGCGTCCCGCCGCGCGCGGGGCCGCTCTGACCTTGGCAGGGAATCCCGATGTCACCTCCTGCCTTCGGAGCTCCTCCGGGCCGGCTGTGGGGAGGTGACGCGTGTGGGACGAGGGTGAAGGCCCTGCGGATCTGTTGAGCTCGCTGATGCTTCTGTGTTTGCAGGTCCGAGCTCTGGGTTTGCTGTAGAAGTGGCAGAGCAGTCGTTAACTCGGCATGTCCGCCAGCAGTTTGTAATAGGATCGTGTAATCACAAAGGCGACACAGGAGTGGGTACGTACACGCGTAATAACTGCAGTTTTGACTACTCTTAAGTCTTCTGAAAGTGGCAGTGTGCTCTTAGTAATCACGGGCTCGTAGAACTTTCATACTCTCACGTACGTCTTTGTTTTTCCTTTTACTGCCAAGCATTCGGTGGCATGTGCTGCTCCGGGGACTGGCACAAGCTGATAGCGCTCAGCGTGATGCCTTCTGCTGAAGGCAGGTGGTGGTTGCTCGCTGGTAATTCCCTTCATTCAGAGGCTGCCCCACTGATCTGCCTTTCTGCGCTTTCTCCAAGTGAGAAGCAATGCTGTGGAGTGCTGTGTGAACGCTAATGAGATGTGCAGGATAATGAGTGCAGCTTGGTCCTCGAGCATCTGCTTTGGAATGAACATCAAGCTTGTTGCGTGATCAGCAGCGAAACAGTGCACACAGAATGGACCAGGTTGGAAGGGACTTCAAGGATCATGAAACTCAAACCCCCCTGCTGAATGCAGGGCCGCCAACCTCCTCGTTTAATACTAAACCAGGCTGCCCAGGGTCCCATCCATCCTGGTCTTGAACACCTCCAGGGATGGGGCATCCACAACCTCTCTGGGCAGCCTGTGCCAGCACTAATCTGTAACCACAGAAATACTAAATATCGGTGTCATTTATTACAAAATCAAGATTTGTTTTGTTTTGTTTTAACCTTTTTTTTTTTTTTTTTTTTTTGTTGATTCACATAATGCATCTCAACAGATGAAATATGTGAATTCACTGAGTGACACTTTCTTAAGCTCTGTGAATAACAAACGTGTTCAGAGACAGGTTTCCTTAAAGCTTTGTTTCTACTTGAATGCCCATGCTTGTAACAAAGGGGGTGTAAAAAGGATGTTTTGTACGGTGTCTTTTGTAAGTCTTCCAACGTGACTTACAGGAAGTTGTATTTTCACTTTATTTTACTCAGGAATATGGTTTGGGTAACAACAGACTTCAAAAGAAGCACCACAGTGGGTAGAAGAATAGAAAATACTGTTTACTCTGTGTGAAGACAAGCTTACCAGTCAAGGAGAGACTGATTCATGTGTGTGCTAGTGTTTTTTGAAGACCCATGCAGCTTCTTTGACAGTAGCACCAGCCAAGTGCCTAGCTCAGCAACATGATTCTGAAACAGTGGGAGCTCTTTGGCTCACTGTTATTACTTCAAATTACTCCAAATGAGCAGGCTTGTCTTAACAGCTCACCCAGGGAAATTACCTTGCTGCGAGCTTGAAAACTGAATTCTTTTGAATGTTTTCTTTGAAACTTGCCTTTGTATTTCTGCTTTCCAGTTGCCTTCCTGAGAGATGAGCTGTAGTTCTTATTTTACTTTATAATATGTAGTTGTGTAAGGACTTGCACTGGGAACGTGTCAGCTGGACCAGCTGGACGCAATTCTAGATATTTGTATTCATTGTTTTCCACTTCTTCTGAGAGTCACATAGAAATACATGTGTGCCTGTATCTGTACGATCGTGCATGTAGTTTTTGAGCTGCTGTTCACTGTAAGTAGAACAGTTTTGCAATCTATTTTGTTTTATAGCCAGGGAGCCAAGACAAGTAGTTATTCCTGCTGGTTGGCATTGGGCACCTGATGGAGACGCTGCTTCTGTAATCAGCAGAAAGGTAGTAGTCAACAGTGTTCCCTGGAGGTACTCTTTCTCTTTGTGTGAGAGATCCAAGAGTTCTAGAAACTGGAAAGCAGAAATAAGCTGAAGCTAAGTGGTGATACTCCAGAGGGCTTGCCTAATATGGCAGAAGTCATCAAAATACAGGTTCGCTACGTTTCAGTTGAGCTCTGGGGATAAGCATTCTCTGTTCCCAACTACCTTGAAACAAGCTGAGTAGAAACTAAAGCATCCATGTGATGTTCTTGCCTGTCAATTATTGTTGTGAACTGTGTGTGCTTCGTCTCACTTTTCCCTCAGGAGGAAAATATCTTAACACCCTCCAGGAATCTGGAGACTTTTCACTCTGCAATAATCAATAAACAAGTGTGAAGCATGAGGATCAACTCTGCTCTTCAGGCTGCTATTGACCTCACAGCAGGAGCTGCAGGTAATGCTGAGGAACAGTTGATAAGTGCTTAAGAGCAATTTCCCACTGCTTGGAGAAGTGGGGGGGTTAGGAGGGGGAACACTCATCTTCTGTATTTTAAGGATACGGAAGTAAAACAGCTGACCTTGGCTGGCAGAAGAAGTTGCATTGTCCCTGATGTTACTGTGCTGGTGATGTGCTGGTGGACTCATTTGTGGTGGAAGGGACCTCTATAGGTTGTCTTGTCCAACTCCCTAACAGTGAACAGGGACATCCACAGCTGCATCCATGGCTGAGGGATGAACATTTTTTAACTTACCTGGGAAAGCAGTCTTTGAGATTCTAAGTTTCATCTCTGGGCGACATAGAAAGAGCTATGTAGCAAAGCTTTTGTTTTTGGGGCAGGCTAAGCTACAGAGAGCTACTAGTTTCTCATAGAAGCTTATGTGATACCCAGGACTGATTAAATATTGGGATAGAATAGTTAATTTGGTAATGCTTACAGTGAAAAAACTGAAGGAAGAGTTTATCTAAAGTGCTGTTATAACTGTTTTAAACAAACTCATCTTTTTTGCCCATACTATATCTATTGCAGTCATTCCTTTTATGACAGTGTTAATGGTGTTAAGTGTAGTTATTAGAGGTCATTTGCCAGAGTGGAGTAAACCTCAGTCCACTGAGAAGGCAAAGAGTAATTTACAATAAGAGTTCAGTGTATCACCTTCATAAAGCGTTTGGTCTTCCAACACATTTTGCCAGTGCTTTGTTAGTTTTTGCATGATGCTAAGGCGAGGTAACACTCTGTTTCACTGTGAGAGAAGACTTTTTACTATTATTCCTTTATTGCCTCAGGAAAATCTATTTCTCTTAATCTGTTCACACTCATTGTTTTATATTTTTGTTGTTTTGGGGTTCGTTTGCTTAGTTTTGCTTTTGTAGGAAATGAGAGGTGAAGGTGTTGTTTTAAAGAGTAGCTGACAGCTGCTTTATTTTCCATGGTAGCAACTTGTTATCTGTGCAATTCTTGACAGTTTTACTGATGTTCCTTGGTTCTTAACTGGGAGATGTGATTTGCTTTTCTTTCCAGGACTTCAGCTAGAGAATACTGTTCTTAATTAACATCCAGGGCAGTGGAGCACTCTGACTTCTTGGGTTGAAGCCTTGTCTCTTCTTGGCTACTACAAGAGCTGAAAGCTAGCATTAGCTCAGGAATCTGCCTGGTGCTGCTCTCATGCAGGCAAAATGCATGCACTTGGGGTTTGCCCATTTTGTTTTTTTCCTGTTGTTTTGATTTTTGTGATTGTGTTTGTTTTTTTTTTTTTCCTCCAACAGAGATGAGATAGTCTTAAAACTTTCAATGTCATTCTTTCTTATGGTATTGTTCTCCTTCTTTCAGATAGGATGAAGAAATTCAGACCTTTTTTTTCAGTATGATTTCAGAGTTCTTAAATCATTGTTCTTTGGTTTTCTTTGCAACTTCAGTAGTAATGGATGGTTCTGCCTGAGTATTTATTTCCCATATTTTTTGCACATACTTGCTCAGTATTGCCTATGTTCACTGGCTGTGCCTGTTACTGTTGTACGTGTCTTTGCACCCTTTAGGAAGTGTATTTAACAAGGCAAACAGCTTGTTCCTGAGCAAATGCATAACCTGATTTTACCTTCCTCTACAAATAGTCTCGACTAGCTGATAAGTAGTGCTGTTCTGGGGCAAGTAAATTGTGAGCAGTAATAAATCAGTCGTTTATGTGCCTGTGGGTCATAGTCCTCTGGCTAGGATCCGAGCTGCCTCTAATCACTTCTTAAAGCAGGACTCTTCTCACCATGCTGCAGTTACTCTTAGGACCACACTTGCCTAAGCTTTCAAGCAAGGTTTTTGCATGTTTGTTTTTACAGACATCCTGCTGCTGACTGGAAGAAATTTTTTTCCTTAATATTTGAGATATTAACCAGGACTTTTTGTCTTGAGGTTACAAAGTTCATTGTTGTACTTGATTGGGCTTCTTATGCCTTCTCCAAAGATGCTGTGAGAAGAGCACTTTCTTTTTTTAGAACAACCATTCAGTCAACTCCCAATTCTCCAGCTTTGGATTCTCAAAGCCATCGCTGATTATTTTGGTCTTCTTCCAACAGCCATTATTTTATGACCTGTATATTTTAGGTCTGCCCTTACACAGGAACCTAACACTTGTCCTGGAAATACCTTTCTTGGCTTTCCTGCAAGTGGCATTTGCTGAGCCTTTCCAGAGTTCTGTTCCACTTATCATCTGAGGCTTACATGGCTGTTACTGTTCCTTGGTTATCCCTCCCAGAGCAGGCAGCTCTTCATGCTTCCCTGTATGACTTACTCTGAAACTTGCAGTGATCCATGTGGTTGAGAATCAGGTTTTGTGAGAGCTGGGTTCCTAAATTCTTAGAGGCCCAAAATGCGTTTTTGCAGAGGAACAGCATTAAGTGTGTTTACAAAGAGTAAAATGGGTTGGGAATCACCCTGGTTTAACAAGCATTTGCTTACTCTTTGTTTCTCTTCTTAGAAGAAAAATAACTGCTTACATACACACTTGTTTTTACTTCAGTGTCTTGAGCTGGATTTACAGATAAGTATTTCAGTTCAACAATAAAGAAAAAAACACCATCTTGTTCATCTGCCCTCTTTAGGGCACATTTATGTCAATGGTACTATATTGAAAGGTCAGTTTCTGTTGTAGGATGGTCCTTTCTTTTTAACAGCAAAGTCCTATAACAGACACCTATCATGTGCTTCCTGTTAGCTGTCAGCTCCCAACAGGTTGCTACCAATGTACTCCTGTAATTCTTATTGAAATAATTTGTAATTTTTTCTGTAGACTACTGAATTGAGTTGAACTTCACAGAAGAATATTATAGTGAGGGCAAAGTGATTATTGACAACACCAATGGAAATATCTCACAAGTTTGTAGGGTATTGACCTTGCAGTTCAGTTTGGAAAAGATAACAGCTTGCCCTCTTGCCCTTTTTAACTTCTCCTGGATGCACTGTTCCAATATATAGGAGTACAAGTAAAGAAATTTAATCTGAAGTTTTGAAGGGGAGGACTTGCAACTTTGGCTCTCAATTTATAATGAGTCATCAGTTTTTAGCACTCTCAGCAGTGCCCCTCATGTCCTGGAGGGGCCTGCCTCACCTGATTACAATTCATTCAGTTTTGTTATTGCTGGAACACAGAATCAGATACCTTCTGATCCACTGCATTAATAAGTGAAAAAATTGCTTTTTAACTCATCACAAATGCCTTGATTGCCAAAGAATAGTTCTAATTCAGTATTCCCTTATAGAACTAACTAATTTAGATGTTTACTTAATTCAGTAGAGACATTCTTACTGAGAATCAAGCTATTAGTCTTTTTATGCATGATTTTTTTTTCTCAGGTGACTAAGTTCACCACTGACAATAGATGCTAGTGTGCTAAATTTAGTGCAGTTGTCTTTTCCTGCAGAGAACTGATTCGTCTTTGCTTTCTGCATGACTTTGCTAGCAATATTTGTGTGCAGACCCTTCAGTTGTGATAACCTTCAGTCACCCTCTTAACTTCCACTGCTTGCTTAGGTGGGACAGCCTGCGTGGTGACTGGCCAGCCCTTCGACACAGCAAAGGTGAAGATGCAGACGTTCCCTGACATGTACAAAGGAATTGTTGACTGTTTTGTGAAAACCTACAAACAAGTGGGATTTCGAGGCTTCTACAAGGGGACCACACCTGCTCTGGTAGCCAACATTGCAGAGAACTCTGTTCTTTTCATGTGCTATGGGTTCTGCCAACAAATTGTACGAAAAATTGTTGGAGTAGACAGGAAAACAAAGCTCAGGTTAGTAACAGCAGCTCTGTTTTGTATTTAAAACAAATGGGGGGGGGGGAGAGGGGAATTACAGAACTGCTATTTGCAAACATTTTTTAGGTGCAGCTGGTATCCCAGGTATCTTTCTGCCAACAATACAGTGTAGTGTGTTTTGAAATGTAGATTTTCATGCTAGAATATGGTGTCTTACTATGTCAAGAGACATCTCATGGCTGAAGCTGACTGGTTTAGATATTCACAACTCAGCTGAAATGTTCAAGACCTGGAACACTTTACCAAAGAACTGAGCATTGCAACTTACAATTCCCAAGCTGTTCTGATTGTACAGGGGAGGTAATGGTTCCTCTTATAGGGAAACATACTGAGGGGAAAGAATGCTCTTTTATTTAATGGTTTTGTTGGTTTTATTTTTCTCTTCAAGTTTCAAAGGCTTCAACATAATATTGATTAGACCAGAGGATCCTTTAAGCACAATGTGTTGTCTACAGCACTGGCAATAAATGGTTGCCTAATGAATGAGAAAGAAGAGAGAAAATATTTAATGCTTCCTGAGTCCTGTCAGTTTGTGTACTTAGCTTAGAGGATTTCTTGATCCTGATGTGATTTTTTTTTATTTTTTTTTTTTAATCAGTGATTTTGGATCTCTTTCAAAGTACTTGTTCAGTCGCCCCTTGAGTTCTTATAAGGTCCTGCACCAGGTGACAATTATTAGTTGTGTAACTGGAAGAGATGGGAAGCAGCTGGTGCTCAGCCACTTTCTCCAGATCATTTGGATCTCGTAGATATCTGTCTGGATTTTCTAGATTTCTATTTCTCTGAGCCTCTCCTCTCACCCAAGCTTCTTTGTAGGTAGAAGCCTTCCTGGTGAGTGAACAATCAAAGCTGTTCCTTTAGCTGTCCTAGCTGCCTCTCTCTGAAACTACTATAGTGCCAAAGCATCTGGGTTTTAAGCTCATGAGACCAGAGCTGTGCAGAAAATTCAGTGTGAACAAGCCATGGATTTATGCACTGGCATAATGATGACAATCTCCTTCTAGCTAGGATGGCTTTTATCCAGGTGTCCCAATTCCAGCAGTCTGCATGCCTCACTCTTAAGCATCTCTCAAGCTGTGTCTTTGGTTCAGCAGTGAGAATAAGTGCACCTTCTTCATCTCTGTGCTGCCCCACTGTGTATAAAAGACTTCTTACAGCATTCCTAGCTCCATTTATTCCAAGATGCAAGGCTGAGCCTCATTCAGCTTTTTATTAATAGCTTTGTTCTGCCATCTGTCAATTGGCATCTCCAGAAGTAGCTGGGGGAGGTCATGATTTTGTTTTAGATCTGACATGGATAGTTACCTGAGTGAAGCCTCTCCCAGCTGTCTAAAAATGGTGTTACATTTTGTGTTCTCTGCTGCCCATGTTAAGTTGTGCTATATCATAATACTAAGGCCTCATAGGAGCAAATATGAGATGCTGAAACGTATCTAATGTGTTCCACCAATTCTCACTTTAGAAGAGCCAAGAAGCATTTATATTATCCCATTGGGATGGGGATGGGGGGTAGAAGCTGAGGTGGATGTCTTCCAGATGAGACAGATAAACAACTACAGCTCCTCCACTGCCTTTGCTGTTTAAAAAATGTTCTGCTGTCTTACCCTGAAACAGAAAACTTTTAAAAGCACAAAATGAAGTGAACCTGACCTTATATTTACCAAAGCAGTTGCTACCTTTGTTTGGTTTTGTTTTTGTTTAGCTTTTTGGTAGTATGTCCAAATGGCTTGGAAGTAAGCTTTCCTGCCTGTGTTCAGGGGTACCCTGGTCAGAACACTTACTTACAAGGACACTTGCAAAATCACAGTTTCTCCAGTTGAAGAAATACATGCCACTGATGCACAAGTCAAAAAGAAAACAAAATGCTGAATTCCAGTTCTCTTTAAGTATCCATTAAGTCCAACCAAACTGATCTCATCCCATGCTAAAGTCTAAACTGAGGCACCTATTGTTCTTGTTCACCTCAGTTTGACTTTCTTAGTACGTGACAAGTCATCTTAAGTAGATTACTTTCTTTGCAAAACAAGGAAAAAACCATTAGTAGAAGCAGCAGCAGTGTTAAAGAGTGGACAGATCTTGTTCCCATGCTGTGTATTCGAAACTTTCCAGAAAAAATACTGAATTATTCATTTTGAGTTGAGAGGGAACTTGAACAGGATTCAAGGCTTATCATTTGTGCCTTGAGGGTCCTATGTTGAAGACCAAAGCCTAGACAGCAGGCCTCACTAAGCTGTTGTACGTAGAATTAAATATCAGGACAGGCAGAAGTGGGAGATACCTGAATTATGGCAAAGTCTTGTACCAGCTCTTCACATGTGTCAGAACTCTCTTTAAGTCTGATAACGTCTAGGGTTTTTTTTCCCACTGAAAGAGGGGAAACTACTTTAGCATGCAGTTAGGAGGCACCTCTTCCATTTTTCCATATCCTGATTCTTTGTTGTTGCCTTGTTTTAGCTCATTGCTGAATGGGTACAGGGCTCAGCCACACAGTTTGCTTTTACTTTGCCTTGTTCTGTCTTGTCCTGGAGTGGATTTCTTCTCAGGTCCTTATTATCAAACTGTGTGTGCTGCAGGGGGATTATGTGACCAGTGTTGTCATTCCGTATTTACTTCATGTTACTTAATTGCTGCTCTGTAAAATTGACTTCTTTCAGTCTGATTGTTCTTGTCATTGCCATATCTGAATACGTCAGAAGCTTTATCTCATGTTGTGATTTAGGTTTCACAATGCTTCTGTGGGCTGAGAAGTTGCAGCTTTAATCTCTGATGCTGTGGGTTTGTAGAATCAGTTACAGGGCAGATGTCTCCTTTGTGTGGAAAGAGGTTCTGTGCAGCAGTAAGGCCAGTCCCTGCTGTACTGCTCCCCAGGTTCTGAAAGAAGGGAGAAGCCCTGCTTGCTTTTCTGCACTGTTGACCAGAAAATTCTTTAATATCCTTATCAGTGGGGTTGGATGGCACCAAGCTGTGGGGTGTGGTAGACAACAGCAGAGAGACAAGATGCCATCCAGAGGGATCTAGACAGGCTCCAGCAGTGAGCCCAGGAGAAGAACCTCATGAGGTTCAATGAATTCAAGTGTAGGATTTTGCACCTGGGTCAAGACAACATCCATTAACAATACAAGCTTGGGGATGAGAGTATTGAGCACAGCCCTGCTGTAAAGGACCAGAGGGTACTGGTAGATGGGAAGTAGGACATGAGCCAGCAGAGTGCCCTCAGCCCAGAAAGCCAACTGTATCCTGGGCTGCAGCAAAAGCAGTTTGGCCAGCAGAGTGAGAGAGAAATCCTACCCCTATGCTCTGCTCTGTGAGACCTCACCTGGAGTGCTGCATCCAGATGTGGAGTCCTCAGTGCAGCAGAGACATGGACTTGTTGGAGTGTGTCCAGGGGAGGGCCACAAAAATGATCCAAGGGATGAAACACCTCTCCTACAAGGACAGCCTGAGAGAGCTGGGGCTGTTCAGACTGGAGAAGAGAAGGCTGTGAGGTGACCTGAGAGTTGCCTTTTAGTCACTATAGGAGAGCTATGGAAAAGAAGGGGACAGACTCTTTAGCAGGGTTTGTGGTGACAGAACAAGGGGAAATGGCTTCAAGCTCAAAGAGGGTAGATACAGGTTGGATATAAGGAAAAAGTCTTTTACAGTGAGGGTGTTGAGGCACTGGAACAGCCTCCCATCCCTGGAGACTTTCAGGTCTAGGCTGGATCAGGCCCTGGGCAACCTGATCTAGCTGTGGTGTCCCTGTTCACTACAGGGCAGTTGGACTAGGTGACCTTTAAAGATTCCTTTTAACTCTAAGGATTCTCTAATTCTATCCAGCATACCTCTGCAGGAGCCTGTTCAGATATATTGTAAAGCAGTGCAATCCTGGAGTGCCAGCCTCTGATTCCTGGCAGCTCACCAGTGTATTCTTTGCAATATGGTTAAGATCACCACCGAGTCCCAGATGTGTAATGCTGTGAGTTCAACGCTTGCAGTGCTGTCTTATTCAGTAGCATGGTTTATGTTTGTCTGCACTGTCTCCAATTCACGTGGTTGCATTTGTGGCAGCACATCTGTTGTGGTCCACTCTGCCTTAGTTTCAGACTTGTAGCATCTCCCACCAAAATCCTTTATTATTACTGGCAAGGTGAATTTGAGAACAGGGATACCTACTTAGTGCAGTTACCTACTTAGGGCAGTTATTGCTCATACTCTCTTTGCAGCTGTAATAAGTCGCCAAAAGCTATGCAGCAAACTCTCCAGCCCATTTTGCTAAATCAAAAAAGGGTGAAGGTTGCACCATGTCTTTTCAGGTGTCAAAAGGATGTATTTGAGGTGGATATGAAAATGGGATGAGTTTTGTTATCCGTCTCCATACTTCACACTACCATTTCTCCTCCACTGAGGCCCCTTCCCCAAGGCTGTCCTTCAGTCTGTCGATAACATTTAGGATGCACATTTGGATGCTGCCTGTCAGTACACGGCTGTGCTACATTGAAGGTGGCACTCAGAGCTTTGTGCCTTCCTCTCTTGCAGTGACCTACAGAACGCTGCTGCGGGCTCCTTCGCCTCTGCCTTTGCCACGCTTGTTCTGTGCCCCACAGAGCTGGTGAAGTGCCGGCTGCAGGCCATGCACGAAATGCAGTTGTCGGGAAAGATAATGCAGGGACAGAAGTAAGTATTGGTCACGTTCAGTGCCTCTGAGTCCCTTGTATGCGTGTTTATTGTTTTTAATTGTCATCTCAGCAGTGCCACGCTGGTAACGTGGTGTTAGCTAGAGAAGAGCTGTGATGGGTGGGTCATGGCCCATGCCTGGAGACCCCACAGGCACTGGTAAAGATGGTGCCAAGGACAGACTCTAGGCAGGACCCAGTTCTAAGTTTTATGTGGGTCCTGTTCTCTGCGCACTCGTCTAACTCTTAATCATTTCTTTTCCATGATCTTCTTATTGAGTCATTAAGCATCACTAACTGGTTCAATCTCTCCCTCAGTACAGTTTGGTCAGTAGTGAAGAGCGTTATCCAAAAGGATGGACCCCTCGGGTTTTACCGTGGCCTGTCGAGCACTTTGCTGAGAGAAGTCCCCGGCTATTTCTTCTTCTTTGGGGGGTATGAACTGAGCCGGACGTTCTTTGCCTCTGGGAGATCAAAAGATGAATTGGGTACGGTGCCCTTTTCCTGGTGGATTCCAGCATGCTGTCATGGGGCTCATAAGGGAGGGCGTGTATCTGCACAGCAGATATAAAACAAAGGGAACTGGATATACAGAATGCAGAGATCTGCACTTTGTGCATAAACTGTAATCAGTTACTGAAATCATCCTCTTCTAATGAAGCAGGATGCACTGTAAATGGAAAACATGCAGTAAGGTAACAGTAATATTGCAGAACTTTTAGACCACTGTGTAACACCTCTGAACTATTTATTTTCAGGGGCTGTTTGGAATAAGATTTGAAGTCTTCTGCAGCACTGCACTGTACAAATAAATGTATGCTGACCTGTAGAGGTCATTACAGTGACAGTAAGAGAACACATTAAAACTCTACATTAAGAAATGAGGAGATGCCAACAGAATAGAGATTGTCTCCTCCTCAAAGACTGAACAATAATACTTTGTCTTGATGGGACAAACTTGATGGTAGAACTTGATGGTTCTACTTCAGCTGTGTGTATTCTAAACGCTGTTGTTGCAAAATATTCATTAAAATGTGTGAAACACAAAG
The DNA here is from genome assembly GCF_987193195.1 of Phasianus colchicus. NCBI lineage: Eukaryota > Metazoa > Chordata > Aves > Galliformes > Phasianidae > Phasianus > Phasianus colchicus. The sequence goes on along the minus strand of NC_143436.1, from coordinate 171,674,639 downwards.
TGAGTTTGCATCATGAAAAATGACTGATCACATAATAACTTCACCGTGCCAAGTAAAACTCTGTAAGGTGATCAGCGTCACCATGTGGTGTTTCTCTTAACTGTTTCATAATTAACACTGGAAAGTGATTAAAGGTGTGAAAGGAGTGGAGTTAATTTGGTTAATAGTCAAAACAGAGCTTTGAGCTATGCTTTCTTAGCATGGCCAATAAACTAAAAGGCATTCCTTTGTAACCTTTGAGCTTCTGGCTAGACCTGCAACATAGCAGTGGCTTAAAATTAACTTAGAGCTTTCTGAGGGAGCAGAAACTGGTCTTCTTTTGTGAGATCCTCTCTGTTCTCTTTAACTTCTGTAGTTGAAATAATGCAATGTGAATGCTGCAAATGTTTTGTGGTATGCCTAAAAGCTCATTTCTTAACCCTAGGTCCCATTCCTTTGCTGCTCAGCGGAGGTTTTGGAGGCAGCTGTCTGTGGATTGCTGTGTATCCAGTGGACTGTGTCAAATCTAGAATTCAGGTTCTTTCAATGGCTGGAAAGCAGACGGGCTTCATGGGGACGTTTGTAACTGTTGTGAGAACTGAAGGTGAGTGTGCAGGAGATTGAGAGAATCTGTAGGGCTACGGATTCAAACCTATTCTCTTCAGCACCAAAAGCTGCTTAATAAACCGTGTCTGTTTATACTGTGTTAGAGACTTTCAGTTTCTAGCAGAACTATTGTTGCTTCTCCTAGTTTGAGAATCTTGGATTCTAGAAGTTGAGACCTACTTCATTCTGCTCTGCTTGTTGAGTCAGGAAACAATTCCCTTAAAGCTAACAAAAGCTGATTAAGCATTAAAAGCAGGCAAGTAAATTTCATTACTTATGCATAAAACCTGAAGGAAGCAGTAAAGTAGAAGAAGTGTGCTGAAATTACCTCTAGAAGTTGATTTATGGCTGACTGCAGGCTGTTTGATAAATCAGTCTGATCTAGACTGGCAACTTGGAGATTCCAGAGAGGATATGCTTAAGTAGAAAAGACCTGTAGCACACACTCCAGAAGCTGGTGTAAGAACATAAATGGAAGTAGATGTGATTCCTGACCTTGTTACTGGGGAAGATAGTCAGCAGAGCAGGGGTATTATGTGGCTCAAAGGTAGCCCTGCCCTTCTTTCTGCCAGCTGCGGTACTGCTGCTAGGAACTGCATCCTCTAGTGACAAAGATAAGCTTCTGAAGACTCCATTATGCCTGAGGTGTGTCTCATGTAAGCACCTAAAGTTAAAAAGCCAAGCTCGTGTTATTACTATAAGATGCTCCTGCATCAGTATCCAGCAGCTCTCTAGTTAACTGCTACAGCAAAGACTTCAGTTGTGTGGCTGCGTGTACATGTGCAGAACTGTAACTGAAGTGCCCTTGAAAGCTGAAAGCATAGGAGTTGATGCTAAAAGGCATTATAATGAATTGCTAACCAGCTGTAATTTCATTTCCAGGTGTACTTGCCTTGTATTCTGGACTAAAGCCAACTATGATCCGTGCATTCCTGGCCAATGGGGCACTGTTCCTTGCCTATGAGTACAGCCGGAAACTTATGATGAAACAGATAGATTCTTACTGATACCTTCTAGCAAACAGAACAACCCTTCAAATAAATGATCAAAGCCCGTAGGACTCAACATGATCTGAGAGCATTACCAGATCACTGACCTGATTTTAGGAACTCAATTCCAGTTTAGGATTTGTAATCTTTTAAATTCAAATGATTTTTATGGAGAGCTATACGTGCTTCTTGAATTGAACTGGCAGGACTATCTCCATCTTGCAGATTCTGCACTGGGTTTGCTACACATCATAAATGTCTTTTCCTGCCTGTAATGGTGCTAAAGAGACACATTGGTTTTTAATGTTACAGGCAGAACAGGCTGTGATTTGTTTAAGAAAAGCACTGCTTTAGAGCTTGTGCTGTGACTGCTACATTTCCCATTTCCTGCTAGCAATATCTGATTCTAAGTAATTCCAGTTTTGTCTAATCTTCCTGAGTGTGGCTCTCATTTTCTAGCTCCCATCCACCCTATGACTTTCAGTGATCATTGCAGCTGGTTCATCTTGCATACTCTGACACACTGATGGCCTTACTGAAGCTTTCACCCCCTACTTTTACTGTCCTATGACTTAGAACTGAGATAGGGTTGCATTTGAGATAAAATATGAAGTTTCTGGATGTAAGGAGACAAGGCAGCATTTATGACAGTTGTTTGCTGCAGGCAGTGCTGAAGTATTATAAATATCACTGAATTAAACTAACATAGGAGGTGCTTGTTCATAGCATAGAGCTGTAACATGCAAGCTCACAGCTTGGTCTGTGTGCTTGAAGGACAGGAAGCTAAAGAGGAACAAAAAGCCAGAGCCAAGTTCTTGAAGACAGCTGACACCATGGGCTTTAGTTTATTTCAACTGGAGTCCTGCCACATGTGCCACTTGCTGCAGCTCTTCAGCTGAGTGGAAAGCACTTGTCTTAGGCCTGAAGGGCACATCTTTCTTGTGGTGTTTGCTTAAATATGCAACTTAAGGCCAGGTAGAGTTACCCAAAATGAGATTGTAGCACCTGCTTTTCTAGTTGCTTTCTTCCTTTTCTTTAAAAAGCAGCCTACTGCCAAGCCTGGACAAAGACAAAGCAAATCTCAATACAGTGCAGTTCATAAATCAAACCTGGAGTTGTTGAGAGAGATATTACCTATGTGATGGTGTGACATGCTCACCCTTTGGACACAGCCACTCTCTTGGCTAGCAGCACTTTGACACATCACATAGAAATTAGCAACTTTTATTACAGCAACAGGAACATGCCAGTAAGTGACAGTTTCATGCTACAGCCTGTTTCATAGCTCCAGAAAGAAGAAAATCATAGCTCCAGAAAGAAGAAAAAGCTGTAGACAAACATCTCAGTGCCTCTTGTGATAGAGCCAGAGGACACTCAAATGAGCTACAAATCTCTGATGGAAGGTGGTTACTTCAGCCTTCAGGAGCAGTGCACACCACTCCCACACAAGGGGCAGTTACAAACAGTGCATGGCTGAAAAGGCTGTAGTGCCTATTGCACCACTTTACCTCAACTCATTGGTACATGTGGCAGTATCACTACACAAAGTCAGTTCTTTAGCAAGGAGCTTATGGCAAAGGCTTGAATAATTCAGGTATAAGGGTAGGATTTCAAGAGTCCTAAGCTTTCTGAAGTTGTTTATCCAAGAGAAATAATATCAAATGTCATGATTATTTCAACTGCATACAAAGATAACAGAATCCATACCAGGGGAATACTGAAATCTCTTTCTTAGATTTGTCTTTAGTTTCATTTTATAAAACTCAATTGCAGAATTAAAAAAAAAAAAAAAAACGAGTTCCAGAACCACTGACAGGAGGAGGTTGGTGACAGGAACAGATGTGCATTCTGAGAGTTTACCTTTCAGAGTTGAACCAAGCAGGGACTTCTACAGCTGCAGTTAAGCTGCACACATGTATTGATTGTTTAGCTGAGAACTTCATAATGTTGTTACAGGAATTCATAGCAATAAAATTTGATTCAACTGACTAGCAGGCTTTGTCCTTCAGTAACACCCAACTTGTCAAACAGGCTGGAGGCTGAATTTAGTGTCACCACCCCTCTGGAATTAAAGAGAGCATTTCAGAAACCATCCCCAAATTTATAAAGCCCTCAGATTTGAGCTAAGAGAAGCTGCTGAGAAACAGTTGTATGTTTTACATAAACCACTGTGTAGAATAACCATGGCTTAGCCCTCAGCCTGCTGCTTTGTCAGTACCAAAGTCAGTTCTAATATTAGGGATTACATCAAGTTCCCAATTGTTAACACGATACATGGTATTAGTTATTTTCCTACTAGTAGCCCAGTACAGGGAAACTGGGGTCACATAAGACCCCCCAAAAGCAAAGGATGAGTGTCTACTATGCTGAAGCCAGAGGTTACTGCTCTAGGAAGTTCAGAAACTATTGCTCTTGTAGTTATTTTGTTACTTGTTCCTGCTTATCATATGGAAGTGCATACTTTAGCTGGACAAAAACCCCTGACTTCTTGCTGTGAGAGCCTTCACGAGCAGGACGCAGAACCTTGAGTGCCCTGCAGCTGATTAGAAAGGGCAGTTTAGGTGAATGCTGTCTCACTGCCAGAGCTGAGCTAAAAGGAACTCAGTCATGAGACACTTCCAGCTGCAATAAAACGGCATTGGATTCCAACTCTTAGTGATCTCGGTCTGTGCTGGAAGGCCCTGTCTGCTGCCTTACTCAGTCGCCCTCTAGCGAGGGAACTTTGGTCTCACTCGTTTATAAAGGGGAAAATTTCGTTGCCATCAGACTAGTAGCAGAGCATTAACTCCACCGGCATCTCTTCACCTTCAGAAGAAGCTCCAACAACATCTCACGTAATTACTACATATGGAAGTGTGTAGTAACAAAGTGACCCAGGCCCACAGCATCCTGTTTATGGAAGTGCTAAGCATTTGTAGAATGACCTTCAAAATAAGTTCAGATCTCTATACTTGAAGCATAGCATTCAGAGAAGCTGCTTCCAACTAAAATGGGAGCTTCAACACCACACTTACTAAATACCAAGCAATCATTCAGCAACAGCCAAACTCAGGTCTGTATACGTACCTCAGAATATGCCACAACCCTCAGTTGAGCATTTGGAAGCTCTGGGATCTCTGCTTACTTCATTAGTTGGGTATTAGCTAAGGTAGCACCCACCTGCCAGTGGCACGTTACTATTCCCCCTCCCCTCCATATTACCTTAGTTCTGGTAACCTGATGCTGGGGGAAGTGTCTCAGTCTACTCCAACAGTACCCTGCAGACTGCTGTTCTCCACCCACCAACAAGTGAACGCTGTTGTTTAGTGCTCACAGCTTAGAGTAGGGATTACCTGCATGTAAACATATCTAGGCTCCAACAGATCTATCAGTACATTAACATAAATCACAGTTACATGACATTAAGTACTTCAGAGATGTATTGCTCTGCACAACAGAACTTCAGGTCAGTTTATTTGAGAAGCTGTATCTACATAGAAATACATTAAGTGCATCAAAGTGAGACCGCTTCACTACACTGAAGCAGCAAGGTATCATCAAGACAGGAGATGAGTTTAAGTATTTTCCTTCTTTCAGCTTTCCCTTACAGTTCAGTAAAGTTCATCTCTACAGCAAATGTCTCACTGTAGACTTTCCATGTTTTTGACTTGTGAGGGTTATCCAGCTCATTCCTGGGAAGGTACAGTCTGAAAGATAAAACCCAGTAATATTTCTTAGGGCCTAGGAATGTTTTTCCATTAAGATTGTAGAGAAGACTTGAAGTTTGGCTCCAGAGTATTAACTATAGGCCTAGGTCTAAAATTCAGACAGACATTAGGTAAGCCTGCATGGGGATTTGGACATGAAGTAGCTCACAAATACACAGCCAACCTGATGATTCATGGTCTACTCTAGCCAGGACACAACCACTACAATAAAGTTAGTGTTATGCCCAGCTCAAGGCCTTTCAAGGGAATAGAAACCTGTGGCCTTATGGCATGCACTTGACTCAGTATTCAGTCAAGCTCAGCCACCATGTTCTCCCCACCCCTTCTCCTTTAATGCTTACTAAATTCATTTCTAATCACCTGATAGCACCTGCACATCACCTTTTGATATAACACTTGCAGAGCTACATGACCACAGGCACACATTCCTCTTGCTACTAGCTTCATGTAAATGGCTATCTCAGTTTAGGTGCAAGATAGTTGCATTGCTGCCTAGCATATTAAGTTTAGAGTTACAACTCATGGCTACCTCTCCTTACTGAATTTATTCCCCCAGTCTGAGAACTGTTTGTTCTTTTATAGTTGTGGAAAGAATAGAAATTATACCTGATACTTTAAGTTCACTGTTCTGTTGTCTAAACCTACCTATTTTAGTAGACAGGCCAGAAGGAGCTGAAGTCTCTACTTCTCTATCACTCCCCTGGCAAGATAGACAAGCCCAGCCTTTGCTGGCAGGATCTCCCCCAGGAATTCTGGTCTCAACAACAAGCCCACAAGAGTTTTTAAACTTTTAACAAAAGCATGAGAACTAACAAGTTAAGAGCTTTTCTGGGATCCAAAACATTAATAACTAACTTTTAACATTTGCCTTGCTTAGCTGCTAAATTCAGGTTCCAGCCTCAGTCAGTTGTGCTATTGACATTTGAATAGTAAACTAATCTTGAACAAAACAATATTATTAACAATAGAGCGCTGGGAAACAAACCAATGGATTAAGATAATTGACAGGACAAGGGGAATGGTTTTAAACTAAGGAGAGGGGAGATTCAGATTAGATATTAAGAGGAAAATCTTTACTCAGAGGTGGTAAAGCACTAGCACAGGCTACTCAGAGAAGCTGTGAGGCTGTGAGCACCCCATCCCTGGAGGGGCTTAAGACTGGGTTCGATGGGGTCCTGGGCTGCTGGGTGGCAACCCTGTCCACAGCAGGAGGTTAGAATGGCTTGGGTTGGAAGGGACCTTAAACCCCATTTAGTTCTATGATCCTGTGTTTAAACCACTTTGCACAGTACGAGTCTGTGCCAACTACCTGCTCACAAGTTAGAACTGAAAATCAGAAAGCCATACAGAAGCAAAGACTGGCTTGGTTAGCACTCTGTTTCAGCTCTCAGCACTGTGTTCAGTAACTGTCAGCTCTGTTCATACACCAGAAATCAAGTTCTGAAAGCAGTCACTGTGATCACTTGCCTGTTATTTTCAATAAAGGAAGTGTTGAACCAGAAGAAAAATGGGCAGTTATCATAGCCTTTTGGAAGATCCTGAAAGTAAAAATTCATTTAAGGAATGATTTTTGCAGACACAAGTACTCATTTGTCCTCAGTAGTTTGACTTACAAAGCCAGGTGCTAGAATCAGTACATTTAACAAGACATATCACACTCAGATCACATTTTTCATTCATTTTGTTCCAGGCCACCCAAACTTAACATAAGACCCATATCAGAAGCAGCAGGTACTCAGCTAAGATGCTTCAGTTGTTTTGTATGAACAGCCACCCTATCTGCACAAGCTGCTGCAGTAACACTTGCTATGTTCTCACTGCACTGTAGCAGCTCTTGTGTGGAATGGACCCTTAGGGCCAAGTCACCAGGGGTAAAGAAAAATAGAAAACAAAACCAGGCTTTGCCCCACAGAACTAAGCCAGTCAAGACCCAGCTGGCATTCGCATTGCTGCCCCTCCTCAAATTGAGGTGAGGATCTTAATGCTGTTGTACTTACAGAGTTAGATTCAAATCTGACTTTCACATCACCGCTTATAACAGGGCTGTCTTCCAAGCCAATGACTACAGAGTCACTTTCAGAATCAAAGAAGAGCTAGGTAACAGAGCAAAATATTACATTTATGAAAACCTACCACAGAGGCAGAAGGTCAACACAATTCATTGTGTATAAATACAATAGCAGTGCTAGTATATTAGCCAATAATTTAAGCTTCCCAGGTAAGAGTGAGCCATTAAGTACATTCAAGTGACTTCTAGGAAAGCTTTTTACTACCTTACATTATTTTTTCTAAGGCTTAGCAGAGTTGTATCTTTCTGAAGTTCATACTGTCTATTTATTTAGGTAGTTTTATATCCAGTATCCAGCTTCTGTGACTCAGCTGACAGTTTCATACTCTCACCTTGCAGTTTCCTTGTGTGGCGCACACACATTCCAACACAACTTGCTTTTTCATTATTATCTGCACCTTCATATCAGTTCCATTGCCTTTCCCAACTCCTAGGAAGAAAGAAGTTGCATTACACTGGAGCACAAACATCTGCTGAAAGCTAAGCAGAAATCAAAACCAAGTACATCAATCTAATTCAAAACTGCCTTGCTACAGACTTCACAGAACTCAAACCCTGAAGGTAGCTTGAGCTCCAGAGTCTGAGAGTTTGAATTTGAAGTAACAGTGAATCCTACTAGTGGAGCAGGAGCAGACATACATATTCTATCAACTGAACAAGAACAGCAGTTCAGGCCCCCTGGAAAGAACTAAACTTCTAGTACTAGTTATCAGTTCATACAAATAGAAACTTCGGTATATCAAGCTGAGAAACTGCAGCTCCAGATGTTGAGTTGGATCCACTAAATCCTACTTGATAATTGATTCCTTATCCAAAACAGCAGCTTGCATATGAAGTACTATTTGACCACATACCCGGAAGTGACAAAACAAAGCAACTGCACTTCAGATTTTGTTTTCAAATCTGTGCCATTGAAATACTCAAATAACAGTAAGTCTACATTCTCTACATTCCTACCAGAGGCTTAACAAGAGACAGAGATCAGCTGCCTGTGCTAAGAAACCATCACCAGATAGAGAGAGACCCAAATTCAAAAGTTCTTACCATGTATAGAGTGGATTTTGAAGTTTTTTATTTTGAGTTGTCTCTCTGGTGGGAGTTTGAAGTTATACTTGTTTTTCAGGATCTCATAATACCCAACATACCTACTCTGTAATGCAAAAAACCCAGACATTATGCAGTTTCTGTATCCCACACAGATTAATTCCAGGTAGTAGGATTAAGTTGATTTGCACTGAGTTCTTCTCTTAAGTCCAAGACTTAGAAGAAATTAAGCCATTTGCTTTTTCCTTCCACAGTTTAAGCATATAGTTGTTAAAGTTCTAAACAAGCTTTACATCCATCTCTAAATAGTATTTATACTTAGTTTTTTAAGAAGAAATCTATACTCAAGATCAGCAAAAAGAATGGAACTTTGTTGTGTTTAAACACTTTGCCCCTTAAAAAGCTCTAGGAAGCTTTCACTTTGAAAAAGCACCATCTGGAGGAGTAACTACCCTTCCATTCTATTTTAGACCAGCAACTAGAGTACCTCTGCCAACTGCTTCATCTCACAGTACACAGAATCAAGATCTGTGAGGATGTTCTAAATCTAATCAGGAATTGTCCTGGGCAGCCTGCTCTGGCTCACCTTGCTTAAACAGTGGGGCTGGACTAGATGGTCTCTTCGTCTTAGAAGGCTGGGAGCCCAGATACCATAATCACATTTAATACTGCACTCAGAAGCAGCATAAGAAATGGGCTGTAACAAGGGCATATAAGAAAGATGCAATGCAACCCTACTAGTTGATAGTCCAACCCCTAAAGAGTACAGTAGTAGGAACCTTTATCTCTGAAGCTACTCCATCTCTGCCACCTTGTTTAAGTGCTCACAAGGCTACAGTTAATTTGGCTCATTACATAACCTGCTCAAACTTACCTGGGATGGAGTTTCAACTCCTTGAAATTTGGTACTTGTAGTTCTGTCAGTTCTTCTCTCCCCAAAGTAGTCCAAACTCTCCTATATAGGAAGATTTCAAGAGTGAAAAATACCTCACAACCATTCCCCTCCCTGAGGATAGCACAAAGCAGAGTTAAACTAATCAATTCCAACAGAATACAGAAAAGGATACACAAGTTTGTTACCTTCTAGCTAGAAGGCATTGTAGCTGACTTCCTAACTAGTAACTTTAAGTCCACCATTCAGAAAGCAAGCTAGTAAAACTCTTTGAAAGAGGAAAGCAACATGCTTAAGCAATTGTAGAACCATACACATTTCAAGTTACCTGTGGCAGACAAAAGCTGAATATTGGTTTGTGGAGATCTACACTAAATTCAGAAAAGCAAGCGGCCAAACTGATACATGCTCCACAAAGATCACCTGCTGTGGACCAGAGCCTTCTGCAACCCAGGTTTCTGAGCCTGCATCAGAAATTTGGTATAGCAAAGCAGAAGAACATGGCTGTTCTGACTGCAGACTTGCTGATCTCCCTCTTCCCAGAATGTTCAGAAAGGCTTCTTGCTGTAACACTAACAATCAAAATAAAACCACAAGCAGTTCTTGATGCCTTACAGACCTTGGAAGGAGGGTAGGGAAGACAACTACACAAGGCTACTTAAAGACTTGCTTTAGTAGTGCATGCTGAGAAGCCACTTACAGTTTGAAGTAACTGCTTAAGATCCTAGGTTCTAAAGAAATGCTTTAAAGGCCACTTTCCCTGATCAGGAATAGTCTCAAACAGAAAGTTCACATAGCTGTAAGACTTTTTTTTTTTTTTTTTTTTTTTTTTTTTAAAAAGACTCCCACAATATCCTTAGTTTATAACATCAGTGCATTTCACCAACTAAGCAGATTCTAATGGGGGTATTCTGACTACTGAAAGAAGCAGAAATAAAAGCTAGTTTTCACCTTTGCACTCTCAAACTGGTCACTGTGTATAAGCCAGGTACAGACCATCGTTCCAGTTCTACCTGTATTAAAAGTAAGAGAAACTGAGTTATATGAGCTCAAAGGTTTGAGAATTAGTTTTGTGGAAATGAATTCATAGCTTGAAATAGAGGTAACAGAAAATAAGTGGCACACAAGTAATCAAGTACCTGTATTTCTGAGAAGAATAAAACACTGCAGTTTGTTACCTTACCTACTGAAAGCAATCCCTGCAATTCTTTATGGTATTACTTAAGATATTTAATTGGTCAGTAACTGTATCCTCTATTTAGCAGTGGAGAGATTCAAGCACATCTTACCAAATCCTTACACACTGGCATCAGCCAGTGCCAGCTGGAGTCTCACAAGTTACTTCTCCACTCTACCTTTCCCCCCTCAGCCCTACTAAGGCAGCACCAGGACTACTAGCACATGGTCTCCAGCACAATCTTGGTCTCAAATGCAAGCCTGAAGCCACATCATCCCTCCCTACCCTTGTTCTTCAAGCTGGTTTTGGCCTGCAGGTAGGTTCAGCATTCAGTTTCATTAAGCCTCCTAAGCTAAGTTTCCAGCTGTGGAGAAAAAGCTTTCGTAGGCATCTGGTTCAAGTGAACCAGAATTTGTGGTCACCTGATGCTATGTCTAAAAATGTGACAGAAGCTTTCAGGGCTTGTTCACACAGCTACTGATGTTCTTCAACAGCTCCTGCACTGCTGTGGATTAGACATAGCACCCACAGATTATATTATGCAGGAGCTAACACAAAGCCTGTCCCCACAAATATACCATATACTCTTTTTTCCTCAATGCCTTATGTGTCTTAAGGATCCAGCAGTACTTTGGACAGTCCCCACAGAAATTCAGCAGCTCAAAGTATGTTGCAGTGCAAAATACTCAGTATGGATCACTGGCTGGCACAAAGTTAAGCAGCAGCTTAACAATTGCTAGTAGCAACATTAGGAGCTCCCTGTCCTCAGTCCCTCCTACCAGGAGGGTCAGGACAGCAGGAACTTATTGTAGAATTCAGGTTAGCTTTTTCCATAAAATGGCAGCTGATTTCTTAAAACTACTTCAAATCTGTGTGTGCAACACTAAACAGTATTACTGTTGCTAATCACAGTGCCTGTAAAATCTGACAAGAATAGATAGGCTCAGAGTACCAGATTATCCTTAAGTTTAACAAAGAATTTGTGGCATACACAGATTGTATACAAGAAGCCTTACCCTTGCCTCCTTTACAGTGAATTGCTATGACATTCTTCTCATCTTGATTCATCCATTCACTGACACTGGCAGTAAATTTCAGCATGTCCCTAGATAAAAAGAAAATTAGTGCAGACAAAGCAAAAACATGAAAAGTTATGCTGGTGCAAGTACTCATTAACAAGACTCACTGTAATGCTGGAACATTGTGGTCATCAATAAAGATCCTTTCTACCCTGTAGTGGAAGTACTTAGGGTCATAGCCTTTTTCACCTACAAAGTAAGAGCTGGTGTTACACCAGGAAGAGCAACAAAAGCTTGCAACAATGAAAGTGGCTTATGATACAAGACTGCTGGTCTAAGCATAAAATAGTGTTTAAGACCTTTCGATAGATTTTAAGTTCCTGAAGATCTGACAGCATCAACATCACCTTGAAATGATACTTTTCTTTTTAGCAGTCTTTCAATAGTCAGGAACAAAGCATACTTACTGCAGAGATTGTAGACTTTATAGTGGTCTGCATGCTTGGTGTCCAAAAATCTTGCAACTTCCTGAAGTAATAAGAAACAAGTTTAAAGTATTTAGTGCTCGTCCTTGAACAAGAGGCCTTTTCATCAACCCAGTAGTTCAAATTCCTGTCTCAATTCTGAGAAAGCATGACTGTGATTCAATTCCTTACTTTCTACATAAATATGTAGAGTATCAGACAGCACAGTTCTAAATGGACAATAAGCATTTAAACATTGTCATAATTAGATAGCTAATATTCACACTATCACTAGACTGTGAGAGAATTTATTTGGTTCACTGAAAGATTCCTCAAGAGGAGAGACATCAGAACATCAGTCTGTCCACACTACAAGATGCATCTTATTAGGCTGAGACTAAAACACAGCAATGCAGTGCAGGGGAGATCACTATTTAATTAGTCTGACCAACCAAGCTCAGGACTAGGATTCAGTAGTGTAACCTGCGTACAAATTAGTTCACACACAAGTTCTAGTTCACCTAGAAGTGAAACCGCATTTAGAAATACTAAGCCTGGTAATGAGAGATTCTTACCTCTATAGGATTCCTGTAGAAAGACTGCCTCCCAGAAGATGGAAAAGACATTGCAATAACACGATCTGTGGAGAAAACAGCAATCAGAAGTAACAACATGGAGGCAGCCCTCCTCCCCAACCCCCCCTTCCCCCCAAGTCCAAAAACAATTTGACTGAGATCATTATGGAGTAGATTCCTCCCTATCCTACAAGTACACTACTTAGGAAAAGCACCGGACCATTTCCAAGAGTTTTTCCCCTCACTCCCATAATTAGCATAGCTAGAGCAGGCTAATAGTCCTTTCTGAAGGATTAGTTACCAGTAAGTGCCACCCAACATGGAACTGGAGACAAAGTTCCAGTAAGTTAGTCAGGAGTTACCTAGTTTCCCTAGGCCTCAGAACTGCTATCACTACCTACAGCTCGTACAACCTCTCTCCCAGAAGGCTAGTCCTTGAAAGCATTGGTTTCAGTGTTAGTAGGCTGTTTAATGCTGTAAAGTTTCATCTATTGTTATAGATAATATAAGAGGATTTCTACCAACCAGTAACATAAGTGAGATCCAGATCAAAGCCATCTTTCATGTAACGCCTTTTGTTTTCAGAGACCTGTAAAAATGGAGCAGTCTTTCAAGAGAATGACACAGATCAACAAGTGTTGTCTATTACGAGGGGAAAAAAAAGAAACCCTGACTCTGAAGCCAAGTCATGTTTCAGAACCTCATTTTATTTTTGCAGAGTTCACAGCATTATCTGAGAACAAGTTTGTGTTATTTGAATGATCTCCTATTACCTAAAGTAATTTTTGCCTTGATGTATAGAAGTGAAAAAACATTGCAGATCCTCCACAAACTGCACATGAAAGGGTCTTTGCTATTTCAGTGTTTGGGAGCTGAATGAAAGGAAGAGAATGATTAGGGCAGAATACTTAGGTATTTACTCCTGTGTAAAGGGTTGAACTCAAAGCTTCAGATTTCACTTCAGTATCCTGATGTAAGAAAGAGGCATTTAAAACAGATAGGACTTCAATGCATCTAACAGATGAGCTGTTTTGTTTTCCACCAACCTCTCCTCAGCCAAGGAGGAACCTGCAGTCCAAGCACCACACAAGCCAGCAATTATCAAAACACACTACAGTGTCACAATCACTGATACCCTGGTTTTGTAGGTCAAGGAGCTTCTTGCTCAACTAGGGGCAAGAATTACTAGCTCTACTGCAGTCAAAGGCAGAACTGCAATACCCCATCAAGGACATAGAAGAGGCATGTTGCTTCTGCTGTATTATCAGTTTCAGATCAACATGCTGTAGACAGATTTGCTGCTTGCTGTTTTCTGACAGTTGCTTGGAGAAAGAAATAGTAATAGCTGCCTAGATATACTACTAGGCCAGCTTACCATTCTTCTGGTTACCACTTCAAGTTGTTTCTTCTGTGAAGCCAGGCGAAATATTCTTATTAAGATGACAATTCTCAGAACTCGAAGGAGAGTAACCATTCTAGATGAAAGAGATTAATTGTTAAAAGAAGTGCTGAGCCTAAATGTAAAGCTTGAAATTATTTAAAAGCTGTTTCAGAGAATATTAAAAGAAAAAGTCTTGCTTCATGTAAAAAAAACCCAAGGCCTGGAGTACCACAGTTTTATTGTTGATGGTGCTAGGCATGCATATTCTGAAGTAGTAACAGAACTAGAAAATCCCATCATCTATTCTAGGAACTTTCTCAGCTATCCCCACCCAGCAAGCAACAAATTCCCTTAACACTGCCAATTATCCCTTGATACTTACGTGTACACAGCCACCTGACAAACAAGCTGAAAAGAAGTTAAGTAAGCTAGACATGCTTCAGTAAGAAACGTTTTCTTTAATCAGTCAACAATTTGACAAATTTAGTTGAGAAACTTTGAACTCCTACTGAACTTTGGATCAAGTAAGATGCTTATGTGAGTAACTCTACAGAAACAGGGGGAGTTGCTTCAGCATACCCTTAGGGACAAGGGCAAACTAGCACTCATTTCTTAAGGAGGTACATGAGCATACATTAAGGAGCACACACGTTTCAGGTCCTGTTATACCTAAGGACAGAGCTTCAGTAAATACCCACAGTTCTCCATCAACATAGAGCTTGTGGAAGACAACAATACACAGAGTTGTCTCTCCAGCTCCCTCCTAGTCCAAGATAACTCTGCTATTGTTTTAGAGGAATTCCCCTGAACTAGAAGCCAGACAAGGATATGAACTAACACTGGATTGAAGACACTAGAGCTCCTCTCCTCTGCTTGAACCACAGCTTACAAGAAGAGTTTGCCCTCTGCCCTTTGCAAAGGCAGCTAGTTAAGCATTAGTTTGCAAGTAGATACCCAATGCAGACATCCTTTCATTGGTCAAGAGACACTCACTCCAATCCACACTAGCTAGAACAGGTTAGAAACAGACACCCCTTGATGGAAGGATGTGACATTGCCTCTCTGGGTTGTCACTGAAATTTAACTTGTCATACAAGTTGTCACCCACAGAAAGCACTTGACAAATCTCCAAACAGTCTGAACAGGTTTTAAGACTGCTGTTCATATCTAAAAGGAATAACCGTGAGGAAAGAAAGGCAACAAAAGCTCAGGTAAGCTAGGGAATTAGTTTGATTGTGTGGCTGCAACTGGAGGATTAGGTGGGAAGGCCATTGTCTCAAAATTTGAATTTGGCCAGGTCTATGGCATCTGAGCAGGACTGAAGAGCTTTTAACAAAAAGTCTTACAGAGCCTCAAGAGCTGCATGGGTGAGATGGTAGGTCCCAGCTGAACATCCCAGCATGATTTTTTTTTTGTGTGTTGCACCAGGCAGTGCAAAAACTGAGCTTGCCCTAAAAGCTCCATCAAGTCAGAATACAAGGGATTTGCACACCAACCCACAACAGCATAGAACAGCACAGAAACACCCCTCTGCCCCCACCATTCACTTTTAGTTACACCAGTAGATGTTTAGATCATATCTGCCTTTGAGACAAGGTCAAGCTACAACAGAACAGTAAGCCTAAAGAATGGGAAGACTTTGCTTTGAATTCTGTACTGTGAAATACTATCACAGCAATATTTGTCATCTAGCATACACTCACCTAGCCTAGATATGCCCAAGAACATTCTTAGTTGCCCATCATGGAAAGATCACATTAACAGCTGTCATACCATTCTTACCTCGGCATCTGATCAGTGGCAGCAAGGTCAGAGAAGGAGTAGGTCATATTAATTAGTAGAGTGCCCACTACTATGAATGCATCCAAAGTATTCAGTTTGGACTGGAAATAGTTCTTGAAGCTGAAAAAAAAGATTTTTAGATAGAATGCCTCTACAAATGTAAAAAAAACTTCCCCTGATCAGGAAGAGCTACTGCTAGGGACAGATTCTTCTGAGGAAAAAAAAAAAAGCTTTTCTTCTTAGAAAACTAAGCACAAGAGACCCACTATGAGAGCAGTCATAGCAAAACCAAAACCAATTTCCATTGCACTTAAGCACTTAAAAGCATTCTACAGATTAGCCTATGAAATAGAAACAGTCAGTGAACATAGCCAAGAGAAAATGAGACTCTTCTCTGTGAGAAGTCAGCCTGTCTATTGTTCCAAGCTTGAAGTATTGCTCTTACTACTTGAGGTCTTGCCACACTGAATTCCCTTGCTTGTGTCTTACCCTTCAACAAACACTCTCATGAGAACATCAACAAGGAAGAAGAGTGCTATAGCCAGGGAAACACCTTCAAGAATCTCTCTAATGCCTCTTTTCTTCTCACTGATGGCCAGATCCACAATCACTACTATGATATCCACAATGATGAGCACAACCCCAAATACTCTGTGAGGAAAAAAAATACATATATACATACACAAGTTACCTTTAGAAACAAAGAATTACTGGTATATACAAACTGGAGATCACAAATCTAGGTTTTCATTTTAAGCTTGTACAGAGATTGAGTCCTGTAACCGCTTGCTGAAAGATTCAAATTGCATTTAAGTGATCTGCACAGAATATGCCATCCACATGGAACTGTGTGTTTTTAGACTCAACAGTAGTTATTAATAATCCCATATCTATCCATGTATGATGCAAACCTGAGTGCTTTAAGGCACAGAAGCTGCTGCTTTCCAGCTTACTTTCCCTCCCACTTGTAAGGAAGAACAGTTCCTAAGAAATAACCATGTTTAACGGTTCACCCTCTTTTAGCAGGGGACCAACTGGCTGCCACAGGCTTTAGTACAACTTTAAGAACCCTTATGTCAATAAATGACAGTAACACTTACAATTCCAGCTTTCCATTCTCTTTGGAGAACACAGACATCTATTTAAGACATCTTTCTCAAAGAAACCTCCCCTCTGCTGGAGGAAATAGATTCAGTACTTCCCAGACAGAAGCTCAAACAAGTCTCAGAGTTCTTACAACAAGAACTACTTCTATCTTTCCCACATCATTACAAGCATAATCTTTTACCTGAATCCAAATGACATCACAAATGGGGAAATTTTTCTCCTAATGGTACTGCAAGAAAAGAGAATCAGCATCAAGACAAGTGACAATTTGCTACTGATTAAGCCAGAGTAGCACTGTTACTGAAGTTCATTTTTATTTTCAGAACTGTGTCATTGATATAAGAGAGTATTTAGCTGCATTCATAAAGCAAATACATTAAGGCAGTGTTTGGAAAAGAAAAATCTTTCAGCATTCACACAAGAGGTATTTTATTAGTTACAGCCTTAAAACAGTACTACTTTGTCAGTATTGTTCACATATTTGTCCTGTTATGTACGGTTACTGCACTTCTCCATCACCACACACACATTGGAGACACCACTGTTACAGGAAACATCTATCAACTCAGTAATTTATATTGCACCTCAATCTCATCTAAACTACTTGTTTCCTTTAGGGTAGTTTGAGCATTACATTTCACTTGGTGAGAGACCTTAACTCCATTATCCAGTTTAAGACAAGGCTGAGTATCTTTGAAGTGATAAGGAAGCATTTTGATGGGTGCACTGATTTAGTCCATACTCCTCATTATTAAGTTTAAAGTTCAAAATATGAACAAGTAAACAGCTACACCTTTGAGCAGGAAAGGTGCTGCATCCTTAACTTGGATAGGAAAACGAGTACTGTAACTGAAATAATAAGCTTTATTTTCAAGGCAATGTAGCACACAGAAGGTTCTCCTTGCACTGATGAATACCCAGGATGCAAGGAAAACAATGCAATAATTACATTACTTTGTGACTTTGTCCAGCCAACCCTATGATATAGGTATAGTATGTACAGGAAGACTTCAGCTTCCACAGCCCAAGGACAAGCACTTTTATTTTATGCACTAAAAAGGTACTCTAATCCGGCCTGCCAACATCTTGGATCAGTTAGAGGCACAAGAGTTGCTTGCATATTTAGCTTAAGCCTTTATGAAATGCTCTTTTAAGCACCTTGACCTGAATTCATACAATTTAGGACAATGGGAGAGGAACTGAGATAACAGGCTTAATCTTACTGTTCTTACTGATCACTAGCAGGTTCAGACATTCTTGACAAGGGCATAAGGCTTACCATTTGCTCCAGATCCTCATTCACCTGATTTTCTCACCAGCATTTCTTCAGTGCTCTCCCAAGCCAATTCTTTTGGGAGAACATGTATGCAGTGCAGTTTGAACTACCTGTTTTCCACTCTGTGACAGATTTATTGCTAATTGGTGAACTGGGCTTTCATCTCCATAGGTATTAAGAAGCTTCCTGAACTTCCATGCAGTTATACATTAAAGCAAATCTTGGTATCAAGTGATGTACAGCTTCAAGGTATCAAGATAAGATCAATGCACTGGTATCAAAATAATTAAGGCTTATTACTAACTCCAATACACCACCTGCCTTCTCATTTTGGCTCACACATTTTCACTTTTGGGGAAGGTAAACAAGGCACTTAGTCTCTGTTAGCTTACTTGGAACAGCTGTCCAGTTCATTATCCTCATCACGGCCATCATCAATCTTTATCGTGGGCTCATTTGCTTTTGGAGAGCTGGCAAAGGAACAGCACACACACACACACAAAAAAAAAAAAAAAAAAAAAAATCACATACCAGTACAGATGTCAACTTCATGTATTGCTACCCTTCATTATTTCAGATAAAGTAGCATTAACTACTGTCAGCTGAGCAGCAAGGAGCAACCTGGGTGAGAGCACAGTAGTAGTACCAAGGGAAGAAAAAGGTTTTCCATATGTTGGCACAACAGAACCCTTTGGTTTGCACTGACCTAGTTCCACTTAACTATCCATCTACCGAAGTTCTCTTTTGGGGAAGGAAGGGAAGACATTTTATTAAGTAATAAGATAAAGGACTTTGAAGTAAAGCATCCAAAAGTCTGTCAAGAACTTGAGACAAGTCCAGACTCTGGAAGTGCTGGAAACATGCATATGCAAAACTCAAGTGGAAAAAAAAAAAAACATCAACACTACTACAGTAAAGTACTTGTTCATAAAACACTTGCTAGGAGAAGCCATAGCACAGCAATGTTTTTGTGCTGAGCAGGATACCAGACCGGAAACTGGAAGACCAGGGCAGCAGCAGCTGCTGAAAACTTTTGCAGTAGCTGCTCACCATAACTTCCTCAGAAGAGTCTCATTAAATCAGGATTTTGTTTAGCCACCTGAAATGCTTTGAATACCACAAGATGACTTCATAGAAAGTCAAATGTAATAGTCAAATCAAATGATTTGCATTTTTAACCTATTGCACAGAAATAGCGTATCACGTAATAGCACAGCCACAGTGTTTGCTGTGGCTCTGTCTCTGGCATCATTGCTATTCACACAGAAGCAACCATAGGCACAGTATTTTCCAGCTCTATTATCTCCAGATACTGGCAAGCTTGCTCTGTTCCTAAAATTGAAGCAAGGCTCTGGAGATATGTACCATTCAGCTCAGTCTCCCAGCTGTTCTCACAGGATATTCACATCAGAGTTATCTGTTTAGCGTGGGCTGAAACACTTATTAGGATGCGTTACTGCTGCTATAGCAATCCTGCTGCAGATCACTTGCTTGTACTTGTATACAAGTGAAGGGAACTTAAAGCCAGCTTTTTATCCTCTACTCTGAGAGAAATAAGATAAGAATGAGCTACAGTAGCGTGTTGGGCTAACATAAAAAGAAAATAGAAGCCAAGTCCAAGGACACTATTTACACTGCGCTCTCACACAGTAATTCAGATCTGAACAATGCTTCCCTAGCAGATAGTTTTATTTTACATCTAACTGTTGCCCAAACTAGAAAAAGCTTTCTGCTACAAGATTCTACATCTAGCCTTCAAACACAAGGTAGAAGAAAATGAAAGCATACTACAACCTATTTCCTACCTATGTATTGTCTAAAGAGTACACAAGCTTTTCTAACTGCTCACAGTTAGAGTGAACGTCAGACTGGAAGATTATAAGGAAAGCAGAGCAATATGCAACTACAAAACAACTTGACAGTGGCTCCCAGAAGCTAGAAGAAAGCAAGACTTACTGCCCTGAACTTAGCACACCAGGACAGGATAGTTGTACCTCCTCATTACAGTTCTCAACTACTTGTGAGAAGCCCAGCACAAAAGCACATTCCTATCAGAGATATCACTCCTCAAGTAGCACTGTTCTCAGGGTGGAAGAAAAAAAAAAAAATAGAAACTGTGTATGAAGTGATTGAAGTTTATACAGCATATCTCCTCTTTGTTACGCTCAACAAAGTAAGGAATGCTAGGCAGAAGGCTGCATGCAGCACGCTTCAGCTCTGAACTCGTGCACCAGTGCAGTTCGTTCCACTCACCTCGAAGCTTCAGTGAGCTCTGACCCCTGTTCATACCTCACAGTCGTCATTGTGGTTTTTCTTGCTCTGCTGGCGTTAAGAGAAGCACATGCAGTTAGATAGCAGTACAAGCAGCAAGGAGCATTCACATTTTTGCCTATAGCAGTTCTATACGTTATGAGAGGACAGGCCTGTGCTCCCTTCTCAAACCCCTTCCCTCACAGCTGAGGAAGCACAGAGGAGCCATCGCTCAGCAGCACAACCAAGCACATCTAGCACGCACAAGAGACGACAGCTTTGTTATCTCAGCACGATCCTTTCCCCGCTTCCAGCCCGTCCCCCGCTCCGGCTGGCAAAGCCAGGAACCCGGGTAGCAGCGCAGACGGGATGCCCACACCTCACCCCGGCTGCTGCACCCAGCTCGTCCGATCCCGGGCTGCGAAGCCCCGCCCGGCACAGCCTCACCCGGCGGACTAAAAAGAGAGGCGGCTCCCAGGCGGGGTGCCGGCCGGCCCCGGTCAGCGCCCGGCACTCCCCGCCCAGCAGAGGCCCCGCGGGCCGAACCCCGGTCGTCGTCGCCAGCCACAGCCACAGCCACAGCCCCGGCCACGGCCACCTCCGGCGGGACCGGCCGGAGGGATCGGGGGAGCTTCGCCCTCACCTCAGCACGGCCACCCGCCTCTCAGCTCAAAGTCTGAGCCCGGACACCCGCCCCCGGTGCCCCGCGAACTCAGCGGAAAATTGCGTTAAACTTCCTGAGGACAGCCTGCCCACCTCCCGACCGAAGCCCCGCTCACCCGCCGAGCCGAAGCGGAACCGCGAAGCGGGAAAGCGCTGTGGCCCCATCCCGGGACGCGGTTAAAAGGGCCGCGGGGCCGCACCTGGGCCGGGCCGGGCCCGACCGCTGCCATGGCGACGGCCTCGCTCCGCCGCCCGCCTCTGCCCTACGGGAGCAACTCCTGTACGAGAAAGGCTGCGAGCCCTAGGGCTGTTCAGCCGGGGGAAGAGAAGGCTGAGCGGATATGTTATCCAGGCTGGATGTGGCTCTGGGCAGCCTGGTCTGGTGGTTGGCAACCCTGACCTTGGCAGGGGGGTTGAAACTAGATGATCATTAAGGTCATTTTCAACCCAGGCCATTCTATGATTCTGTGATCTTACCGATGCTTATAAATATCTAATGGGTGTGAGTCAAGTGGATGAGACCAGGCTCTTCTCAGTAGTGCTCAGCGACAGAACAAAGGGCAATGGGCACAGGCTGGGACATAGGAAGTTCCATATGAATGTTGAGAAGAACTTTACTGTCAGACTGGCAGAGCACTGGAACAGGCTGCCCAGAGAGGTTGTGCAGTCTCCTTCACAGAATCACAGAATCACAGAATGGCCCAGGTTGGAAGGGACCTCAAGGATCATGGATCTCCAACCCCCCTGCCACATGCAGGGCCACCAACCTCCACATTTAATACTAGACCATGCAGCGTCTGATGCACGGACTCAGATGTGAATGATCCAAATCGTTTATTACAAGTTCTCACATCACTTATATATCTTCACAAGTTTTCTTTTTCTAGCTTTCCCATCCACCCCTACAACTTTCCCATCCACCTTTACATGTGAGCAAAGCATTCTACAAAACACTCTTCAAATGTTCACACAGGTGCTTATCCAATCAGAGCCGTGAGACATTCTCTTTTCTTCTAGAGGTGTCCTTGGTTCTCATTCTGTTTATCTTGCTCCACAGCTTCTGCTCTGAACAGTTTTTCTTGTATTCCCACAAGACCAGGCTGCCCAGGGCCCCATCCAACCTGGCCTTGAACACCTCCAGGGACGGGGCATCCACAACCTCTCTGGGCAGCCTGTTCCAGCACCTCACCACTCTCTCTGTAAAGAACTTCCTCCTGACATCCAACCTAAATCTTTCCTTCCTCAACTTCAAACCATTTCTCCTTGTCCTGCAGTTATCTACCCTTTCAAAGAGTTGATTCCCCTCCTGTTTGTAGGCTCCCTTTAGGTACTGAAAGGCTGCAATGAGGTCACCCTGCAGCCTTCTTTTCTCCAGGCTGAACAAGCCCAGCTCCCTCAGCCTGTCCTCATAGGGAGGTGCTCCAGTCCCCTGATCATCTTTGTGGCCCTCCTCTGGACCCTCTCCAACAGCTCCCTGTCTTTCCTGTACTGGGGGCTCCAGACCTGGACGCAGTACTCCAGATGGGGCCTCACAAGAGCAGAGTAGAGGGGGACAATCACCTCCCTGTCCCTGCTGGCCACCCCTCTTCTGATGGAGCCCAGGATACCATTTGCTTTCTGAGCTTCAACGGAGATATTCAAGACCTGTCTGAACTTCTACCTCTGTGGCCTGCTGCAGGGAACCTGCTTTAGAAGGGGGTTGGATTCCATGATCTGCAGAGATCTCTTCCAACACCAACAATTCTGTTATTCTGTGGCATTCAGCCCGTGCAGTTGGGCTGAATCAGTCCTCCCCCGAGAATCCTGCGAAGCAGCACGTGGTACATGGCTGCTCCCTTACCATAAGTCAAGTAATCTACAAGCAGCCCGTTAGCATGAGCACTTTGTGGCAGAAACCTGCTTCTCGCTAACGCTTAGGCCAGCTCTGCCCTTTTACAGCGTTTTGCAGCACGTTCAGCAGCAGAGGGAGCTCCAGGAGAGCGCTTGTGGCCTGCTTCCACAGCTGCAGGGTTGGACAGGCAGGTGGGGCTGGGGATAGCGGCCTTCGCAGAAGGAAATAATGTTTTCAAGGCAAGCACTGAGTAAGGGACTGCTGGACAAGCTTTTCTTGAACGCTTCAGTATTTTTGTTTTCAGTATTTTGCCTGAATTATGCAGATGATTCAGGTGGGATGTCAGGGGGAAGTTCTTTACAGAGAGAGTGGTGAGGTGCTGGAACAGGCTGCCCAGAGAGGTTGTGGATGCCCCATCCCTAGAAGTGTTAAAGGCAAGTTATGATGGGGCCCTGGGCAGCCTGGTCTAGTATTAAATGGGGAGGTTGGTGGCCCTGCCTGTGGCAGGGGGGTTGGAGCTTCATAATCTTTGAGGTCCCTTCCAACCCTGGCCATTCTGTGATTCTGTGATTCTGTGATTCTGTGAGCAGTGAGGCAGTGGCACAGACTGCACAGGGAGGTGGTGGAGTCACTGTCCCTGGAGGCGTTCAAGAACCGTGTGGATGTGGCACTGAGGGACATGGATTAGTGAGCATGGTGGGATGGGTTGGTGGTTGGACTAGATGATCTTTGTGATATTTTCCAACCTTAACAAAAATAAGTCTATGAAAGTGGAACATTTCTGGACATCAGAATAAGTAGTTTCCCCTTCAGGTCTATAAATATATGAAAAAGTAATTATTACAGACTGTGCTAGTCAGCAATGAGCTAAATACATTTTGGGTATTCAAATAATTAGAGAAACAGGTAAACATGGATCAAAACTAAGCTGGATGATGAGAAGAAGCATTAGATTAACTTCTTAACTCTGAAAATAACCTTACATACAGCAGGTCATTTGGTACAGGTTTGATCCTGCAGACCCTGTGGGATTCTGTGAGTTCCTTTCAGCAGGATCTTGTGGCTGTGGAACACCTTTATGGGGAAGACTGTATCACAGAAGAGTATGCAGATCTGGGAATTTGGTATCCTATCTCCTGGGTCTTGTAAGCACCTAACTGTGAAGTGGATTTTACACTAACAACCTACAGCGATCAATCCAAGCAGGGGATGGAGGCTGGCAGGCTTCCAGTTTGGCACTCAGACTGAATACGAGGGCCAAAAATATAACAACTTCCTAGAGGATGCAGATGCACTTAGAATAAAAATCAATCAATCAAACAAACAAACAAACAGTTTTTCTCATTTATTGCCAGTGATTGCACCATAACTGTTGCTTTCAGTGCAGTTAATCCTATAGCTCTAGCAGGTTTGCCATCTCTGATATATCTTCATGAGTTTCCTGATGGTCAATCTATTTTCTTAAAACTACGACTTCTGAAGTCAGAAGGCTAAAGTAAAAACACCACATTTAGCTTTTAAAAAAATTGATTTTCTAGCTCTCAGCTGGTGGAGAAAGATGTATAAACATGACCCAAGGTTCATGAAACAGAAAATAAAAAAGAAGTGTTTAAACTATTCTGTTTTTAAATTCAAGTCTTGTAAATCAGTTTCATTGTATGACATTGTTTAAAACTCATGATACTGACATTTAAAAAACCCTCAGAATCCAGTTCTGATCCCTGGATGATTATTCATAGGTGTAAAACAGCAGAATTGACAACAAAATACAAAAAAAGATCGAAATGTTCAGTAAATAATCCAGTTATACTGGGTGGGAGCAAGATGATGTGTGTGTATCTCAGAGAGGTGATGACATTTTAAATCCCAAAAATAACAGAGAAGCATGATAAGCTGAATCTCTTAACTTGACAAACATCAAGATATGTAGGTACAGATCATTTATATCTGATACTTGTAAGAGAGAGAGCCAAGAAAAGTAACAAGCTTTTTATTCTGTTTTGGGAAAACAGAAATATGGAGATAGTGAGAGGGGAAGGGGGATCAATTCTGTGCCAGTATCCAAAGCAGATAGATCAGATGACCTAATGGTGCTAGCTCTGTTGGTTTGGCTCTCAGAAAATGAGAGAAGAGTAGACAGAAGCTTCAATTGATAGAATATTGAAGAAGCTCAGTGATAGTTATAATAGTTAGTGCCAGTCAACACGGGATTATGAAAAATAATTCCTGTCAAATAAATTGATATTTCAAAAACAAGACTGCAAGTTTTACTGATAAAACACAGGTATTTTGTTGCTTCTGTGAACAACTGCCTGGCTAGAATATTGTATTTGATTACAGAGCTTGAAGGACATGAAATCAATGTGGTTCACACGACTTTAATGAAAACCTTGCACACTAATCTTAAAATAACTGTAAAAGGAGAACAATCCTTAAGCAGTTCATTCCCAAAGAGATTCTGCAGGGACTGGGTGTTGTCTTTTGTTTAATATTGTGTTGGGCTGTTTTGTTTTGAACCGTGCCCATGAAAAAAACCTCCAGTGATAAAATTTTCAGCTGACACAGAGCTTGGAGAAGTGGTCAGTTACAAGAACTGCTGCCAAACACTGATTAAATTGTAACATTTGGTAAGAGAAGATGAAGGAAAAGCTTGCATTCCATACATGCACCATCAGTCTCACAACGAAGGACCTCAGGGTGGTGCAGCCTGCAGACCTGAAGGACAACGCAACATCTTTCAGAAAAAAAATTCTTGGTCATCTTATAGTCTCACTGTCACTGAGAGACATTAGCCACTTGAATGAGGAATGTGTGTATGTGTCATAAAGCTCATAAGCATTTCTCAATTAACTTCTCATGTGTTGCAAATCGCAGCCATCCTGACTCAGTGATTAAGAGAAAGGCAGATCAGACTCAGTGCACCAGTGATCGTGTTGTGAAAACAAGTAACTGAAAAAACCTGGCTTAGCAGTAGGGAGTAATAAGCTGCAGGTAGTCTTTCCATATGTCTCTGTGGCAAAATGCATAACAAGATTCTTAGATCCACAAACAGGAAAGATGTGAGGCTAAGGGCACTGCTGGAGCTACTTGGCTCCCGTGTTCTCTCAGTTCTCTAGTCCTGATAGCCATAACTCTAAAAAGAAAAAGGAAGAACCATGACGTGAGCAAACAACTAAAGTGTAGCTCATCACATCTGAGTCTAAGAGCTCAAAGCTATCCAACTTATCCAAGATAAGGGATGACTTAGCACAGTTGGTCAGACTAGTTCCAGAAAAACATCTAGGGAACCAAAAGGGGATGAAAGCAGATTCTGAGCATCAAAATCTTGATGTAAAAAGATCCTTGTTTAGCAGCTGCCTAATCCAGCAGGATATTAAGCTTCTGGGGGCACTTTGCTGTTGGACTGCAGAGGTCCTCAGAATCTGCTGTTCGGCTTCTGGCATGCCTTGGGCTGTTCTGGCCTGTGTCTGTTCCTAATGGGGCAGATCAGGATCCCAAATATAGGCAGAGGAGTACTTGTTACCCACTCAGTAAAGCCTCTGAGTCCAACATACACCAGCCAACTCTTTGCGGCTTTGTGTATGTGTTCTGCATTAAGCAACTCTGAATGGAATCCGCCTAGGAGTAGAACTTGCTCTTGCTTTTCCCAATTGGAGGCAGGCAAGAGCTCATAGTTGCTTGGCTTTAAGCAGAGAAAAACAAATTTGGCAGAAGAGGGCTCACAGAGTAAGGCATCATGAGAATAAAAGGCTGGAGAATGGGCCTCGGCAGATTCTGACTCAGGGCAAATAATAATAACAATAATAATAAACAATGAGAGTAATTAAGCAGTGAAAGATCATGCAAAGGTCTGTGGTTTGTTGTTCAACACCGAATATTTTACAACAAAATATCTTTTTCTCAAAGAGATGCTTCCATTCAAATAGGAATGAATTAGGTCAGGGGAGTTCTCTGACCTGAGGTAGGTAGGAGATCACACAGATTATCCACATGTTCCCTCTGGCCTTGTGACTAATTCGCTTTTGTACAGCTATTCCTGATGTAAATGAGATGGGCTCAGACCTGTGCTTGCCCTCAGGGGCTTAGGAACTAATTATGTTTGTTGTATCAACCCATTAGATACTCATAGGCTGCATATAGGCTTCTTAGACTGAATTATGTCTTTGCTCTTTGAACGTTATCAAAACATTCAGATCTGGCATGTTTCAAGGTCTGCCACCATTACTCCTTTGTGCATAGATTTCTGTGGTTATTCCTTGCTAACAAACCACAAACTTTTAATACGTATGTCCTGGTTTCGGTTATTTCATAGATTGAAACTACAGTGGCTGATGTCATCACAATGTTTTAAATTTATCATACTTTTGTTGAAGTCCTTTATTGTTAGATTTAAAAAACAAACAAACACACAAACAAAAACCTGTTTCAGACCTCATAAATTAACTTTGTTCAAAAAAAAAAACAACCCTAGCAGCCCACATTCCTCCAGAAAATGCATAGCAGCTGGCTCACTGAGAGCCTGCAGGCTGCTGCTGCCTCCACACCTGCAGTGCCTACAAAGAAAGCTGGTTTGTTGTCTCTTCCAGTAGGCAAGATGTTCATGGAAGGTGGGAAGTGATGGAGAGGCACAGAAATAATGGCAAATGCATAAAGCACCTGGGTTCAGTGCAAATGAGCTGTTTTGCTTGGAGCTGGCTCTGGACTACTCTGAATTTTCCTAGGGTGCGGGTAGGTAGCCAGAGTCTTGCTGTGAAAACCTCAAGGCTGTAACTCCTTTGAAGCCTTGGAGCAGCTGGCTCATTTCTTCCTTACTGCTTTAAGAACAAACAGCCAGGAATTTGTTTGGGAGAAAAACTTGTCCTGAGAGTTTGGGGATGCCACCTCTGTCTTCCAGCAGCAATGATGTTCTCTATTCATGCCTAGGGGGAGGTGAATGTCCTTCGGGTGTCATCTTCATGTCTTCATGCTGAGCAGCTCTGGGGGAGCCCAGCACACCACAGCTGCAGGAATATCCAGAGTTGTCCCAGAGCTCCTCTGTTCACTTTTATCCACTGCTTCACATTCTTGCTGTGCTGGCTGTGCATTTAATGTATGTAGTTTTTTTATGACTGTTATTCAGCACCTACGTACTTTTGCTGGAAGCAGGGAAGAAGAAAGCAGGGTGGGGAAGTTTTTAGTTAATGAAATGGCTATTATTTGCTGACAAGATCACTGAGTTCTTATGAAGAGGGAACTTGGTCTCCTTCCAAGTAACTAAACAGGAATTTGCACTGTAGTATGTGTGTGAAGCACGTGTATTTCAGACAAAAAAAAAAAAAAAATTGTACAGTCCCATTGCCTAGAGACTTCAGCATCTGTGAGGACGCCTTATTGCTCACACTGTCCGCGTTCTGTACGATGACTTGGTCGTTTTACCTCAGGGCCAGTGAAGCAGTGCAGGAACATGTCTCCTTGCTAGAGCTGCCTCATGGGAACTCAACCTCGTGGCAACCTCTCTCCAGTACTTCAGGTATTCCTGACTCTTCTTCTAGCCTGGGCAAATAAATTCATCATGAAAC
This sequence comes from Phasianus colchicus, assembly GCF_987193195.1. NCBI lineage: Eukaryota > Metazoa > Chordata > Aves > Galliformes > Phasianidae > Phasianus > Phasianus colchicus. Next base: position 171,646,271 of record NC_143436.1, on the reverse strand, counting down.
AGGTATGCTAGGAACATGTTGCAGCTGACCGGGGTTTTCACATGCAGACATTGTCAAGCCTATCACCACTGGAGCCCTGAACAGAACATGGGCATTCCAGGCCTCTGGGCTCTGAAAGGCATTTGGGGGTCCCTGAAGAAGGGTTGGACTTTGAGTTCTGCTCCTACAAAATGACAGTTCTGCTCCTACAAAATGACAGTCACTTAACATACATGCAGGAGTTTTTCCCCCACCAGATTTGCAGCCCCACTGCCCCATCTTATCAGGGACCAGCAGGAGTTGAAGATGTGGGGTCTGATGGCCCCCATAGGACGCTGCAAACACCTATGGCTGACCATGCTGCTCTAACGATGCTGCTGCTGACTGGAGTCCATTGTGCTTCTCTATCCAGAACAAGATATATCCATGGGTTGAGGGGACATGCATGCTGGCCAGGTAGGCAAGAGCATAATTTGGTGTGTGTCATCTCAAGCACTTTCTGACTTGCTCAAGCTGAGAAAGGGACAGCGTGGATAAAAGCAAGAGAAGAGCTGAATGACACGGCCCCAGGGAACAGCACAAAGACCCCATGTGCTCAGAGGCATCCAAAACAGCCTCAAAAACCTGCCTCAAAACAAAGGTAGTGAATAAGTGGTGAGAAAAGCACTGCTTACATAACCCTTTCGCGGTGAGATGGGTCAGCTTCCTGATGAAGAAGACAAATTGAATTTTTAAGAAATAAACATCACTCCTGTACTTTGTAAGAGCTGTAAAGTCCTGTTTAGTGAAGGGTAATAGAAAAGTTTATGAAGGGCTTACTTATATACCTTGTCTTTTGGCCCCACCGCCCCTCCTCTGACCTCAGCCCTGTAAAATGGAGCATTTCTGCTATTGTATTTAAAATAATCTCTAATTCCTTGGCCATAATGCAACTGGATGCACTCATCTGTTTGCTTTTTTCTCTCTTCCACAAATGTCCTTGTTTGTGTTAACTATCAAATCTGATCATCCAGCTCCAAGGAGTTACACAACTGTAAATCCTCTGAGATTTCAGCTGAATATCAAATCTTGCTCAACACCCCTGCATTCACTTCTTGGTTCAAATTTTCAGCTCTTTCGGCATTACGGCTGCACTGTGCTTTTTACATATAAACCAGATCAAACAGCTAAAGAAACACCGACCACAAAGGCTGCATTCATTCCACCTTGCGGGGCTTACTGAAATGAGCCCGGCCATATTAAATATGAGATAAAACTCCCATGGGGAGCATTAGTCTGAGTGATTCATATAAACACTTCAGCAAGTCAGTCTTGTTTGAGCTCCACGGTCAGATAAGGTGGGTAATGGTGCACAACCAGCAGAGTCACTCTCATTTGGAGAGCACCACTGACAGAAACATAACTGTTCCTTATTCTAACTGTCAGGCTGCAGGGTAAGAGCAGTATTGGGTAACAACAGATACATCAGGGTTAGTGTAAAACTGCATGTGTTTTGTGTGGAGCTGCCTGTTGCAGTGAAACATTTTTCTGAGCCCTTGATGTGGGCCATCTGGAAAGGAAAATCTACTCAGCCTTCAGAAAGAAAGCCAGGATTATGATCACTTTATTTTGCAGTTGACTTTCAAGGGAGATATTCATATCAGGAGGAGGTCTGAAGGAAAGGCGAGTTGCAGGTATGTGGATTTAATATATGTTGATAAAGGCATAGACAAAGTCACTTTTTTTTCCCCTCCAGACTTCGCTATCTATTTTTCAGTAGTCATTGCTCCAATCCATCCTTCCTGTTAGCTGTTTGCTTCCACCCACATTCTCTGCACCGGGCCTGATCCTGATCTCAGTGACAGAATGGCAGCATGCAGCAGGGCAGTGGGAAGGAGAAGTACCAGCAGTCCTGGGCTCAGGGGGAACCATTCTATAATTCTGAACTCTTTTCTCTGTCATCTGAAAAAATGCCACATGCCAGAGCTCACACCTGCATGTCTCTTATTGGTGACTTCCACAGGGCAGTTCTCTTGGCTTGCCTTGGCCCTGGCTTTCAGGCAGCTCCCCTGTCACAGCAGCTTTGCCAGCTCTATATGCAGCTGCTCCTAGAGTCGCAGCTAAAGCAAAGCAAGTCCTGGGAGTGCAGATCTGGTGAGCCAACTTTTTTGCAGCACATCCAGATGTGAAGAGGGGGTTACTTTATCTCATTTTTCAGATTTTGTTTTATTCTTTTACGATTTTTTTTTTTTTTTAAGTGCACCATGCAGGCACACTATGAACAATCTGTACCGTTTGCTTGCACTCAGCTGCATGTTCCCAGTGGTGGTTATTTATGTGTTTTTTTCTAGCTGAGCCTCAGCCCAAAGCCCTGTCTGTATGCTGGGGCAGAACAGCAGCAGAGGTTTTTTTGCCACTTCCCCAGTGAAAAACTGAAAACCCCACTGAAAACCATCCCACGCCCACTCTGTGCCCACTCTGCAGCTCCCGTACTAATAGACAGCTCTGTGGACCTCAGAAGGGCAATCCATATGCTCACTGAACCAGGAGGCAAAATTCCTGTTATCTCTGGGAAGTAAGTACTGCACAGACTGTAGTTTTGACAATCTATTCTAACAGGGAGCACTCTGGAGAGATGCTGAGTAACTTCCCATGTGCGTGAGCGCTAGAGAGAGGGGGCAGAAGCTGCTGGAGCATCTCACTGGGGCTTTGTTCCTCCAGTGCAGCAGAAGCTTGGACCAAACCCTAGGTCTCCATGTCAGCACACTGCACTGATGTTTCAGTTTCTCCCTCGCATGCACCTTTTCTCCCATTCTGTCCTGTCTGTGGCTTCAAGTTACCTCCTTAACAAATAGAACAGAATCACAGAATCGTTACAGTTGGAAAAGACCACTAAGATCACCTAGTCCAACCACCATCCCATCCCATCCCATCATGCCCACTGACCATGTCCCTCAGTGCCACATCTACACGCTTCTTGAACACCTTCAAGGACAGTGATTCCACCTTCCCTGGGCAGCCTGTGCCAGTGCCTCACCACTCTTTGTGAAAAGATATCCAAACCTACAGCACTTACTGAGCAGTTAAATGTGATTGTGATGTAGGGGAGAAGGGGTAAGCTGTGAGAGCAACTTAAGGAACAGTGCAGTCTGTCAATGCTTCTTTTCAGGTGATAAGAGATGAGTGTGTTGATGTCCTGGTGGCTGCTGCTCCTTCTGGTCAACTTTGGCTCACCTGCACCCAGGTTTTCGGTGCGTATGTCTCAACCAGTGTCTATACAGCCTCTCTGTGATATGCCAGTGAGTTATCATTTCCAGTCACGTAGAGATAGGTGTCCCCTGCAGACAACGTGGGACTGCAGGAGCTTACATCTAAGGGAAGGTTACTCTTGCTGATAACAAGAGTTTCACAGCATTAGGGGCTGGGCAACCCTCCACATGGCTGGACTGACATTGCTAAGAATTGCAAACAACAAAAAAGCCCTTTCAAGGGAAAAAAAAAAAAAAGAAGAAAAAAAAAAGATTTTACAGTTTTACAGCCAGTAAAGAAATACTCCATTCCATTTCCTCAGGGAAAACGGTCTTCTTTTATTCATTGCAATTTAAGAAGCAGGGAAAGAGGAGCTAGACATAGTCTGAAGCAATCTGTTTTCATCTGATGAGCAAATCAGTCTTGGGCCAGCTCAAAGAGGTACAGAGTTTGGCAGAGGAGAGCTCAGAGCTGTCTACAGCAAGTTCCTGTGTGGCTCCAACCTGGAAACACTCCTCTGCAGGGGAAAACAAACAAGTGGAGGAAAAGAAGCAGGCGGCTGGGCAAGCATGTGTTGGCACACAAGGCAATCTGCTGTCCTGCTTGTTTCTCTCATGCCTAGAATTGGGCCTGCTTTGGTGTTGCTTCAACCAGCTTGCTCAGAGCAAAACCAACAGCTGATTCTTATGCACACCTTTTCTTGGCTGTCTTGAAAGATAATTTGCTCTGTTCTGTTGATGTAACTAATGGAGTAACATCAGCCACAGCCTAGGTTGTTGCTTAAAGTCACAGCCACAGTTGTTGCTTAAAGACCACAGATTGTGGTCTTGATTATAGTAATGCAGCTCTGAAGTTACTCCACTTATCCTAGTAGGCCCACTGCTTTTCAGCTCTTTTATCTTCCAGTTTTACAAGATGTTTCTGTACCTCACTGGTTTAGTCTGGCTGCAGTGCAAGAGCAAGGATTTTCTGCTCTTATTACCCTGAGCAGTTTCATAGTCTGCAAAACTCCCTTTGATTTCCTTAAATGAGCTGAATGACTTTTGTCCAAAGTAATTTTCCACATATCTGATGATATTCTGCAATGCTCAGATCAGTGGAAAGACCATTGCAAGAAATCACTTTTCACTGGGTTCAACTCAAAAGCCCATGCTGCAGGACTCGTACTGCTTAGAGAGGGACTGCCATGGAATCATCTTGATCCATAGAGGCAGAGCAATGTGTTAGGGTTAAGAGGAGACAGGCACTCATTCCCCCTCTGCCCCTCTGTTCCTATCACTGATTGAAATGTGTTTTTTGTTCTTTCTTTTCATCTACTTTTTCTCCCACCACAGGAAAACGATATTTGCCTCCTAGACAACAATAAATTGAGGCAAAGGTTAAAACATCTTCAAGATCTGCTTTACTTATATGAACTGCAGCTGAAGGACATCCTGGAGAACACTTATCATAGGACAAAAAGTGGGCTTTTCTCAGGCAACAGGAGCATGCAGCATGAGGCTCTTTTACCCACAACCAGTGGAAATTTGATAGTCTATGACCAAGGTACATTTTGCATTAGTATATGTGGAAATGTCAGCTTGCAGAAAAGTTTAGTACTTCCTGCAGTGTCCCTTGTATCACATTTTATTCCTGCTAAAAATTTATTCAGCTTTTAAAATGGTAAAGTGGATTGTGTTTTAACATGCAGTCAGGTACATGGAAGGAGAAGGGCAAGATGTGGCCCTGTGGCCTTGGTGCCAGAAGGCTTGCCTGGGGCTGGATTCACCTGGCCCAGCTTTAGGCAGCCATCATGCAGCTACCACCCAGCTATCTGCAGCTGGGTTTTCACCCAGAGACTCCGGTGCAGAGGAAAAAGCATGTTGCAGCTCTTTTCCATCGGACCTGCTTTAGACATGCGCTAGAGGAGAAGATGGGATGCAGGCACTGCAACCTGTCTGAAAGAAACCAGCATCCCTGTTCTTCATCACTTCTGTTGTGTGGTAATACACAGGCATGCTCCATCTCTTGCTGTCACTTTGATAATACTGTCATAACTTGAATCATAGACTGTGGCCATGATTTTATCCTTGATGGGCATTACACTAAAAGTATGAATCCCTGCTGGAGACGATCACGCAAACTCACCCTCTAGCTTTAGAAATTTTTAGGCCTTTATCCAGTCCAAAGTACAGCCAAGGTTAAGTTTCCACATGGAAATTTAGTACCACTTGCAGTGAAGCTGGATCTGCATTGTTCTGGGAGTCTGAAGTATGCAGAAAGCTGGGCCCAGCCAACTGCCCATGCCATTCCCTGGTCTCTGCACGGCACCTGCTGACAGAGCCAGCCCTGCTCCCACATTCCACACGTTGTAGCCCCACCTGAGCTGCACCTGTCCCCGTCTCACTGAATATTTGGGAATGACTCCCAAGGCTCCAAAGCCCTGCTCTGGAAGTCAGCATTGCTAACACCTTTCTGACCTGTCTGCTTTGGCTCTGCAGGCATTGCAAAGCCAGTCAAGGGTCCTTGTCCTATTTCTCTCAGCGATGCCCTCTCTCAGCTACACATACCCCTTTGCGTTCCCTCATGTAACAAACCAATTCCATTCTGCCCAGATTGTTCTGCAGTGTATAATAGGAAGAAGACCAAAAGTGGCTACTACCGAGTCAGGCCCAGGGCAGACCAAGAGCCTTTCCTGGTGTACTGCGACATGTCTGATGGCGGTGGATGGACTGTAATTCAGCGACGGAGTAATGGCAGAGAGAATTTCAACAGGTAGGTGCCTTGAGGTCCCATCAACAGAACCTTCAGTGAGACCCCCAGTGCCCACCAGGGGGCAAAACTCAAGGATTGAGAAGCAGGATATACAACATAATAATGATGGTAACTCTTTGAGTTAGGGCAATGTGTGGGTATATATTGGTAACAGGAGGCCACTTTCAAGATGGACTTATAATACCTTTTCCATGGTTGTCTGCATTTGAGAGTGTATGTGCATGCATATTTGTATGAAGCAGTTCAATTGGAAGGGGCCTATAAGGATCATCTGACTGCCTGGCCACCTCCAGGCTAACCAAGAGTTAAAGGGCATTGTGAACAGGACTATCCAAATGCCCCTTAGTTCCCGTGTTTGATGGCCCTTATGGTAAAAAGTATTTTACCTGGAAAAAAATGTCCCCATGAAGATTAATTATAGCACACAGAGTTTTAGGGCATGTCTCTTAAATCAAGTGCAACCCATTGTAAAGCTGCATCAACTGGCTCTAAGCTAGCCTACCCAGAGGAGGGTAGCTATCTAGCCATGGTAATTCAACTCTTAGCGAAGATGAATTTATGTCAGTGAAAAACATCCTAAGGAGTAGCATTGACTAGTAAGTAGCTCAGGCAGATTTGAAATCCCCACAAACAACCTGAGAGAGGGAATAAAGACAGGGTTAATTAAATTGGAAATATCAGTACACAGGAAGTATATGTGAATATCAAAGACAGCACAGAAATAACAGGAGGTTTTAAGTTACTGAAATGATTAGAAGAATGTAATAACATAAGATTTATCTTAAGAACAACAAAGCTACAGGATTCTGGTGAAAAATAAGTACGTATATTTAAAGGACAAGTTGCCACAAGCAGTGACTTTGCAAAGAAACAGAAGTGAGAGTGGTCAGTGAATTAAAAATAGGTTTAAGTGAAACAGGAACACAAGGCAGATCCAGATATTTTCCTTCCAGCTTCATCCAGAAGCTTTTGTTTGCAGCTTCTGCTCATTTTCAGATTCTTCACTATATCACTTTATTCATCCAAGGCTATTTTATATATGAAACTGCAAGTATCACCAACTGATACTTGTTGCCCCCATATGCTGAAATTCATATTTGTGTTACTGCAGGAAGTGGAATGATTACAAACTGGGATTTGGGAAGTTCCAGGGCAAGAATGATGAATACTGGCTGGGCAACGACCACATCTATGACCTGCTTGCTAGAGGTGCAAGTATTCTCCCTCCATTGATTTTTCCAATTCACCTGAGATAGTTCATCTAACAGGAGTCCACTTTGTGCTTAGGAGAGAACTCATTAAAGATTGACCTGATGGACTGGCATGGGGAAAGACGTTATGCAGTATATGAAAACTTCCAGCTCACCAATGAACAGGTAAGAAATGGAGAGAACAATGACTTCTTGTTTTATCCACACAGTGTAAGCCTTCAGCATCAATCCTCTACTAAGTGCCAGGGGCAGAGAAAGACCAAGGACAGGCAGATCACTGTACTTTCATGTTTGCATTCTATCGTTAGACAGCAAACTGCTCAATGTAGAGGCTGGACTCTCAGAACTGTTAGCTGTACACAGTTCTATCAAGAATTCCTAAGAGGACAGGTCCGTTAGGCTAAAAATCAGATGACTTCTAGGTCTTAGAGGAGAGAAAAATGCTAAGGACTTTTCTAGTTGAACCATGACCAGTTTATGAAAACATTTGTTTGGCACAGTTTCCTGCAACAGGTGTTGTGATCAATGAGCCAGGCAAAGCTTTCCAGCTTGTTGTATAGTGTATCAAATGATTCATGAAAATCAATAAAACCTGAAGCCCTTTGTGTCAGTGCTAGTATAATAGAAGGGCTACTAAAATGATGAAGAGACTGGAGAACTGCTCATAAGAGGCAAGGCTGGGGGATCTGGGCCTGCTCAGCTTGGAGGAGTCTTGGGAGGGAACTTATCCATGTGCATAAATACCTGAAGGGAGGGTGCCAGGAGGATGGGGTGAACTCTTCTCAGTGGTTCCTAGCGATAGGATGAGAGGCAGCGGACAGAAACTGAAACATGGGAAGCTCCATCAGTACACAAGGAAAAATTTCTTACTGCATGGGTGACAGAGCACTGGCACAAGTTGCCCAAAATGTATGTGGGGTCTCCTTACTTGGAGATACTCAAAAGCTGTCTGTACACAGGTCTACATAATATGCCCTAGGGAGCCTGCTTGAGCAGGGACCAGATGGTCTCCAGATGCCTCTTTCTACCTCAACCATTCTGATATTCTGTAAATCATAAGGCCAAAAGTCACCTGTGACTTCAACGGTCACTTATTTGACAGGGGGTACAGTGGACGGAGAAAATTTGATCTCAAAAATATGAGCTGAAATCAAAGACACATTTCACATCCCGTTGCAGGACAACTACAGGTTATGGTTTGGCACCTACTCTGGTAATGCTGGTGACGCTCTGTCCGGTGGGAGCAGTTTTGAGGATCAGTGGTCAGCCTCTCACAGAGGGATGCAGTTCACCACATCTGACAAGGATCACGATCGATTCCTGGCAGGCAACTGTGCATTGGAGAGCAGTGGTGGTTGGTGGTTTAACAGGTATGGAAAACAGTTGATGCTACTCAGCTTTTGGAAGTGTGAACAGGGTGTGGGTGGCAGTTCTGCCAAGAGGACCTGCCTGCCTTGCAGCAGATGGAGGTTGCTGTTGGCACATGCCACCTCGCACAGCTAAATCTGACATGTTCATACCAACAGGAAAACAATCTGCTACTTTCATTATGAAGCCAAGCAGGTCAGTTGCATTCATTTGAAGAAGATGGGCCAGAATAAAACTATAGGGGGAATGACTTGGAAGAAGAGCTTGACTGAAAATTCCTTGCAAGTGCTTTGGGTTATATCTTAAGAAAGAAAATAGTCATAGACACTGCAAGAGGAAGTGTGCACAAGTTTTTTATAGCACTTGTAAAGGGGATGAGCTATTCCTTACTCTTCCTGGTGATTTATTTTCCATTTGGGTATGCCCCCAAAAAGCAGATAGGGTTCACCAGCCTCAGAAGCATAGACATCCCACCATCAGGAGTTTTTCTACACTTTAGTGCAAGACAGACCTCTTTTTTTGTTTAGTCTAAGCCCCCATTGCATACAAATTGAAGTCAGTGGAGCTACAAAAGTGTACATCAATAGCTAGATTCAACCTGATTAAAAGACATCTGCATTTTTAGGTGTTAATGCATATTACCTATTCCTGAGCCGACGCATACCACAAACCTCTCTGTTCAGGGAAATGAATCATAACCCTGGTCAGTACATTCAAAGCAGCCAACAGGTTGTGTTATCCAACCAGAGTAGGTGTTTGCTTTAGGATGACCCACATACTTCTCTTGGCTCCACTGACTGCATTAACCAGTTCTCCATAGGTAGTAGTAGGATATCAGATATCTAGTTTATCACAGAGATGTCTAGTGTCTGAACCTGTCAGTGAATCCCACCCATGGTATTTCCAAACGTATGTTGTGTGAAAGTTGTACCTTGTTATAATAACACAACGTCTTCCCAGGCTAAACATAATCTCCTTTTTCCCTCCCCTACATTGTTCCAAGGTGCCACGCTGTAAACCTCAATGGACGTTACTACAAAACAGGAAGGTACAATGGATCCCATGACAATGGCATTGTTTGGTCTACGTGGCACGGGATGTGGTACTCGCTCAAATTCTCGGCCATGAAAATCAGGTCTCCGTTCTTTGTTGACAGTGAGAGTGGAGATGGTGAGGATGGTCAGGGCAGCTGAAATCTGCTGCTTTGAAAAGTGAAAAAGTATAAGATGAAAAGAGTTTTGTAAATTAATAGCCAGCTTGCTGCTGCTGCCAATTGTCAAAACTTCACTGTGGTAACTGTAGTTGCAGCTGTTTCTTCTAGCTGAGTTGTGAGTTGTTTGAGGACAGCCAGCCAACAATCTAATGAAAAATGTACAGAAAACCACAGCTTCCTTTTTCAGCAGTTTTTGGGACTTCACTGCAGAGTGTTTCTGAAAAGCTCTTTGGATCTTGAATGATCAAGCACATTCATTTAGCTACCTGTACTCCTCAAGGGTAGGTCTTTTGTATCTTGATTGTGATGGTCAGTGCCTGAGAACATGATAACAGAAACAATGAGGTGATAAGGAATTGGACTTCATCTGGTGTGCCCTCATTAGTGCTTTGATTTGGATTAGCAGCATGTTTTTAAGCAACTCTCTATGGTCACCAATTGCTACATTTTAGTTTCAGAACACACCTAGAATGTGAAACCAAGCCAGAAGATGGATTTCTCCAACAGCTAATAAGCAACCTGACTATTTTCAAGTAAGACTACTTCAAAGTAAGCCCCCACAGCATGGGCAATGTTGATGCTGCATTTCACAGAGCTTTGCTCTGCAGAGCCACTTCTACAGTATACTGGGGCGTGCTAATGCAATCATAGACAATGCTGGTAACTATATTTAAGTCTCAGATTTGAATAAGGCAGATTTTACTAAATTTAAGATTAGAACAGATACCCTTGAGATTGCCTTCATAAAGGCAATCATGATCCATCTTTATGTTCTCATGTAATTTACCAGACCACTTTAGAATTATTGAATCATAGAATTGTTAGAGTTGGAAGGGACCCCCAATGGCCATGTGGTCCAACTCCCTTGCAATGAACAGGGACACCTACAGCTCCATCAGGTGCTCAGAGCTCCGTCCAGCCTGACCTTGAGTGTCTCCAGGGATGGGCATCCACCACCTCTATGGGCAATCTGTGTCACTGCCCCACCAAACCTGTTGTAAGACTTTTTCTTTAGCGAAGGGGAATTAGAATGCAGAAAGGGATTGAAACACGAGGCACAGTGCATTCATTATCTCATCTGACTGAAATAAAAGAGCATAAATGACTGAAAGAGATGGAATACTGAAAATTTATTTTCCACAAGTTGTTGAGAACAAGTCAAAACAAACAGTATTATCAACTTGATGCAAATCATTTCACTACCGTATTGTAGGATGAGCCTTTTTGTTTTTTCTGAATTACAACTTTTTTAAACAGGTTATTTTTCATTTATTTGCTTTTAGAACAATACACGTTATAATTTGTATTATATAGCCATAAGTGTGAAATAAAACCATCTGAGTAGCACTTAACACTTTGTATCTGTTTTTAAACAGTAGGAATTTGAACAGAAGTTTGGATGAGAAAGCACATAATGCAGGAATTTCATTATTTTGTTATCCCTGGTACTTAGGTACCTTCTGTCCTGGGTAGTTTGGAGGGGTCTGCAAAGTAAATTTAATTTTTATGTCTCAGACTGTCCTGGAGACAATGCAGAGACATATGAATAGTCAGTATATAATTTGGTTTGATTCCCCTGCTTTTTCAGGAGGTAAATCCTGTTCTCACTTGTTCTAGACATCCCAATGATTGCAAAAGTGAATGCCAGTGTGCAAAGGGCTGGTGCTCCAGGGAGATGTTCTCCTGAAATCCAGGCCTGGTGAGACTGCATTACTGCCCTCTTCCCAAGAACTGGTGTGGGCCCACGTGGAAAAACCTGCACCTGTATGTCTGCAGGGAGCTTGCCCTTGTGAAGAAAGACCTGCTAACAACCAGCACTTAATATTTCATTTTATGGAATCATGGAATCATAGAATGGTTTGAGTTGGAAGGGACCCTTAAAGATCATCTATTCCAACTACTCAACTGATCCCTTCTGCATTTTACAATGGTAAAAGCAGTGCAAAGCTTTAACTGTATGTTGAGAACGTAAGGAATCCCTTTGCACGTCATATAATGAGGCAGCCAGTGGTGTGATACCAAGAGCAGGAAGGGCAATTTTTGTTTAGGCAGAAGGCACAGAGAAATGTGAACAAATTCAGGTTTTATTAAGGCCTTCTGGCAGGCATATGATGCTCAGCCTTCATTCTTTAGGTCTAGGGAAGCAGAGTAAAGAGCCAACTGGTGAAACTCAACTCTGCATGCTGGAAATCAGCAACACCACCAAAGGGCCAGCACTAGAGGTTTGACAGATTGCTGAGCAGCCAATAACCCATCTGATGCCAAACAACCAAGCAGAAGCACTCAACAGGGCTTACTCTTACAGCTGTTACCCAGTCCAATCCTCCAACAGCCATAAAGCCTCAGGAGTCCATTATCCAAAGCCATTATAGTTGGACTGCCTTCAGTCAGCACTGGTATTTTGCTGCTTTTCTCAGACAGAAAATGGGGTCAAGATCTGTCAGCCTGGGATGGAAGGGAGTACAATTCATTCACTGATGCTTTAGATTTGTGATGTCCACCTCATGCACTGCAGTCACCGGAGGCAGCCTGATGTTGAGAAGAGGCAGCAGAAAGCTTTAAGGCCAGGTTGATTGGGGCCCTGGGCATTCTGATCTAGTACTTGGTCTAATGGCTGGCAGCCCTGCCTGTGGCAGGCCCGTTGGAACTTAATGATCCTTGAATTCCCTTCCAACCCAAGCCATTCTATGATTCTATGAAAGCAGCAGCTGGCTTAGAGCAGAGCTGCCTCCTTCTTGTGCTGGGAGCCGCTTGGAGACACAGGAGTCAGAAGACTCTGGGCAGGACCCCACAGCACCTAAACCAAACCCTATTGAGTGTTTCAGAACCCTTTTAATCTTAACAAATACTGTAAAATGGCACTAGACAAGGACTAGTTTGATCTGAGGGCTACTGTCAAGCTCAAATACCTCCCACTGAAGGTTTTATTAAGGCTTCCTGAATGTTTCTGTGCAGTACATTTGATCATCCATCTCTCCAGGGTCTCCTGCCTTACAAGACTGTAAATACATCTCGCCGCACTGTAGCTCTGAAGCTGACAGATCACTGCTTCAGGGCAAATGCGCTTCACACAGCCAAGTTTACCTTAGCACAGGGGTGGTAAGTGAGCTAAGAGGTAATTGCTCTAGAGATCTGGTTTCCAGCTCATTTAAGTCAATTTAAAGACCAGTTACATTTGATTAGCTTTGGATTGGTCCTCAAGCGCGGACATGTTCTGAACTGCTGTAAGCAGCACACTGAGCTGACAGCTGATGGGAACACGTTGCTGTGCTGGAGCAGCTCTGGGAAGAGGCTGCACTCAGCACCCTGTCACTCAGGCCCCTAGCTCCAGCCGCAGCTGCAAAATGTTCCATCGGCTGTGAAGCCCAACTCTGGCGGCCAAATGCTGACATCCTGCCTCCTTCCAGCACAGCGAGCCCTGCCATACAGATCAGGCTGCTTATGGGGGTGTTTGAAGACTGACAGTTCTCTGCCTGAACCCACCTTCTCTCATCCCATCCCCTGCTGCCAGCATCTTTTCTTTCCTTGGTTGCGCCCAGCAGCACTCCCCTTGTCCTGCAGACTCTGAAGAGGCGGCTGCTCCAACGAATGCCAAGCAAACACCCTGAGTCATTCTCGCTGGCCCAAGCTCTGTCTCTGCTGTCAGTCAGGGTTTCGACCCAGCTCTGAATTCCTGCAGCACTGTGTAATCACAATTTATAATTCCTGATTTTAAAGCATGAAAAAGAAAACACCAATGTAACTTTTGCATTTCACCTCCAGGTTTTCTGGGAATCGACAGATGTTGTCAAGCCTTTTTCCTTTTGATTTGCCAACCAGGTATTCACCAAATAAATATGTTCTTCACTGGGTTTGTCCATAATTTATTTTGAACTTGCTGTAGTAGTATTATTGTCAATTAAGTGACACAGAAAATAAACTGCTCAATAAAGGCAATGATGATCACTGAATGGGCGGGCAATCAGACTGCTCCCACTGCCCACTATGGCTATTCAAACACTCCACTAAGATTTCTCAGGGCTACAATTTAATAATTTTCTTTGCTCCTCCAACCAGCATGTTCCTTTCTACCATCTCCTGCAAATATCTGCACATCACTGTATTTTCTTGCTACAAATATTGGTAGAAAGAGAATATCAAAGCACTGAATGATGAAAAATACCCCCTCCATTTTCTCTTCAAATGTGCAATATGCACTGCTTGCACTTTTACCCAACCAGCAAAGAGAAGCATCAACACATGACATGTTTCAGCAATTACAGCCAATCAACACAGCTCAATAACGACCACAAAAAATGATGGAAATTGCTCACAGCTTGGGGTTTGTGTTTCCTAAATGGGAAATGATTCACTAATTAGGACAGATGTTTGGAAAACGGATCTCTTAGGACATCATCATCTACTAGTAGAAGGTTTTCCCGAGACGAAAATCTCTAGATCAATGGGATTCGTTATGTCTGAAGCATGAAAGGTGACTGTTTTATGCAACAAAACCCAGTGGATTACTCCTGTCTCACACCTTCACTAATACGAACATTCCCAGGGTATCATGTGCATATTTTTAAACACACACATACAAAAAATAATTATATGAAAGTACTTTCTAGTAATTATATAGGAATGCGTTCCTGCAAGTCAGACTTTCAGATTTCCCTCCTTCTCCAAGCGGAAGAACATAATTCCCACTGCTCCTCTCAGCAGAATCCAGCAGGTGTTGCAGACCCGCTCCCGCACATGCCCCTCCTATGAGGTTGCACCGAGTCCCTCAGATCACAAGCTTCTCAATACTTAAAGTACTTCTTTCGTCCTCTTCATTCGAGCCGAAATACCCAGGGAGATCGATCATTTGCTGCTCTGCCTCTGTTAAGCCAAAGGTAGTATTATCGTAGAAGGCAAATTCAGGGTCCACTGGGAAGCTCTGGCACTTGTCCTTTCGGTACTGGGCAGGGCTTACAGCGAGGCCTCTCTGGTAACTCTCTTTGCCAGCAGAGCTCGTTTCCTTCCGCCACGCACCTTTGGGGTTAGGTGAAGGGCCCCGCTTACTCCTGCTGGGCTCAGGCTTTTCAGGGGCCCTGTCCTGACCGGCATGCTGGCGATCAGCGATCAGGTCCAGCTTCTTCACAGGCGGACACGCCCTGTGGTGGCCTCTCGTGCCTTGGCCCTGCGCTTCACACATCGGCGCAGCGCCGTGGGGTTGATCCAGCTTTTCAGAGGTTGGGTTTGTGTTTCTCAGTTTTGGCCGCGTCCTGTCTTCCAAGCCATGGTCCCACATCCTGGTCCTGGAGGAATACAGAGGAGTCTGCCGGGGGGTGAGGGTGGACATGCTTCTCTCTCTGAAAGGCCTGGCCTTCTTTGTTTCGTGAAAGCTGGCTGTTCTTCTAAACTGAGGGTTTCTGTGACAGCCCCTCTCAGACAACTCCCCTCTGTTATCCGGGTGTTTGAAATGAGCTCTTCTTGTCAAGGTCTGGGTGGGGCTCAATGCAGCACTGGCCTGGGAGAATGGAAAATCCAGCCTCGGGTTACAGCCTTCTCCTAGGAATTTGGGCTGACCGGCTGGCTGCTCCAGAAATGGAGATTTGATCCTAAATTTATTGGCCACTCCCTCCTCTTGGGATTCTGCACTCAGGGGAAGCATCGTGGTGGCACCGACAACCGTGTCCGTGAGGGGATTCTGAGAGACGTGGTACACCTTGGTGGTCTCAGTCAGGCCCTTCTTCTTCATCTCTTTCAGCTGCTGCTGTGCGAGGCGGTAGCTGAATATCGGAGGGATTATTTTTTGGGCGTTTGGCTGAAAGTTCTCACTTCCAGAGGCATTGTCTTCTTGGGCAAACTGAAGGCTTCGCCTGTAGGTCAGAGGAATGTTAACAGGGGCATCCCCTCCTTCAGTGAAGCTGTCTCGCTGCTTGTTGCCCTGGCAAATGTTCTCCTCATCAGAGTTTTTTCGGAAGCCAGGGGAATGGACGGAGTTCCGACGCATGGCCGTGCTGCACTTCTGAGCTCTGCAGAGTTTTCTCCACAGGGTGATGAGAACAGTGGCAAAGATGATGAACAGGCACAAGGAGATACCTGTGATGGTGACTATGTTGTTTGCTTTCTGGTCCTCTCCTGGCTGGACAGAAGGTGGGGTGGGAGGCTTGACAGCTGTAACAAAGAGGACAGTCTGTCACCAGAGTTATATTTGTCAACAGAATTTGGTATTTTAGAATGGATACTTCAATAGAGTAACTAATTAATACAGTACAGTAAGTGGTATGCCTATACGATTTGCTCACTGCAGATGACTTAATACAGCCCACTTCAAACTGGCAGGAGAACAGATCTACTTACTTTAAATCAAGGGACCCACAGATCATTCAAATGTAATTGTCACCTTTGCCTGTTCTGCTCTTTCCAAAAGACACTCCTAAATAAGCGTAAAACAGGATGATAATACTTGCCTTCTTTTATAAAGTACATCAAGATCCCCTGCTGAAAAGTAATGCAATGGTGTAAAAATAACAGGAGAGTACTACAGGTATCACTTTAACATTATTTTTAGGGTGACTTAAGGGGTGTGAAAATTATCAACTTGTGAGCCCTGCAGCTTGAAAAGAGACAGCACTACCAGTGGAAGTGTCACTTTACGGAGCAGTCCTTTGCTGCTGCTTCTTCCATTCCCAGTGTTGTCAACCACAGACGACAAAGCCTTCCCCCTGTGCAGCAGGCTCCTAAATGAGGTTTCATTGCCTTGCTGCCATGGCCATACTGGCATTAAAACTTCTGTTGTGAACTAGGAGATGGACCTTCAAAAAATGAAGAATACTCTGCTAACTGGAAATATGAACATCTCAAAGATTTCCATAGCATTTAAACCTCCTTCCTGAAGGTTACATCACAACACTGAACCACTGAGAGAGCAGTAACTCTTGTTTTGGACAAGGTCTCCAGCATTTCAGTAGCATCCCTAAGCAGAAAACAGCATAACTGAAAGCATGTAAGCTGTTCCAGCAGCTAATTTTAATATCAGACAGCACTCATTTCCTAATTTCTTACAGCCAAACATCTTCATAAGGCCATGAAAATGCTGCTGGAGGACAAAGCTGCTCAGTTGTGGTGGTGAAGAGCTGGCCATGAAGCTGTGAGCACAGACTGAACCACTTAAAGCTTTGTCCCAGTTTCTAGTTTGATCCAGGACCCAGAGCCTTGCATCAAAGCCATGGACAGTCTGTTGTAAATCTGGCCGTGCCTGCCTCGCAGTGACTGTCCACCATGCAAAACGTGTGCAGAATAATAAGAGGCAGACACCAGCCTGAATGTACTGCCTAAAACCCACAGAAACGCTCATTCAGCAGTGAGCTATTAAGTGTGCAAGATGTACAAATGCACAGGCAAACACAGCCCAGAAGGTCTCCGGCTGCTACAATAATGGATGTGCAGGGTGCTGAGTGCTGGAGGCCCATTTCTTTGACTCAGAGCTGCAATGGCAGCCCCAAAACCTTTGAAAAATCCTGCTGTGAACTAAACTTTGATCTTCATACCACACTGAGAGCTCAATATCAGCACGAGGAACAACAGCATTGCCAGTTGAATGTTTTTGAGGATCCCTAAAGCCTACACTCAGCCCAGCACCACCACACCCAGAGCACAGAGCACTGCTGTTCTGATCCCAGCAGAGAAGGCAGGACCAGCATTTGACCTGGTCATTAGCACTGGTGCAGAGTAATTCAACAATTGCTCATCCTTTTCTCAGTTTCATTTTGCTCAGTTTCTAAATACTCTGTTTTCTATCTGTAATGTGCATTGTGCTATAACATTTGGAATACGCAACTAACAGATAGCAAACAGTGACGTTTGAAACAGGATTAAGTTACCAGGGTTTGCTTTTCTCTCCACTTATTCAGCCATTTGCTCCATCTGCTGGACTACTGACTGCAGACATGGTGATGCTGGAATAGCTCTGGGCAGGTGTGGGCAGCTAAGGAAGCGTGGAGGAATGATCCCAGGCTGAGATCAGACAGCTTTAGAAGAAGACAAGCTGTCCCCTGGTGTCACTACTGCCCTCAGCAATCTGAAGGAGATCGGCACAGACGAGGTGACTGCCCCTAGAGCAGGCCATTAGCTTCAAACTGTGCCCCTCTGAGTTGTTCCCCTCTGCTTACACTTGCAGCTTTACAATGTAAGAAAATCCACAGAGCCAGCCTTATCTGGTGATTAAAAGCATCAGAAACCTTAACAACAAACTCCTAAAATGAGGACTGACAAAATGCAAAACCTGGCAAGATGGAATATCATTTGTAATGATATTTATATTTTTATATTTTTCTTTTCCTTTCACCTGACCTTTTGCTCAATACCATTTCTTACAGTGCTCCACAATGCATTTCTTTCCTACCTTCTAGAAACAATATAGTAATGTTCAACAAACCTTCTGAAGATGGTTCAAGCCAATGCTCCCATCGAAAGAGCAGTCCTGCATTTTCCTGCTGTGGCTACATGTTTTCCCCCTCTGCTGTTCTTCCATCTTCAGTGGCACAAGCATTGCAATGGCCATGTGCTATGCAACTTCACAAAAACCCCAGACTACCCACTTTTTAGCTGGATCCACTCCAGTTCTCCACACTACACTTTTGCCAGCAGAAGGGATTACAGAATCACAGAATCACAGAATTGCCAGGGTTGGAAGGGACCTCAAGGATCATGAATCTAAGTGGCATGGAAGCAGCCAAGGCAAGCAGTAAGGCATTGCTCGCTTTATAATAGCACAGAGATATATAGTTTATAGCTGTAATCTGTTAAATTATAGCCTAAGAGCCCAGGAGCTTGCATGGCCCTGTGAGCCCCCCTTTGCCTACCCCTACCAGGCAGTGGCACCCATGGAACATGAGGACTCTGTATCTCCTACATCAGTCAGGTTCTGAGCAGACTACCTCCAATCTCTCCCATTAAAGCAGAGACAATTCGAAAGTTGATTATGAAGCAACACAAGAAGCAGAAATATGGCAGAGTCCCATACACTGCTAAAACCACAAGGTCCTGTGCAGGTGGCACTGGAGAACTTCCCAGCACCCACTACTGCAGATTCATGAATCCCAGCATACCACACATTTTATGTATTACATATATCTCCAGCTCTTTTACAGACGTCTTCCATTGTGGCAGTAGGTTTTTCCAAAGGACTCAAAAAATAAATAATTCCTCCAGTTGCAAGCCAGAAAATTACCTTTTTATTAGATTTCCATTGCCTATAGTCTTTGATATATTGTACCAGATATAGAATCATAGAATTGTTCAGGTTGGAAAGGCTTCAACGACCATCAAGTCCAACCACAACCTAATGTACTACCCTAACTCTAAGAACCCTCCACTAAATCATGTCCCTGAGCACCACATCCACATGGTTTTGTGGATGATAACTCAACCACCTCCCTGGGCTGCCTATTCCAGTGCTTAACAACCCTTTATGTAAAGAAATGTTTCTTGATATCCAACTTAGAAACTAATCTCCCCTGGCTGCTGCTCCCTTGGTGCAACTTAAGGCCATCTCCCCTCGTCCTGTCATCTGTCACCAGTGAGAAGAGACCAACCCAACTTTTGCTCCCCTGTTCCCCTTGCCCTGAAATCTTTCCTGAAGCCCTTCTCCAAACCCTCAGCCATCACAGTGTCTTTAAGGCTGGAAAAAGACTGCTAAGGTCATCCAGTCCAACCATCAACCCATCACCACCATGCCCACTAAACGTCCCTAAAACTCACATTTTAAACCACTTCCGTAGCATCCCCAGCATGCAGAAGTCTTGGAGCCCAATCTCTAGATGTCCCACAAACAAAGGTATGCTCCTGTCAACCACAGAAATGTGACATCCCTCCATAAATCAGTAGGTCTGAAGGAGAGTTTGGACACTTTCATTTTACAAAACCCTCCTAACTATATGTTGCTGGCTTTTGCAACATGAGGCCACAGGAAGAGGAGAGCAGAGCTACGTACTCAGACACTCCTCTAGCGAGCACAAGGAGGTCTCCTTTGGGGAGCCAGCACAGCCTGGTTTCACAGGTGAGGAGGTGAGGCACTCTCGGAAGCGCTCCCGGATGCCGTCTCCACAGGTGACGCTGCAGGGGCTCCAGGGCTGCCACGGGCTCCATGTTTCTGCAAACACACAAGCTCACAGCAATGAGAAACACACCTAGCTCGTTGTCCATATGGAGAAAGGCATTTAACTATCCTCTGTTATTTAAGAAGAGCAATAAATAACCAAGCAGTGCAAATTGCAACACCAAAAGAGCAAGCAGCATCCAGGGACTTGCTCCTGTTCCCACCAGCTTAGGGCAAAGCTCCCATTTTTGCTTTCCTTTCTTTGCCCCATGCTATGCAGCACTCAGCTAACTGAGGCTGGCAGGAGCTGTTTGAAACAGCAGCAAATGGAAATTAACCCACAAATCTTTTTAATGGCTTAGTAATTTATATATTAGTGAGTCCAATTCCTATCTCACAAATACTGCTTTTACAGCAGGATAACTTCATTGACTTAAGTGTAGTTACTCCTGATTTATATACTTGTGAAAGGAGGAGAAGCCTACGATGCCTAATGAAAAGGCAATATTGTTTTTCCTCTTTACAACCCTCTTAACATACAAACATGTTATTGAATTGCTCATCTGACAGCTTTACAGATCCCTGTTGTTTTATTTCTCGTGCTTCAGCCATTAACGCAAGATGAGATTTTGCAGGTTTATTTATTTTGTTTAAGTGGAGGAGGCTCACGTTCTAATGCTAACTCAGTACTTCAGTGCAAACCCTTTCTTGCTAAGGTAACATCCTCATCCAGTGCTCAACACCCAAACTTTATAGCATTGAGGACCCTGAGACAGAAAGGGACCGTTTCTGACTTTCAGTTCCAAAATAACAGATGAGTCCAAGTGCAAGCCTTAAGGATAAGTACTCTGGAGACTGTCTGATTGGTCAGTTGACTCAATACCTGTCTTTAAAATGCATTAGAAAGAAAAACAACAGAGCAATTACTCCATCTCCCTGCTCAGAGATAAAACAGAAAGTCAGATAAATTACAAAAAGCAAATTGGATTTGTTAAAGCTTGCTCTTTTTAATAATTTATGGTTGCTAGTGCCAACCCAGGTCATGATATTTAATTTTCTTACACAGTTGCTCTGCTGCTGGAATGCCTCAGCGCTCCTGATCACTGAACAACATCCAATGCTGCACAACTGTCAGTGCTTTGTGACTGGAAGTGGCTTTGTGATTTCATGCTATATCCATACATGCTGCAGTACATCTGCATGGCCTTGTGGAGCACAGGGAGGAACAGTGAGGGGCCTGGTGGCATTGTGCTCCAGGTCAACGTGAAGCCAAGGGATCTCTGTATTTGCCTCCAACCCTACAGCAGCAATGAGATATTCACGGTCCAAAGCTTGAACAAACACACCCTGGCCCCACCAGCTATGAGCAGGTATCAGTGAAGGAAGCAGGAAAGCATGGCCATCATCAGTAGTCAAAGAGTCCCTTCTCCAATGCACTTCATGGTGTCATAGTACCTTGGGGTCTCAGGACGTTTTTCTTGATGTCAGTGTCATGAAGGACCCCAGCAGTGTCCTACCACTGGCAGAAGGAGGGGGATGAGCAGGAGAAAAACACAGCTCCTTACAGATCAATTTATGTAAATAGCTTGATAAATTAGTCCCATCATTTCCAGTGCATGAGCTCGCTTGTTTCCCTGTCTCCACACTCCCTGCTCGTTTTAGCTTCTGCTAACAACAGATAGAGGGCCAGATCCAGAAAGGTTCTGGCTGCTTCCAGAGCTGCCACTTGTGATACTGGAGGGTGCTCAACAGCCTCTACACTTGTGCCTGTGAGCTTCAACGTACATAACATTTAGGATGGGTAATTTTCTAATTCTGATGTCAAACCCATGACATGCCCATTGCTTTGAGGCTCTTTTCATGGAGTTCAGCTTCAGCTGAGGGCACGGAGTTCCTTAGCTACCACACTTGGCATCCATAGCTCTGGGGCTACGAATGTGTGCCTGCAGCAGCAGGAGAGCAGGAAGCGCTCAGCCCCTGTGAGAGACAGAGAATTAAACCCTGCAACTTGCTCTTGCAATTACCAGAATGCAAAAGAAAATGAAGCAGAGTTTATTCTCCCCCAAGGAAACAGAATAATTAACCTCCATTTAAGACAAACAGATCCAAAGCGCCAGGGGAAAAACCAGAAGGTATGTAGTGCAAACTAGCTCTAATAAGTGTGAATTTTTTCTATACGCATTTGAGGAATCAATTATCAACATGAAGACATCTCACTGATGAGTTAGTTTGAAATAGCTGACAGTTGGCAGATCTGTCGACATGAAAGATAAACTCAATTAACTGTGTTAATTGTTGCTCTGCAGAAGCATCTCCCCTCAAACTTCTGTGTTTTGCCCTCATTCCGTGAGACTGTGTGCGATGCTATCCAAAAGCCGAGTCAGCGAGGAATGCTCTGCATCACCCTCCCAGCCTGACATATGTGGTTGCCCTAAGCTCTCCAGCAAGACCAGTAATATGGGATAAAATCACTATTTACAGGTTCACGCAAATGCCTTTGCTAGCCTGGGGGAGTGCAGGCTACTTGTGGAAGCTGAGATCAGTTTCCAGGTCCTGAGACCAGGCGCAGTGGTGTTTGGATGAGACCTGGGAAAACATCCTTCTCACCCATCCCGTGCTTCTCTATGGGAATAAAGCCTGGGTGAGCTGACATAGTGGCATGCTCCAACAAGTTTCTAATTTGGACAATGAAAGGACGATGATCCCTGTAAAAGAAGAAAACCTAGACTCTGCCTGGGTTAATTACAGACTTTTCCCCACAAACCAGCACCTTTAAGAACCACAGGAGCATTGCCTAAAATCTCTTCTCAGAAGCTCAGAGCTATCCCAGTGACTCCACAACACCTGTATTCTTAAAATGCTGGGGATATGTAGATTTAGAACTCTACAGCATGAGAAGCCGACTGGGGCACAAACTGTGCTTCCCCAAATTAGTCTGTTTCTAAATAAATGCAAACCAAAGAGCAATTCAGGCAACAGAGCTAATTGGTTCCCAGATCTTCCTACAGATAACAGGCAGGTCTGATTCATACTACTTTACTCAGGGAGCAAGAAGTTGATGGGAGTCTTGTATCCTTGTCTGACTTCTGGATACTCCACATACTCCCTGTTTACCAACTACTGCTTCCTTCAGAAGGTCTTTTCCCACCTTCTGCTTTCCCTTTGAGAGCAACAGCTGTACTTCTTGTGCCCTGGGGGCCTCCCAACAGCTTCTTTGGATATTAGAAGAAGTCAAATATCAGAGAAGGTAACAAGACTCATCCCAGTAAAGGCAATAGGCTCCACTAGGACTTAGATCAGAGTTGAAACTGGCATCAGAAGTGTAACTAAGAACTGTAAAAAAAATTAATTAAGGCTGGAAATACACAAAAAGCATGTCCCTTTATATGCTGTAGCACTACTGATTAATTTTATCAGGTATCCCAAATGACTCCAGCTTGACACTGGCTAGGATCTAGGATATCTTCCTAAGGAGAGCAGAAGTCTCACTGCTGGGGGCTCAGAATCTAACCGTGTAAAATACAGGATAACACACTGAAATGAATGAGCCTGCAGCACTTCTGCTGCTGGGTAAAATCATCTAGCACTTTTCTTTCTCAGACATTCAAACAATTCAGTCAGATGCAGGGAACATATTAGCTGCATGACTCTCTCTAAGTCATCTGTGTGAAACAGTCAGCACCCCACTGAGATGAATTAAGTGACTCTCATCTCTCCTATTTTTTCACAGGTTCTCCAGCTGGAGTCTACAGAAAGTTTCACAAGCACTGGCTCACATTTGATAGACATTCTCCCCACATCTAATAAGTAAGATTCAGAGCCTTGGAAAGCAGGGGCTTTTTTGTGACACTTGCTCTGAAGCTGACGGCTCCTGCTGGAAGAGTTGTTGCTCTCTACAGGTCACCAGGAACCTTGTCCCTACTGCAGGCACAAAGCAGACAGACTCCTGCTCCACAGGCTGCCCGAGCCCTGCCAAGGATGAGGAGTAATGAGATGGATGGAAGAAGGGTCAGGAACACAACTGATGCCCGACCTATGGAAAATGGGTAGTTGCAAAATAAACTATATCTCATCTTCTGTGGTTTGGATGAAGATAGCTTTAATGATTTCGGATCTTTCATCTCTTACAAGACAATACCTTTGTTTCATAATAATAGACTGTATGCTAAATGGAGTAAGAACTGGCTGAGCGACAGATTTGATATGCAGTTGTCAACAGAAAATCATCACCGAGTGGGAATGCATTTGGAGAGATTTCAAAGGAATTAGTATAATGCTTTGTTCTGTACGCTTGCCTCAGTGACAGGAAAGTAAATATAAAATCGTTAATGAGAAAATATGTCACTACTGTGATGACGTAAGTACACAGTGCATGGGGCAATGGAGGTTGCCAGCTAAGTAGTAAAATCAGCAAAATGCAAAATGTAGGCAGAAAGCACAGAAATTGTAGCTGAAGAATGGTAGATTGTAACTAAGAGGTTGCATGCAAGAACAGCTTGGGAGGCGCTCGCCAGGTCAAAGCTAATGCCATCTGTGGAATTAAAAAGTGAGGAGCAATAAGTCAGGGTAAGGAGAGTGTTGCTGCTCAAACTGCATCGGTGAGGAGGATGTTAGAAGGCACCACAGTCGGTGCCTGTGTAGTGAAATTAAAAGTACTGTTTGGAAAAAAAAAAAAAAAAAAAGGAAATGGAGGCAGAAAGAGCCAGAAAATTAATTAAATCCTGAAGAAAAATGCTTTCCAATTAAAGACTCAATCTTTTCAGCTTATTAAAAAGAACACTGAGATTATCTGGAAGGACTGACACAACTTGGACGTGCAAATGCTTCTGCAGGGGAATACAATGGATAGGAAACAGCTGCCTAGTCTAGCAGAGAGCAGCAGCAGAAGAGCCAGTCACTAGAGGATGAAGCTAGATGAGCTTCATTACGAACCACATGTCACATCCTTTCTTCTTTTACATCAGAGCACAGTGTTGAGAGAAGTTACCAGAAGGGTCTCTGTTTGGTGGTGCCTGGATGGCTCCAGAGGATGAGCAGCAGTTGCATGCACAGACTGGCTGCGGGCTCCCTACCAGCGTAACTGCATGACTGCAATGGGCCGCGCCGCACAGGAGACCACAGTCAATGATTTAATTGTCCTTAAACTGAGCAAGTTCAGAAGCACGAGGCAGGATATCAGTGATCTGAGTAGAGAAGCACTTTTTACATGCAGAGCCATCAGGGGTGCAAGTCTACCTACAGTGCAATGAGGCACGGTGAGGGGCTCTGGAGAAGGCCTCGTGAAGCAGCTGGCTGCCATCACTGGGAGCGGAGGCTCACTCTGCCTCCCTCAGGGCCAGAGGCTCAGGACAGGGCCTTGTGAGGCGGTCAGGAGGCCGGCAGCCACCTCTGGCACTGCAGGCTCGCTCTGCGTGCCATGGCTTCAGGCTGACGCGCTGCTCCAAGCACAGCCCGCTCCTCTCAACGCTGCCTGGAGGCTTTGAAGTTGCACAGACACGAAGACAGATGTGCTGCCGCCTAATTAATTTCAGTTTGACGTTTTATTTACGGCTATGCGGTGTGGTTACGCTTTCATCGGCTTTGTGGATGTGACACTCCTAACTTGCCAGCTATTGACTTCAAGCTGTTCTGCACGCAGGTAGCCTGATTCTTTCGACTGCAGTCATCAGGATGGTGCTACCGCGCAACCCAGGAACCAAAGCAAATTGCAGGGAGTTGTTGCCTAAGGCGGATTTCACCAATTAAAATGGTCAAATATTGGACACAGCAGCACAGCTATGTCATATCCTGCATATTCATCTCTCTGGGTAATTAGCTAGATAGTATCAGTGTGACATAAAAATACCACCCAAGCACAGAAGGAGAATTAGAATTCTCTCTTCCTTTTTCCTTGAGAATTACCTTGATTAAGGAAAAACGCTTTCATTTTTAGGCGGACTTTCTTGTGCCAAAGAGAGAGAGTGCCAACAGAGAATCTAGTTGGAAAGTTAAGCAGAAGAGAACTACGTACCACATTTGGCATGTGGTGAAAACAGAGGTCATTCTTAGTACAGGTTGCTAATTAAAGGGCTAACAGTTTTAGAATTTGTGAAATAGCCTGAAGTAAAACCACACAACGCTAGAAGCCTTGTTAAAGTAGCTTGTGCCTGGACCACATGCTATAGAGCATGTTCCATGCTCCTGGCCCAATTATCCCCTCAGAGACCTGCCCAGGAAGTGCAATGACCCTTTTTTGGCTTCAGATCCTGCACTTCCTTCTCAGGAAGACCAGGGTGGGGAGGTATAGAATATATCTCCAGCCTTTCAAGCCAAGCTCTTTGAAGTGTGCTCATGGGAAAGATTAATTCATTACCTATGGACACAAGCCTGCACCAAGCCTTCGGAACATTTACTTTTCTGTTCCAGGATGTGGGAAACACAGCCTAACCCAACTCCTATCCCCTCGTGTACATGCAGCCCATCCCTCGCTATGGCTGCCCTCTACAAATTAGGGAAAAAAATGCATTTGTCTTACTCTGCTATGCTACTGGGATTTGTGGACAATGCCAAACCATGGACTACTACCCCTGAATGACTAAGAAGGTCCATCTACATACACTGTACAGATATAAACAGAATGTATGGATATTCCTTAGACAGGACTGAGGAACGGCCCAAGTTCATCCCTATTTATGATCACTCCTTAACTGTGATGACTTATACTCCATGGTTTTGGCTTCTGCCAACCAGCACTCTCCTGGAGAATGCCTAGTCACGGCCAAAGGACTACACTGACTCCAGACTGTCCCCAGCTAGTTGTTGAATCTAGTGTTTTCTTGGAAGAAAAGAACTTAGATGTACAGATGTGACTCATGATCTGCCAGGTGGCCTTACTGATTAGAAAATGTGCCACAATCTCTTTTAAGCAGCAGCAGAGACATGGTTGGAAGGGTGATGGAAAAACTCACAAGTGTCTGTTGCTATAGCTGGATGTTGATTCATGTGACCAAAATTTATGTATCTAGTAGGTAGGTTTTTAATCTCCCATAGCAAATGGTAGAAAAAAAGATTGCCAGACACGGACTCAGCCCGTTTATCTTCTATACCTATTTTTATAAGGGATGAATCACCCTTGTGAGATGTCTGTCTCTCTTGACTAAACAGCTAGATGGATTCTCAATGTTGGACACTTGGCTTCTAGACACATAAGTGTAGTATCTTTGTATGTACAGAGATTAGATTTAATGTTTCCAATGGGTCTGATCTACTGTTGTGCCTTCTTAAATCACTGTGAAGACCAAGTTTCAGTTTTACTGGAGCTAGATAGATACATCATTTTAAATATCCCGAACAGTTTTGGTTTAAGCAGTTTCAAGCTACCACTGTGGCTTTTGTTACTAAATGTATGCCCCTACACAGGTCTAATCCAATTTGTTCTCATCTACCTTTACAACTCATTTTTTCTCATGCAGGAGACCCAAAAAATAGTTATGCAATCGGAGACAATACAATTTGTCATTATCCAAGTTGGCTGGAAAGAATGCTGATATTTGATAAAAGAAGACAAATGTTGGTACAAACCCATATTCCTTTCGATCATCATACACTGCTTAACTCTTGTTGGGAAAAGGCTTCGGTTTGAGAAATTATAGAGGTCAAAGCAGTATTTGTTCTTCCCCACATCGAACAAAGTGCAGTTAAATTCCGTCCTGTTGTCTCCTGGGTGAAGGGTGTTCTCATACAGCCAAGCTGTTCTCAAACTAGGATGCTTGAGAGCCTCTTTATAGACAACAACTTTTCCACTGATAGAAGTGCATGGTGGTGAGACTATGAAGACCTGAACCAAAGTTCTGCACACTGCTTCTGGTGCCACAACCAGTCTGTATCCAAATTTGTGAAGATCTATGGGTCCCATAGAGGCAATAACAGAATGTGTTTCTAATGATTTCAGTAACACAGTGATGTACATTTCTTGACCAACATGTGGGCAGTCAAACTCTACCCACTGGGATCTAGAGAGTGGGATTCCTTTGCTAGTTCTAATGCCCAGCATCTCATCAGAGCTTACTCTTCCTAGTTCATAAAGTGTACTGGTGAATATCACATCTAGTGAAACCAGTGTCTTGTTCATGGCACACAACTGCTCATTTGTAAAAACTCCAACCTGAAAGGAGCTCCCAAGCACCTCTGAAGTCTTGTTCAAATCAATGTGAAATACAGGCCATTCCACATGGAGGGTGGATGTTCTTCTTCTGCTTGCAGCAGCACTGCTGTTATCACTAGGAGAGATCATTCTGAACAAAAAGTCTCCAGCACTTGTGAAATAGAAACACTCAAACTCTACCATCCCCTGGGACTGATTTGCTGGAAGCTGTTTTCTTGCAATGATCTTGTTGGTGTTGGCATCCAGCAGTAGGATGGACAGGTTCTCTGCTGTCTCATTACCACTGTAGTAGTGGTATTCCACAGAAACTGTGTCGTTGCTGAAGGCTACATGACCTGGGTGCTTCAACAGGAGGTCCTCCACTTCACCAAGAACTGAAAGGAAAACAGGTTAACAACAGCATTAAGAATCAAAGCAGCAGCCAACTGCTTATGAAACATAAAGAAGAAAATATGTATTTATAAAGTGGATATTTAAGAAATGGCTGTTAAACTCTTAAATGTGAATGAACCAGTTCACCAAAAAAAAGGTCCTAGCTAGAGCAGCTATAGCTCACCTTTCCTTTGTGCAGGGATGTGATCTGCAAAAGCTCAAAGTCCACTGTAGCAACATGTTTAGGAAGGAAGGTTAAAAGATTTCTCAAAGAAAAACAAAACAAAAGATTTACAGAAAACTTCAATTCTAAGGATATACCATGAAAATCCTCAATTTCCCTTCACTTGTAGATTCTTAAAGTCCACTTCAACATGGCCAGCTGTTCTACCTTCTTTAGTGGTAATGCAGTATAAAAATACAGTAGTTTCTTAATACAGAAACATGAAAAATATCCCTCAAATTAAATAAAATAGTAAATCTGCATGATGCTTTTTGAAGCCTCTTCTCTTGCTCTGTCTTATGAATCTTTCATTTTGCTCATTTGCATCACAGAGACACATGAGTGAAAGAGCTGAAAATAACAGTGATGGTGACTGCAGCACTTTTCTTGTCTCAGATGTGGTGCAACATGTCTAAATGACATCATTTCATAATAAATGGCACAGTCTTTTTAGATGCACTTCTTGCATGACCATGTTTGTGCAAGTTGCCAAATTATCCCGAGACATGCTGTAACTAGTGGGGATAGATGATATCTAAAGCACTGGATTGGGAAGATCACATTCCTGTTCTCTGCTCAGCTAGTGTTTCTGTGTTGCCTGAAAATTAAGGATTTCAGACATTGAAAGGTTACCTGAAAAATGGGAACTACATACACCTATTCCAGATACAGAATGTGCTGTGAGACATCTCTATATAATAAATTGTCTGGAAAAGGGCTTCTGAGTTTTGGGTGGAAGGTGCTCCGGTAGCATAAAACCTCAGTTAAAGCAATCCTTTCATAAGTAGTATCAACTAACAGTACTTGGACTTGTTAAATCTGTTACATATGTCTTAAGATTACCTCAAAGAAAGCTTTGCTGGAAAAACACTGCGAGTGCCAAAGCAAGCACTCAGCATTTAGGAGTAGCAGGACTCATCTTACAGAATACTAGACAACTACCACTGTAAGCTTCAGTTTGAGTTTGTCACCTTGGATTCACTTTCCTATCAACAGAAAATTAGTTTCAGGAAGAAATTCATCTGACCAGCTAAGACCATTTATGTCAGGGTGAGGCACAGCATACACTAGTAAGATCCACCAGCTATAATGTGGTTAAAATAACCAGCTCTAACCACATCCATAATGTCTGAATGAAGACTTATGCACAGCCTACATACATAAATCATGTATATACTCTTACATACATGTATTGTAAGTCAGTCTTTCATCTGAGTGACTCAATACTACTTTTTTTTCCACAAGATTCTGTCTCATTTGGCAGATGGATAGTGCTTGTTACCAGAGGGCTCTTTTATTCTTGTTCTTCCTTGGGTGGTCCCATGCATTATTGACTGTGCACCGCTCAAAATTCACCTCGATAACACAGAATTATTCATTTTCCCCATGGATCCTGCTATTGTGCTCTTATCATAGTATATTAGTGTATTAGAAATATTAATGAGTTTATCCCTGCAATGCTCCTGAAAGATGAGTAAATGTCACTATTCTTGTTTAGAGTGTTAGGAACCAAGGCAAAGACATAAAGGTGAAAACTGTCAAACATTAACTAAACAACCATCTTTTAACACAAGAATGCCAGCACAGGGAGTGGAGAGCTCAATATATGCAACTCAAGGGCCTGTTACTATAAGCATGGGGAAATCTGCTGGTTTGGGCTGAAGCATGCACAGTATCGTGTGGGACTGGCAAGAGGAGCCGAAAGGACATGGAGCACGTTTGACCCTTCGGAGAACTTCATTGCTAACTCATCTGCAAGGACTTAGACATGGACCAAGTCCAAGCAAACCTCCATACGGGCAACAAAAAGTATGTCCCAGAGCATCATGAAGTTTTGACAGCTGTGTTAAAGTTTCCCAGTGAACTGCTTGCGAGTTGCTGGGTTTTTCTTTATCTAAACATGAACAAACTTACACATTTCTCTATAAAGGACTTGATCAGATTCAACTTGGCTGAAATGTTTTAAGAGAAAAACAAATCAAACCATAACAAAACCCCAACAAGAAAAATTTCAACATCAAGCTTCAAATTTTCAACAAAAGCATTTGCAAGATGGTAATAAAAAGCACTGATGTTTGCATCTACTATTCTGCCATCCTTACTCTCTTGTACTGTTTTCTATTTGGCCTGGCTCATACCAGAAGAAATAACACCACTGTGTATGTGCGGGAAAGGACTGGAGGGAGACCAGGGGTCTGCCTTGTAGCTCTCATCAACCCTCATATGGGTTGCTTGGAAAATGAGGAAAGCAAGTATTACTGGAGGACGCCTTTACAGCACTGCAGAGTTCTGCCTAGTGCACTGCATGTCGCAGAATCATTCTCCCATCTTCATTTAATGACAAAATTTGCACTTCTAGGTGCTCCATGTAACAGTTTTCTGCAAAAGGCCACTCACAGTCAGCAGAAGTCAGCTTCCACTGCGCGCTCCTTCCACTGCCCTCCAGCCTACAGCATGTGAACATCTCTGTCACAAGCCAAACGTTGGCCCCAATTGCTTGGACA
Source organism: Phasianus colchicus (assembly GCF_987193195.1). Classification (NCBI taxonomy): domain Eukaryota; kingdom Metazoa; phylum Chordata; class Aves; order Galliformes; family Phasianidae; genus Phasianus; species Phasianus colchicus. The sequence continues at coordinate 171,615,210 of NC_143436.1, read as the reverse complement.
GCCAGTCAAGGCAGTTTTCAATTTGTATATTTTAAATTGTCACTGCAGTTTTCTCCCATTGAATGCAGCCTGGCTGTGGCACCAACCAAATGCCACAGTGGTCTTTGCAGGAGCTCCCTCTGAGAAAGATCAAGAGGAAAACCCTGTTTTGTTGAAGAGTGAGAATTATTATTTGAGTGTGCTGTTCTGATATTTATTTATTTTTAATTGTGTTTAAGCCAACTTGGGTTGTGACGTTGGCTTGTCAGCAACCAATAGCACAGGGCTACAAAGAAAAGGCACACCAGAAAAAACAGTAAGAAATGAGAATATTGTTCTGTTGTATGCCTTTTTTGGTTTGGTTTGTTTGTTGTTTTTTTTTTGTAGCATTGCAATAATTTATATTTAATCATTTAAAACACATTCGAAACACAGTCTTGGTGTAATACAGATAAGCATATGAAGGAAACAGTTATCTAAGAAGTATGCATACATGATACTCAAAGATTTGTATACACAAAACTAAAAGTTATTTTCTGACGTATGGACTACTCTTCCTTAGAAATAAGGGAAAATATAATACAGTTAAAGTTTGCAACAGAGATTTAGCTGTTCAATTGCACCTTTTAACTACTCACTCACCTTTTAACTACACACCCTCTATAAAGTTCTGGAATAATAGCTTTTACCTCTGAGTCAACTAGTTGTGAATGCCTACAGGACTGGCTCACCAAGAAGCAGTGGATATCACAATCGTTCACCTCCCTTCTTGGGTTAAGTGAATTTAATTTTATAGAATTATAGAATCACCAAGGCTGGAAAGGCCTCCAAGACCATCCAGTCCAACCATTTACCTATCACCAGAATTTCCCCACTAAGTCGTGTCCCTTCGTGCAACATCTAAACATTTCTTGAACACCTCCAGGGATGTTAACTCAATCACCTCCTTTGGGCAGCCCATTCCAGTGCCTGACCACTCTTTCAGAGAAGAAATTTTTCTTAACATCCAACCTGAATCTCCCCTGGTGCAATCTGTGGCCATTCACTCTAGTTCTATTGCTGGGAGAAGAAGCCAACCTCCACCTTGCCACAACCTCCCTTCAGGCAGTTGGAGAGAACTATAAGTCTCCCCTGAGCCTCTTCTCCAGACTGAACAACCCCTGTTCCCTTAGCCACTTCTCACAAGATTTGTGCTCCTGACACCTCCATAGCCTTGCTGCTCTTCTCTGGTCACGCTCCAAGGCCTGACTGTCTTTCCTGAAGTGAAAGACCTAAAACTGAACAAAGTACTTGAGATGTGGCCACACCAGTGCAGAATTCAGAGGTATGATCACCACCCTGCTCCTGCTGGCTGCACTGTTTCTGATACAAGCCAGGATGCCATTGGCCTTCTTGGCCACCTGGGCACACTGCTGGCTCATGATTAGCTGAGTGTTGACCACCATTTCCATTTCTTCAACACAGTCTTTCAGCCACTCTGCCCCAACCTTGTAGCATTACCTAGGGTTGCTGTGGCCCAAGTGCAGGACCCAGCACTTGGTCTTGCTGAATTTCATCCCATCAGCCTCAGCCCAGCGATCTAGCTTGTACAGATTCCTCTGTAGTGCCTTGCTACCCTCAGGCATACTGACACTTCCTCCCACCTTGGTGTAATCTGCAGTCTTACCGAGGGTGCACTGAATCCCCTCATCCAGGTCATCAATAAAGATATTAATCAGGATGGGCTGCAATACTGACCCCTGGAAAACACCACTCATGATTGGCTGCCAGCTGGATTTAACTCCATTTACCACCACTCTCTGTGCCCAGCTATCCAGCCAGTTCTTAACCCAGCAAAGGGTGTACCTGTCCAAGCCATAGGCTGCCAGCTTCTCTAGAAGAATACCATTGGAGACAGCGTCGAAGGCTTTTCTGAAGCTAGCTAGACTGCATCAACAACCTTTATCTTCACTGTATTTCCCGTTCAGTGCACCATTCTTAAGTTTGCTAGTTAACTCTGTCTTGTTAAAATAACACATAGTACTAAAAGCAATGGGCAAGTGTCTTCTATTAGACTCGAGTTCATCTAAAAGAGGGCAGTCCTAAATTCTTTTTGTCTTCTCATGATCCCTTGTTCTAGAGTGGAGATGGAACAGGCACAAAGGTACAAGCAGCTGAGCATGTTTTCTCACATATACAGGAAGAGCAAACTGCACACTTTCTTGGTCCATTTCTCTCCTTTGTAAGACATCTTCAGCCTTTTGATGCATGACCTAACTACTATCACAGCTCATGTCATAACTGGGAATTAAAACAGTCCTTTTTTCCAGTTTCCCATGCTATAGATATTTCAACAGTGCATGACTTAATTCTTTATCATGGTTTGGCAATGTACTTCACCTGTGAGGTTAACAACTTTTAAATTGTGAATGTAATTTTTGAAAATAAATGTATTATTTATAAATTAAGGATCTTACTTTCAAAATTTCTAAATTGCCATGTAATATGTTGTCTCCCTTTAAAAATCTACCTTCTGTGCAGTACATTCTTAGAAAAGATAGATGCCATGCACAGAATGCCCCTCAGATTGTAACCGTCTTACAGCTGTCTAACCCAAACTAGATGTCTAACTTCCATTGGCAGCTGAAGATGAGAAGGAGGTGCTTTCTCATCCTTTGAATCTCAGGCTGTGGTTAGGTTGTAACTGCCCTCCAGATGTGCTGATCTGTGTGTGAACTACTCAAACAACACTAATAGATTGCCTCAGACTAATTTTACATGATTAAAATGGAATGAATATGAATCCCACCCTTTGGATTCTTACACAGTCAGAGGAGGCAATACCCCTCCTGTCCTCAGAAGTTTTCTCTGAATTGGTGGGTTAAGTACATCACATGGGGTCTCACTCAATCACAGGAAGTGGCCTGCACTGTAGATGGTCACATTCCATCCAACCACTATAAGCTACTATTAGAGAAATGGCCAGCTGTATGCTGTGGTTCCTCCCACCTTGGTACAGACATTTAACTGATCTCTGATCTATCACCTAACATGCATTAAATGTACCAAATACAAATCTCGGAAGAGAGCAGAGCTCCTGCTACTGTTTCTAACAGTCCCTCGATGAGGCCCACAGAAAACTGCTCATTTATCTTGCTTCCTTCACCGAACAAATTCACAGCAGGAAAGGTTCCTGCCACTTTGACACAGAGGAGCAGCTCGTGAAAACTGTCTCTTCCACCTATATATTGCATAAGACCTTGACTACATCCTGGGCATATCACTGGTGGCTTGTGTGAGCAGTGATTTTTTGTGATTTTATTTCAGCAGACAAAATGAAAACAGCACTATCCAAAACCACTTTATGAATATGCAACTCACAGTTCTCCCTCATAAGCTCTAATACTCACCATAGTCACAGAGCACTACTAACAATAGATTTGAAAAATCTTTCAACATCTGTTTCATTCTGACCAGTGAGATCCCAGGTCCTTTTACTCCTCATGTCCTTCTTCAGCTCCAAAGTCCTAAAGTGCAGGCACTTTTTTCAAGAACACCTGAAAGATTAAAAATTACAGCTGCATTGACTTTGTTTCATAAAATACAAGGAGGAAGACACTACAGCTGGTAAGAAAAAAAAAAAAAGCATTAATTAACATTTTTCTCCCATTTATCCAACCACTATTAATATTGGATCAATGGATAAGTGCAACTATATTTCATCGCAGAATAAATTTTCCCTCAGGAGATGTCAGCCCCTGAGTCACAGCAACAAAGATAGGCCACAAGAATTTACCTTTGTACTGCAGAAACTGCTGTTGTGCATGTCTTATATTAAGATCAAGACTCCTTCCAGTACTTGAAGGGAAAGTATAAACAAAAGGGGGAACAACTGTTTGCATGGGTGGATAGTGATAGGACAAGGGGGAATGGTTTTAAACTGAGACAGGGGAGGTTTAGGTTAGATATTAGGAGGAAGCTTTTCACACAGAGGGTGGTGACACACTGGAACAGGTTGCCCAAGGAGGTTGTGGATGCCCCATCCCTGGAGGCATTCAAGGCCTGGATGTGGCTCTGGGCAGCCTGGTCTGGTGGTTGGTGACCCTGCACGTAGCAGGAGGTTGAAACGAGATCATCTTTGTGGTCCTTTTCAACCCAGGCAATTCTGGGATTCATGATAGCAAAATAACAAGTATTCTGTACAAAATGTAACTCACCTCAGCACGTGTAGATACTAGAGGTTTATTGCTGCTACATAATTCAAACTGTTTCCGGGTCCAGTAATCTACTGTTATCTCACTGGCTCTATATAACACATTAAGTTATCTCCCTGGCCCTCTGAAAGGCCTTTTATGTCTTTCAGATCGATCAGCTGTGTGATCCCAAGTGCCAATTTGTATATTTTTAGTTGTCTTCTCCAAAGTTTTTTAGGTTTACAATTCCTGTAGCATTGTCTATGCAAACAAAAATAGAGATCCTTTTGGAATGTTTCAGGATCTTACTTCAATGTGCTCTAAAGCAGTCATCACGAGTCTCATAACAATCATATAAAACAGGAGGGAAGTGAAGGATTGCAGCAAAACCAACAGCATGCTACAGAAACAGGAGTCACAGAGAATCTACAAAGAGAAAATCTAGCTCAAAGCAGCCACTCTCAAAATATGAGAATTTCTTTCTTTTGTATTGCAAAGAAGTGTCAGAAAGTCAGACTCACTGCACTCACCATCACTCAAACAAGCAGGAAAGTTCTTGTTCAGTGGAGTTTACAACTTAATTTTATGAGAGAAAACTGGCACAGAAGCAGGCATGGTAGAACATAAACATGAAACACAGGGCCTGGCTATGGCAAAGATGAGATGCATCTTCAGGAATCACAAAAATAATGAGGTATTTCAACAATAACACAGTTAGAGCTGCTGACCTACAACACAGCCGATGTGTTCTTCGAAAGCTTTTAAAATTGTTTTAGTTTCTTCTCCTGTCTTTACGCCAATTTGCTCTCCAGTGGCTGGATAGAATAATTTCTGTGGCTTGCTCAGCACAGGCCCATTGCAGCAATAGCTGTAACCCAACTGACGAGGAATATCATCACCTGCCCACAGGCCTGACAAGGCTCCAGAATTAGATAGCAGCAGCGATACCCCAAACACCCACATCTGATATGCTGTAAATTACCAGAAGACAAACCTCCTGCCTCCAGACAGAGGCAGGCTGCTGGCAGAGCCGTGGCACAATCACTTAAGGAAAACAGCAGAAATTAAGCAGCACTGCTTGAAATTTCACTGCACTAAAGAGGGAAGAAAGATGCTTTGTGGGCAACAGTCATTGCCGTGTTGAAAGCTTCAACGAGTCCTTTCCATCTCCAGCTTTCCCAACTATGTATTTCTCAAATGTGTTTCACAAATACCGTTTCTAGACCATCACATACCAGCAGGTAAAATCCAAATAATCCTAATTGCAGCCTCACAAGTGACACACTGCAGGAAGAAACAAAGCGACAGAAGAAAGAACACATCCTAGGGAAGAAAGAAAGAAGGCTGAGCGGGAGAATTCTCCTGAGACAGCGGCCATACATTTTAATTCACACATGTCAGGCTGACAGATGGAAGAGCAGCGTGGTTCATTAGATGGGGCACTGGAGGGAGACACAGGAGACCTGACTTCTGCTCCTGTTCCTGCCTCCATCAGATGCACCATGTTAGCAAATTGCAGCATTAATCCGCTCCTCTCCTCCCATTCCCCTGCGCTGTATTTATACCAGAAACTGTGCAGGCTGGAAGCTCTTTCTGACCACGTCTGTGGACGCAGCCCAGCACTTCTGGGCGTTCCGTTAACCAGACCACAAGCCCTCTTCCCTTTTACCCTTTCATCTGTGTTATCTCAGTTTGCTTAGGAAAAGGCTCTGGCAGGGTGCACAGGCAACACCCAAGCTCAGATGAGCGTTTGAACCAGCACTAAGACCGACTTCCAGGGACTTCACCCAGGTGCCTGGGAAAGCCTATGCCGGGGCTGGGCCCTGTCTGAGCCCTGTGTAGCCCTGCAGCCCCTGCAAAGCCCCAGAGCCCTGATCCAGCACAAAGCTGGCTGTCTACCCATTCCTTGCACTGCATTCCCCCTCTCCCTTCACTCTTTTTCCCCCGTATGTTTGTCCCTGTCAGACTTTCTCTCCCTCCCCATCTCAGTTTTGTGCACACATGGCACTGACCTCTGCACCTGATTCACATTTCTCCCCTTCAGCTTTCCCTCAGCCATCTTCTCCCTAGCACTCTTCTCTTTTCTCCTTTGCTTAAAAATTCCCCACGTCCTTGCCTCCTGCCCCCTGCTCCACTATTGCTCCCTTTCTTGTACTCACATAAAATCTTGCTTTTCAAGACGGACAGCGTATCTTAAATGGTTTCTTCTCTATGCAGATCTTTTTACCTCGAGTTCATCAGCTTGATGAGATGAAAAATGATGGAACAGAGAAGACTATCAGACTTTGAATAATTGGCTTTTTTAATTTATTACTCTGGTGGACAAGCAGGGACTGAGGCTCCATTGTGTGAGAGCAGCAGAGGCTCAGCAGCACAAAAAGATGCTTTCTGCTCCGAGAGACAGTATAAGGGGCCAACTGGAAATAGAAGACTTCCTCTCCCAAAGGAATTGGAAATGGCAGATAAGGAGGACATAAGCCATAAAGGCCTTGGAGATGAAGACCGAGAGGTCTCTGTGTAGCACAAATGCCAGGAAAACACTGAGTCCTTCCTCTGCCACAAATGTCCCTTAGATGTCTCTGTTCCTCACTGGGAAGCTGGACTAGACGACCCTTAAGGGTCCCCTCCAATTCAAATGATTCCATGACTCTACTCTACTCTACTCTACTCTACCCTAGCCTAGCCTATTCTGTGTTATTCTATTCTATTCTATTCTATTCTATTCTATTCTATTCTATTCTATTCTATTCTATTCTATTCTATTCTATTCTATTCTATTCTATTCTATTCTATGTGGTCTTAGTCTTATCACTTAGCTTTCCTCTGGCACAGCCCCTTGCTGGAAGCTGCACTCTGCTGTCTGACAGAGGTTTTAGGACAACAAATCCACTGCCAGGCACTGCAGTATCAGGAACTGTGCAAGAACCAAAGTCACACTATTTTATGATCACTTTGGATGGCACATGGCTTTTACAATAACAACAACAAAACCTTCTGGATTTATGACTTCCAGTGCATTTTCCACAAGTACCAAAGGCCAGAGAGCAGACTGGTTATTAGGCAGGTTGGATGGTTCTATCACTGCTAGTGTGCACAGCTAACAAGTGTGCAGCTTCACCAACATATCCCCCAGTGCTGTAGTTAAGAAGGGGTGATGGGGAATCAATCACCCACCCCACAAACAAGCCCCAGGCTTTGAGACGATATGTGCATCAAACAGAGCCTGTATTCTCCTTAACCAGGGGTACTCTCATTGCAAATCCCTGGGAGAGCAGCCCCTGCCCTCACTCCACCCTCCTGCAGAAGCAGGTAGGCCTGTCCTCACCCACCTCATCCCATCACAGCTCAGATGTCCCAGTCACCTTGAGGGACCCAGCCAGGAGCTCTCGGGTAAATAAAGTTATCTGCTGAAACTCAAAATGAACAAAACATTACAGAATCACAGAATGGCCAGGGTTGGAAGGGACCTCAAGGATCATGAAGCTCCAACCCCCCTGCCACATGCAGGGCCACCAACTTCCACATTTAATACTAGACCAGGCTGCCCAGGGCCCCATCCAACCTGGCCTTGAACACCTCCAGGGATGGGGCATCCACAAACTCTCTGGGCAGCCTGTTCCAGCACCTCACCACTCTCTCTGTAAAGAACTTCCCCCTGATGTCCAACCTAAATCTTCCCTCCCTCAACTTAAAACCATTTCCCCTTATCCTGCTGTTATCTACCCTTTCAA